>NC_068445.1:17483142-17818142 GCF_023373465.1 Oncorhynchus keta | reverse complement strand
TAATAGCGGAGGATCATAAAGATGGCGGCCCCTATGCACTTTCAACAAATGCCTTGTTTGCTAAGTTTGCTGTTTTGTACATTGCTCTTCTTTACTCTTTTTTTGTGTCGTCATTAGCATAGTATACAGCCAATTCTAGCTCCAAGACTGTGGCCATTTGAAAAAACGAAAAAGTGTATTGTCCTGATTTACAGGCGCGTTGAACCATGTCGCACCTTTGCCATTGTGTATTATTAACATCCATGATCTAACTGTGTCACACCCTGATCTGGTTCACCTGTCCTTGTGATTTCCTCCACCCCCTTCAGGTGTCCCTTATTATCCTCGGTGTATACAGTTGAAGTCGAAAGTTTACCTTAGCCAAATACATTCAAACTCAGTTTTTCACAATTCCTGACGTTTAATCCTAGTAAAAATTCCCTGTTTTAGGTCAGATAGGATCACCACTTTATTTTAAGAATGTGAAATGTCAGAATAATAGTGGAGAGAATGATTTATTTCAGCTTATATTTCTTTCATCACATTCCCAGTGGGTCAGAAGTTTACATACACTCAATTAGTATTTGGTAGCATTGCCTTTCAATTGTTTAGGGACAACGTTTTGGGTATCCTTCCACAAGCTTCCCACAATAAGTTGGGTGAATTTTGGCACATTCCTCCTGACAGAGCTGGTGTAACTGAGTCAGGTTTGTAGGCCTCCTTGCTTGCACATGCTTTTTCAGTTCTGCCCACAAATTTTCTCTGGGATTGAAGTCAGGGCTTTGTGATGGCCACTCCAATACCTTGACTTTGTTGTCCTTAAGCCATTTTGCCACAACTTTGGAAGTATGCTTGGGGTCATTGTCCATTTGGAAGACCCATTTGTGACCAAGCTTTAACCTCCACATAATTTTTCCATCCTCATGATGCCATCTATTTTGTGAAGTGCACCAGTTTCCTCCAGCATCTTTACAAGGTCCTTTGCTGCTGTTCTGAGATTGATTTGCACTTTCGCACCAAGGTACGTTCATCTCTATGAGACAGAACGCGTCTCCTTCCTGAGCGGTATGCCGAGTTCGTGGTCTTGTGGAGGGCTAAAAAAAGAATTCGGAGGTCTTGGCTGATTTTACATTTTTTTCCCATGATGTTAAGCATAGAGGCACTGAGTTTGAGTGTAGACCTTGAAATACTTCCACAGATACATCTCCAATTGACTCAAATTATGTCAATTAGCCTACCAGAAGCTTCTGGTATGACAATTTTCTGGAATTCTCCAAGCTGTTTAAAGGCACAGTCAACTTAGTGTATGTAAACGTCTGACCCACTGTGATACAGTTAATTATAAGTGAAATAGTCTGTAAACAATTGTTGGAAAAATTACTTGTGTCATTCACAAAGTAGATGTCCTAACCGACTTGCCAAAACTATAGTTTGTTAACAGGAAATGTGTAGAGTGGTTGAAAAAAAAGTTTTAATGACTCCAACCTAAGTGTATGTAAACTTCAACTGTATGTGTGTGTGTAACCTTTATTTAACTAGGCAAGTCAGTTAAGAACAAATTTTTATTTACAATGACTGCCTACACCGACCAAACCCGGACAACGCTGGGCCAATTGTGCACCGCCCTATGGGACCCAACCACAGCCGGATGTGATTCAGTTTGTATTCGAACCAGGGACAGCAGTGACGCCTCTTACAATGAGATGCAATGCCTTAGACCTTTGCGCCACTCGGGAACTCCATACCCGCCTGCCTGACCACTCTGCCTGTATATATCCCTGTTTCCTGTCTCTCTATGCCAGTTTTGTATTTTTCCCAGTCTCTGTTTGTTTCTTGTCCTCCTGGTTTCGACCCTTGCTTGTCATGACTCTGTACCCGCCTGCCTGACCACTCTGCCTGTTCTGATTACCAGCCTGCCTATCCCCTTGTACTGTTTTGGACTCAGATCTGGTTTCTGACCCCTGTCTGGCCTGACCTCGAGACTGCCTATTGTCTGGTTCTGTTTGGACTCTGACCTGGTTTATGAACTCTCGCCTGTCCCCAACCTGCCTTTGTCTACTCCCTTTGTTATAATACATTTCGGAGCTCTACCATCTGCCTCCTGTGTCTGCATTTGGGTCTCGCCTTGTGCCTTTATAAACTGAATCATGGCAAGCAATCTGAGTCAAGGTGAGATCCAGAAGCAATAACTTTGCATCAGGGGAACATGACAACTTAATAACGCATGTAAAAAGGTCAAGAAAAAATAAAGTTTAATTGACACAGGATGACTCTAGCGTACACTCGTGATGATAATTCTAATGTCAACATGAAACAAGGAGGGGATGAACTGAAGAAAAACATATTTAATTGAGAAGGGAATAGAGGCAACAATAATGACAGTAAAGTCATGTTGGCATAGTTGAATGTGGGAGTTAACGTAGGAGGACAGTGTTCTACAATGTCAATGTTATTTTCAACAGTATTTAACAACTCACTGGTGTAATAGACAGGTGCTGTGATCAAGACAATGAACTCAAGTTTGTTGAGTTCAGTGGAGGTTTTTGAGACTCCAATGCAGGGATGGGCAACTTTGATGGAGGTGGGTTGCCACAAAAAAAATCTGAACTCATGAGGTGTTGCAGTTGCCCAACCCAGTTTTATACAGATAATTCCTTGCAATTATACACATTTTGCCATAGGGTGGAGAAAAATGTTTGCGGTTTCTAATATGATATCTGAGATTGACTAACAAAATCAATGGGAAACCTCCTGGGCTCTAATTCGACCTTGATTACTACAAGTTCAGAAAGTTGTCCGCTAGACTAACTTAAAAACTAAAACATGTTAGCTGATATGGGCCAATTGAGTGACTATCAAAAACTGTTGACGCACAACCAAATTTGAACGTTGTGCATTCTACTATTCCACCTTGCAACAGTAAGTTCCCCTCCAAAATAATAAATACATTTTGTATTGTTTCATTTTTGTGGATATTGATTTGAGGGCCGCCAGTTGCCCTTCCCTGCTTCAATGCATTCCAGCAGAGGAAGCTCAGTGTTCTCTTCTACATGAGATCCAACTGGGTTTAAAGTTATCACGGTGGTCACTGAGAGGACACTCAGGGGATCATTGTCACGGTCGTCATATGGAGGAGACCAAGGCGCAGCGTTGTAAGCGTACATACTTACTTTAATGAAGAAAGAACACTGAACAAACCGTGACGCTAATATGAGACACGCAGAACAGGAAACTGAACATAGAATAAGAACCCCAAAACTACCCAAGGAATTTGGCTACCTAAATATGGTCCCCAATCAGAGACAACGATAAACAGCTGCCTCTGATTGAGAACCAATCTAGGCAACCATAGACATATAAACACCTAGACTTACAAAATCCTCTAGACAATACAAAAACTGAACAAACCACCCTCGTCACACCCTGACCTAACCAAATAATAAAGAAAACAAAGATAACTAAGGTCAGGGCGTGACAATCATGGTGGTGTGGACCGACTAGAGGATTTGTTTGGTTCTTGCATGAGAAGGGGGGAGCGGATTTTGTCCACATTCACAAAGGCCTGACAGTTTGCTCAAAAACATCACTACACAGAGGCCTAGTTCACAAATATCTACTTCTCTATACTGTACCATTTGAAATGTTTTTCCTCTTAGAACACATCTAAACCCATTGAACTGAGATGATCAGGCCATTGGGTACTGTATTTAGCCACAAAGTGATCAGATACGCCTGAGCAGTGAAATAACAGTTTAAGAATCTTAGACGGGTTCCAACAGAATCTAAAATATGAAACATGTCCAAGATATCCAGATAAGTGAAAATGTCTAGGAATTGTCTTGTAAACACTTTATTCTTACTCATCCAGTATTCCAGATTGCCAGATAGCTTTCATGTTGTGTTCCACTGCATTTGTTCATTATCAGGTGTGTATCTTACTTTATCTTGCTGTTCCGTAGAACAGCCATTCTAGACCAGTTCAGTGTTTCAGTGACCTAAGCACTGCACTGCTCTCGAGACGTTACTGAGTCTAACACTTTGACATTCTCCTCTATAACAGGCAATGAGAGAGAGATTTAGACAATACATTTTCCAGTCCAATGTCATTCCTTAATATCGTGGAAGCCTACCTTCAAGTCTGACATCACAATCATTCACTGCTGCCTACTGAGACTGGCCCCACCTTTACAACCATCACCACCCCTTTCTCTGACTGTTTCAATGACCCCCCTTTACTTTCAGCTCAGTTAATATGTGGGAAGCCCATAGATATAAACATTTTGTACAACAGCAACATAAAAAGTATCTTTATTCTGGTTTACAGAGCTCCTTTTGACTGGCCTGGGTCCTAATTGATCATCCTCGCCACAGCTGTAAACGAATGTTTCCACTGACTTGGCTGGATCTTGTGTTTGTCTGCTGCACAGTGTACAGGCTACATCAGGTTAAGGTCAGTGTGTGTGTGTGTGTGTGTGTGTGTGTGTGTGTGTGTGTGTGTGTGTGTGTGTGTGTGTGTGTGTGTGTGTGTGTGTGTGTGTGTGTGTGTGTGTGTGTGTGTGTGTGTGTGTGTGTGTGTGTGTGAGAGATAGAGTGTCACAGGGGCTAACCCAACCAGGTCTCAGAGCATTTCGTATTATTCTTTACTTAAATCCGAGGACACTCCGTTACTTTGTTACATTTTGTATGGTATGTATTCATTTCTGGATGTCCATCATCCATTTCGAGTAATATGCTACATACTACAATTCATATATGTATTTAATTTGCAAAATTTACAATATGTTACGAATTTGGCCAAGTGTAAAATATGTTACAAATTCCAATTTGTTGTATCTAACGCTAGCTAGGTGGCTTGGGTTAAGGTTAGGAGTTAGGTTAAAGGTTTAAGGTTGGGGAAGGGTTAGCTAAAAAGGTTAAGGTTAGGGTTAGGGGAAGGGTTAGCTAGCATGCTAAGTAAACTCAGCAAAAAAATAAACGTCCTCTCACTGTCAACCGCGTTTATTTTCAGCAAACTTAACATGTGTAAATATTTGTATGAACATAACAAGATAAAAAAATGTAGACATAAACTGAACAAGTTTCACAGACATGGGACTAACAGAAATTGAATAATGTGTCCCTGAACAAAGGGGGGTCAAAATCAAAAGTAACAGTCAGTATCTCGTGTGGCCACCAGCTGCATTAAGTACTGCAGTGCATCTCCTCCTCATGGACTGCACCATATTTGCCAGTTCTTGCTGTGAGATGTTACCCTACTCTTCCACCAAGACACCTGCAAGTTCCCGGACATTTCTGAGAGGAATGGCCCTAGCCCTCACCCTCAGATCCAACAGGTTCCAGACGTGCTCAATGGGATTGAGATCTGGGCTCTTCTCTGGCAATGGCAGAACACTGACATTCCTGTCTTGCAGGAAATCACAGAACGTGCAGTACGGCTGGGTCATTGCCAGAGAAGAGCCCAGATCATGCTGCAGGGTCATGTCAGGATGAGCCTGCAGGAAGGGTACCATATGAGGGAGGAGAAAGTCTTCCCTGTAATGCACAGATTTGAGATTGCCTGCAATGACAACAAGCTCAGTCCGATGATGCTGTGACACACCACCCCAGACCATAACAGACCCTCCACCTCCAAATGTATCCATCTCCAGAGTACAGGCATCTGTGTAACGCTCATTCCTTCAACGATAAACACGAATCCGACCATCACCCCTGGTGAGACAAAACGACGACTCGTCAGTGAAGAGCACTTTTTGCCAGTCCTGTCTGGTCCAGTGACGGTGGGTTTGTGCCCATAGGCAACGTTGTTGCCGGTGATGTCTGGTGAGGACATGCCTTACAACAGGCCTACAAGCCCCCAGTCTGAGCCTAACTTCTGAGCCTATTGCGGACAGTCTGAGCACTGATGGAGGGATTGTGCGTTCCTGGTGTAACTCAGGCAGTTGTTTTTGCCATCCTGTACCTGTCCCGCAGGTGTGATGTTTGAATGTACCGATCCTGTGCAGGTGTTGTTACATGTGGTCTGCCACTGCGAGGACGATGAGCTGTCCGTCCTGTCTCCCTGTAGGGCTGTCTCAGTACAGACATTGCAATTTATTGCCGTGGCCACATCTTCAATCCTCATGCCTCCTTGCAGCATACCTAAGGCACGTTCACGCAGATGAGCAGGGACCCTGGGCATCTTTCTTTTGGTGTTTTTCAGAGTCAGTAAAAAGGCCTCTTTATAGTGTCCTAAGTTTTCACAACTGTGACCTTAATTGCCTATCGTCTGTAAGCTGTTCGTGTCTTGACGACCGTTCCACAGGTGCATGTTCATTAATTGTTTATGGTTCATTGAACAAGCATGGGAAACAGTGTTTAAACCCTGTAAAATTAAGATCTGTGAAGTTACTTGGATTTTTACGAATTATCTTTGAAAGACAGGGTCCTGAAAAAGGGACGTTTCTTTTTTTGCTGAGTTTAGTTGAAAAGTAGCTCAAAAGTAGTAAGTAGTTGAAAAGTTGCTATAATGCTAAAGTAATCTGTGATTAGATTTGAAGACGCAAACTTTGGGATGCCAGACATTCGTGTCATATGCCCTCCTATCCACCTCGACCAACCACCCTTCTTTTGTTTTGGCTTTAAGTAACCTTCTGCCTTAATAAAGTAACCATACCAAACTTAGAATATCATACCAATTTGAGTGTCCTGGATTTACATTTACTCTGTTACGTCTAGTCTATGAGACCAGTGTGGCTAACCCAAGTGGGGTATTGTAGTTGCCTTTCCCAGCAGAGTACCTCAACTCCCCCAGTAAGTGGCCCAGCAATTACTGGCCAGTTTATTTATAATGATTGTATTTAAAGAGGCCAATGCAGAGTAACTCTACAATAACCACCTCAGGTGGGATGCCTGGTATAACCTTAAACCTTATAATGCAATGTCAAATGAAGGGGCAGATCGTGTGTGGTTGACGCAGTGACTCTCATGGTTCTGTGTATAGATATAGATACAGTGGGGGAGATAAGCATCTAGTATATTTTATCACCACTGTATACCTAATCTGGGCACCATTCTTAACCTCCTGTAACCCAGTCTTGCCATCAGTCTGTCCAGCCAGTGGCACATGTTTCTCCTCAATCATCTTCCTCCACTCACCCGTTCCTATCTACCTCTCCATCTTCACACCAAAGCCTTCCTGGATGCCCTGTCTCTGTCTGACCCCTTGGGCTCATACCACTCCAGCGATGGGCAATTCACAGGGCGCCTTCTCACAAAAACTACCTAAGATAGTCAATAGTGTATGTTTACAACATAGTTTCTGTGTTTCTTTGAGAGTGTAGGTAATGTGTGGGTACCAATCAAAAGTTTGGACACACCTACTCATTTAAGGGTTTTTCTTTATTTTTACTATTTTCTACATTGTAGAATAATGGTGAAGACATCAAAACTACGTAATAACACATGGAATCATGTAGTAACCTAAAAAAGTGTTAAACAAATAGATTCTTCAAAGTAGCCACTCTGCCTTGATGGCAGCTTTGCACACTCTTGGCATTCTCTCAACAAACTTCATGAGGAATGCTTTTCAAACAGTCTTGAAGTAGTTCCCACATATGCTGAGCACTTTTTGGCCGCTTTTCCTTTACTCTGTGGTCCAACTCATTCCAAACCATCTCAAATGATTGTGGAGGCCAGGTCAACTGATGCAGGACTCCATCACTCTCTTTGTTCAAATAGACCTTACACAGCCTGGAGGTGTGTTTTGGGTCATTGTCCTGTTGAAAAACAAATGATAGTCCCACTAAGCGCAAACCAGATGGGATGCTGGGGTTGCCATGCTGGTTAAGTGTGCCTTGAATTCTAAATAAATCACTGACAGTGTCATCAGCAAAGCACCCCCACACCATCACACCTCCCCCTCCATGCTTCATGGTGGGATCCTCACATGCGGAGATCATCCGTTCATCTACTCGGCGTCTCACAAAGACACGGCGGTTGGAACCAACAATCTCAAATTTGGACTCATGAGACCAAAGGACAGATTTCCACCGGTCTAATGTCCATTGGTCGTGTTTCTTGGACAAAGCAAGTCTCTTCTTCTTATTTGTGTCCTTTAGTAGTGGTTTCTTTTCAGCAATTTGACCATGAAGGCCTGATTCACTGAACAGTTGATGTTGAGATGTGTCTGTTACTTGAACTCTGTGAAGCATTTATTTGGGCTGCAATCTGGGGCGGCAGCGTAGCCTAGTGGTTAGAGCGTTGGACTAGTAACCGGAAGGTTGCGAGTTCAAACCCCCGAGCTGACAAGGTACAAATCTGTCGTTCTGTCCCTGAACAGGCAGTTAACCCACTGTTCCCAGGCCGTCATTGAAAATAAGAATATGTTCTAAACTGACTTGCCTGGTTAAATAAAGGTAAAATTTTTAAAAAATTAAAAAATCAGAGGTGCAGTTAACTCTAATGAACTTACCCTCTGCAGCAGAGGAAACTCTGGGTCTTCCTTTCTTTCCTGTGGCGGTTCTCATGAGAGCCAGTTTCAAAACCATTGATGGTTTTTGCTACTGCAGTTGAAGAAACTTTCAAGGTTCTTGAAATGTTCCGTGTTGACTGACCTTCATGTCTTAAAGTAATGATAGACTGTTGTTTCTCTTTGCTTGTTTGAGCTGTTCTTGACTAAATATGGTCTTGGTCTTTTACCAAATAGGGATATCGTCTGTATACCACCCCTACCTTGTCACAACACAACTGATTGGCTCAAATGCATTAAGAAGGAAAGAAATTCCACAAAGGCACACCTGTTAATTGAAATGCATTCCGGGTGACTACCTCATGAAGCTGGTTGAAAGAATGCCAAGAGTGTGCAAAGCTGTCATCAAGGCAACGAGTGGCTACTTTGAAGAATATCAAATCTAAAATATATTTAGATTTGTTTAACACTTTTTTGGTTAGTTTGAATGACTTCACTATTATTATACAATGTAAAGAATAGTACAAATAAAGAAAAACCCTTGAATGAGTAGGTGTGTCCAAACTTTTGACTGGTACTGTGTGTGTAAGGTGGGTATATAATTTGTGGACTGCTTAGTAGTTATGTGTATCAGAAATGGAGATATACTGGATATATTGCCTTCCTCGGTCCTCTAGTGAAATACTTTTCACAGGCTCTCTTTGTTAGAAGTTTACATGCTGTATGTTTACATAATACTACTACAGGTAGCAGTTGGTTTGTTGCTGTTCAAAATGTCCTTTACTGATGCTGTGTGTTCCTGCAGTACTAGAACTTGATGCCCTGTTGCTTGGCAGGAGCTCGGAGGGAGACTTATCTCTCCACACTGTGTACAAGCTGATTACCAGGCAATCTGAGACACTGTCAGACCTCTTCTCTCACAGCAACAACACCTTTGGTGACTTAGTCACCATAATCATCAACCTTAGGACTGCATGTGAATCCATATGGTGGGAAGAAGGGCATTGTATTTCTCACATTAAAGTGAAATGCTTACTTACAAGCTCTTTCCCAACTATGCAGAGTTAAATAAGAAAAAGAAAAAACATAAGGAATAAAACACGGAAGTGCCATCATAAAGTATTCACACACCTTGACTTATTTCACATTTTGTTGTGTTAGAGAGTTCATTTAAAATGGATTCAATTGAGATTTTGTGTCACTGGCCTACACACAATACCCCATAATGTCAAAGTGGAATTTTGTTTTTACAAAATAATTTAAAATGAAAAGCTGAGTCCAAAGCAGTTCAACCTCTTTGTTATGGAAAACCTAAATAAGTTCCGGAGTAAAAATGTTCTTAAGAAGTCACATAAAAAAAGATACAAAGACTCTGTGTTGAATATCTAATCTCTAAGGTCCCTCAGTCGAGCAATGAATTTCAAACACAGATTCAACAACAAAGACCAGGGAGGTTTTCCAATGCCTCGCAAAGAAGTGCACCTATTGACAGTTGGATAAAAATAAAATAAAAAGCAGGCATTGAATATCCATTTATGCATGGTGAAGTTATTAATTACACTTTGGATGATGTATCAATACACGGTTATTACAAAGATTCAGTCATCCTTCCTAACTCTGTTGCCGGAGTTGAAGGAAACCGCTCAATGATTTTACCATGAGGCCAATGGTGACTTGAAAACAGTTACAGTTTAGTGGCTGTAATAAAGAAATGAACTTTTTGTCCTGAATAGAAAGCGTTATGTTTGGGGCAAATCCAACACAACACATCACTGAGTACCACTCTTCATATTTTGAAGCACGATGGTGGCTGCATCATGTTATGGGTATGCTTGTCACCGACAAGGACTAGGGAGTTGCAAATGCAAATATACACTGGAGTTACTTACCAAGACGACGTTGAATGTTCCTGAGCAGCCTAATTACAGTTTTGACTTAAATCGGCTTTCTAGCAATGATCAACAACCAACGTGACAGAGCTTTAATTTTTTTTTAAAGAATAATGGGCAAATATGGTACAATCCACATTTGCAAAGCTCTTAGAGACTCAGAAAGACTACCAACTGTAATTTGAATTTTTATCGAATCAAAATTTGAGTGTTTTATTTTGCATTAATTTAAAAAGTCTTCCACTTTGGCATTACAGAGTATTTTGTGTAGATCGTTGACAAAAAATGACAATTAAACCACTTTGTAACACAACAAATTGTGGAGAAAGTCAAGGGGTGTGAATACTTTCTGAAGGCACTGTAGGTATAGTTTCCATATTTACTGCATACAACACCACCAATATGATGAAGTGAAAAACCTGTTTTCTAGCAATCCTTTTCATTCACCCTCTCTCTGCTTTATTTGTTGTTACTCGTGAGAATGCCCTTTTATAGCCTACAGCTCTAATTGCCCCTACCCATTCCCTATCATGCCCCATCAAAAACATTAGCCCTACTCAGATTCTATTGCAAGCCCCCTTTATCACCAGCACGGCCTAATTCACCGAGGTTGAGGTCTATTACCGGTGCTCTCACTACATTTTCAAATGTCAGGCTATTTACCAAATACACTGAGGGCACATCCAGAAAAAACAGGATTTCTAGTCCGGTGCAACTACTGCTTAAACTTCTTAGTTCCTTTACTAGCTCTCTCACAATTTTTAAACGCATGATTAATGTGTGATGCTATTGCATTTTCACCGAGATAGACATTTGAAAAGAAATGAGGGCAATTTCAGATTGTGTCATGTTGCTCTCTCTATTTATGTCAACTAAGCTCCTCAAAAGTTGATGTTGAGACTAGCATGTATTCCAATGGCAACATTGTGGGCTTTAAAGAGCGACTGCCTTTAAAAAGCAACAAATTCCTTTTAGAGAATGGCTTTTATGACATTGATACGAGTCAGAAACATTTGTTATTTTGTCAAAATTGACTACAGGATAATTTTGGATAATTTTGGTTATAAAGTCTGTCTCGTCTTAAACAGAGTTTGGAACATCTGTGCGTCACAACGGGTGAATGGAGGTTGGGTTTCGATTTGAAAATGTCCATTTGCCCACTGACATGGGGTGAACAGTTACGGTGTTTGCTGTCTATCCAAAGCATAGAAAGTGGGCAGCTCTGGCATTTTGCTACTTGAGAAATACTGCACTAAACACCTTAGTTACAGATGAAGTCGGAAGTTTACATACACCTAAGCCAAATACATTTAAACTCAGTTTTTCACAATTCCTGAGATTTAATCCTAGTACAAAATCTCTGTTTTAGGTCAGTTAGGATCACCACTTTAATTTAAGAATGTGAAATGTCAGAATACTAGTAGAGAGAATGATTTATTTAAGCTTTTATTTCATTCATCATATTCCTAGTGGGTCAGAAGTTTACATACACTCAATTAGTATTTGGTAGCATTGCCTTTAAATTGTTTAACTTGGGTCAAACGTTTTGGGTATCCTTCCACAAGCTTCCCACAATAAGTTGGGTGAATTTCGGCCCATTCCTCCTGACAGAGCTGGTGTAACTGAGTCAGGTTTGTAGGCCTCCTTGCTCGCACACGCTTTTTCAGTTCTGCCAACAAATTTTCTCTGAGATTGAGGTCAGGGCTTTGTGATGGCCACTCCAATACCTTGACTTTGTTGTCCTTAAGCCATTTTGCGACAACTGGAAGTATGCTTGGGGTCATTGTCCATTTGGAAGACCCATTTGCGACCAAGCTTTAACTTCCTGACGGATGTCTTGAGATGTTGCTTCAATATATCCACATAATTTTCCATCCTCATGATGCCATCCCGTGCTTCACGGTTGGGATGGTGTTCTTCAGCTTGCAAGCCTACCCTTTTTCCTCCAAACATAACGACGGTCATTATGGCCAAACAGTTCTATTTTTGTTTCATCAGACCTGAGGACATTTCGCCAAAAAGTACGATCTTTGTCAAAGTGTACAGTTGCAAACCGCAGTCTGCCTTTTTTATGGTGGTTTTTGAGCAGTGGCTTCTTCCTTGCTGATCTGCCTTTCAGGTTATGTCGATATAGGACTCGTTTTACTGTGGATATAGATACTTTTGTACCTGTTTCCTCCAGGATCTTCACAAGGTCCTTTGCTGTTGTTCTGGGATTGATTTGTACTTTTTGCACCAAAGTACGTTCATGTCTAGGAGACAGAACGCGTCTCCTTCCTGAGCAGTATGACGGCTGCATGATCCCATGGTGTTTATACTTGTGTACTATTGTTTGTACAGCTGAACGTGGCTGAATTGCTCCCAAGGATGAACCAGACTTGTGTAGGTCTACAAATGTTTTTCTGAGCTCTTGGCTGATTTTCCCATGATGTCAAGCAAAGAGGCACTGAGTTTGAAGGTAAGCCTTGAAATACATCCACAGGTACACCTCCAAAGGACTCAAATGAGGTCAATTAGCCTGTCAGAAGCTTCTAAAGCCATGACATAATTTTCTGGAATTTTCCAAACCCGTTTAAAGGCACAGTCAACTTAGTGTATGTAAACTTCTGACCCACTGGAATTGTGATACAGTGAATTATTAACTATAGTTTGTTAAAAAGACATTTGTGGAGTGGTTGAAAAACGAGTTTTAATGACTCCAACCTAAGTGTATGTAAACTTCCGACTTCAGCTGTAGATGTAAAATTGGGGAACTAAAACACCCTCAACAAAAAACGTAAAAAATAATGACATATTTCTTGGGTTATTTTAGATTCATTCTGGGGACTTGGATGTGAGATCGGCTTCCGCTTCTACAGTGTGTCATGGGGACAAACGTCATTAACCAACTGCAGAATCAGTCAGGAAACACACCTCCAAGACTGAAATCAAGTTTTTCTCATTAGAAACTGAAAAACAAGCGCCGATCGGCAGGGTCAGTGGCTCTTTAATCAAAGATCAATGCCCCCAACTTCTTTGGGCATTAATCACAGAGGTATGTCTACCGAGCATCTACTCTTTCTATGTCTTTAGGGATTCCACAATGATGGTTTCAGCAGTTGTGGCTCTGAGCAGCATGTCTAAAGAGTTAGTGCATGTGATGGTTCTGCCCCTGGCGCCAGGCTACACATATTGTAATAAGGCTTAGCTGTGCTGATTGCAGATAAAGCTACACGAGGAAAATAGGAAAGGGGATTGAATTATATTAAAAGAACCAGTGAAAAATCTCTCACTTTAAATCAACACCCTGTAATCTGTAATGAGCCTTTACAACCTTACATTATACATGCATTTTATGATAGTATATGTTTTCCTTCTCTCCTGTGGCTCTGGGAAAGCATTGTTTTGGTCTTTTTCAGTGCTCTTGATGATCCCAGGGGGCTTAGAGATAACGCGAGAGGAGAGAGGCTGGAAGACTTTGAGGCATCTGCCTTCTTTTGTTGTTGAATTCTTTCGCTGCACGCAAGTCCCTAAACATACTCACCTCCTTAACATGGGTCAGACTGCTAAGGAGCAAAATACATACCTCAACACTCCTTTGTGATACAACTTGTTGTTTTTCACCTGCATGCACTGAAGAATCTGGCCTGGCCAGTTAATGCTTGAGTTGATCTGAGGAGACAGAGAGAGCAAAATGGAGACTGAGAGGAGAGAGGAGGGTGTCGTAAGATTGGGTTGTCTGGGGGTGGGGAGTCGTCAGGCATGGCAGAGGAGGGAGAGACAGCCAAGTTTATAACCTACTGTAGGTTGAGACAGGAGGGGGTGAGAGAGAGGGGAGAGAAAACATGAGATCCTGGCCTGTGATAGCATTTCTGAAGCCCGCTTCCCTTTCCTTTGGAACATTACTCACATTGCTAATGGTATATGAAGGCTGGCGGCGAGCACAGACCTGTTCCTCTGAATTCTGAAATAGAACAGCTAGGGTTCTATTCAACCCTTAACGCGGAAGTTCAGCGTTAAAGCCCAACTCAAATGTAACGGCAAAGTTCCCGCGTTGGCAAAGAGTATTTCTTTCAAAATACATATATAGAGAAACAGTGGCCTGACATGAGCCTGTACACTCTGCAGATCAAGTCCAAATACCAGTGGGATTTCATCCCAAGGTTGAATTGCCAGTAATCACATTTCAGGATGAGTTATTTGATTGAATCCCTGACATCACTGTTCTTTGTCATTCTGCAAACTATATGTAATTTGTCCAGCTAAACAATTTTCCTTCCCATCCCGTCGGGGTGACGCAAGTGATGCCATTGGGGCCAGGCACAAAGTAGTGCATTGGGATTTGGATCTGGCTTCATGGAAAAATCTAGGATTACCTAATGTTCATTAAGGGTAAGAACACCAACGGTTGCAAAGTAGTAATTCAATTATATGTCACTGAGACTTTCATTACTGTGTCTAATCAAGCTCTTATCAGCTGCAGACTAATTACAATGTAGACAGGTGTGCATAACCCAGGTCATCTGGTAGCCTAGGGTATTGAATGAACCAGAGATGGAAATGTAATAATAATCATTTGCACCAAGGTGAGCTATTGTTTCATGTAAATGATTACCCATAGAAATTTGATACAGGTTCCATCCTTTGATGCGTCTAGATGAAATTGAGGTGAAGATAACTCTGACACGGGTCTTACCATATGTCCTCTCAGTACCAAGTGAGAAGAAACATTCATACAGAGCTCATAATTGTAATGTTGTCTGTCTACATTACCCTTCATCTTAGTTATACTATCTGTGGCATAAAGTCAGAGAGAGAGAGTAGAACACTTTAGCAGACTGTTTGTTCTCATGGCTCAATCCTCTGTGGGCTTGATGCCCAGTCAGTCCCTCTCTCTGTCCACTGCAGCCAGACACACATCCCCGGATGTTTCCCATTGCTGCACCAGTTGTGTGATGACAGATTACACAGGGGGTTAACAGAAAACTTGTCCCTCTAAATGCATATGGTAATGATGCCAAATAGCACACAGCCAAATTCAATGAGTTCATTGGAGCCAAGGGGAAGTTGTTCATTGAGATACGAGAGCAATTGTTTTTACTGTTGCTTGTCTGATGACTCCCGCTGTGTTCCTTGTACTTATCAGTTTGAAGTACAAGTTTTACTGTAAAAATGTCTCCCGCTTTGACTCTACAAAAATAGAAGTGTTGTAATAATTGGGTCGTCTAAGTGATATGTTTATGCCATTGGAAATGTCCCATTCCAGTGATGTGGCCCTTTTGCCTGATTTAAAGTTGTTTTCGTTGCATTCCATGAGCAAATCGTTTTGGTTCCACGGTTGGCCTTGAAAGAGACCGAACAGGCTGTTCAGTACATGCACTCAATTAGATCTATTCAGGCAATGTGAAAAGAACTGGAATGACTCACTAGAATGCAGATAAGTTGCTACCTGAAACTTTAGATTGAGTTTGGTGCTTTCCAATGTCCATCTCACTCACCTTGTTCTGGTCTCCCTGAGCTCTACCAGGGAAGAGTGGTAGGAAGTTCAACATGTGGAATATAAATCTGGGTTCTGGCCAGTTGAGATCGGACATTCAGACAGTTTCCTCCCACACTTGTCATATACAGTAGGCTTGAACAGCTCATTTATGTTCATCTATCATTCTGCATTCTGGTCAAGGCTTAAGCTCATCAGCAGACCTTTCTGGCCGGACGTAAGAGTGCACCCATGCATGTGGGTCTGTACTTGTGTGTACGTGTGTATGTACAGTATGTGTGTGTGTGTGTATGTGTATGTGTAGGTGTGTGCGCAAAAAGCCACTTTTCCGGGAATGGTTTTGTAATGAGGGCTTATGCAGTGTTTTCATATGTGTGGGGGTAGAAAAAGTGAATGATACAAGCAGACAAAGTGAAAACAAATATTTGTCCACTGGCCGGTTTTCCATCATCAGTTGAGACAGCCGCCAGTTGCCTAGCCAGGAATTGGAGAACTTGAGACGTGCATGGAGATGAGTAGGGAATGAGGGAGTGATGGAAGGATCTATCTGAGGGACTGATCTCCAGGTTTAGTCTGCCATTGTGCGAGTGTCCAAGCCAATACCTCCTACCCAGGAACAGAGGCACTGAATTCAAATAATAAATCATTTGATTATGCTGCACTTATGTTGTAGACCACTTAGCCTCAATGGGGTGATGAGGCCAGTGCACCAACCATTACAGTTTACAGATGGAGTGCCATAATTTGTCTTAGGAGTGGTGTAAAGGTACGATTAGACTGGAATCATGGTGGCTCAGGAGACAAACCGTTATTGTTGTTCAAGGCAAATAAGTCAAAACCAGATCTAAAATACCTACCAGGCGAACAGAAAAATAACTAGGTGAAATTCCGCTCATTGATAGAATATCAATATCACAGCATCTGGTGGTTTAAAGTCAATCTTTGCATGTTTACGGTATTGGTTCATAATTCGCTGTACCAGACAGTTACATAATGTCATCCTCTATTCATTATATGTAGTAAAATGCCAAATCTCTTCAAAACACTTCATCTCGCTGCAGCTGCATGTAATTATTGCTACATTGTTTCCAAAATGAGGATCCTCTTTTAACCTAGAGTAGTGAGGAACACTTCACCCTATGAATTCCTCAACATGAAAAGAACATTCTCCTTATGTTAGGAAAGAGGACTTGCCAACAACATTCATACTGAAGTCTCAGTTCAGTGTTGTGAGATCTGTTGGAGTGCCAACGCTAGCCATACATTATGCACTCTCTCACGCAGGGCACCCTCATATGTAATTATGTAAGTAATTTTCTCTGAAATTGATCACTTTTCCCTGCAGGGCCTTGTCTTCAGTCTGGTCTGGGAGAATGTGGTGGTAATGTATGACCATAGAGTCAGATCTGTGGTCTTTTAACACAGCTTAGTGTTTATTGTGGGTTTCTTTTGGCAGGCGGTCATGTTTTCTTTTTGTCTCTTGTCAAATTATCGTGTTGCTCTTTGCTATTTTGGTGCTATGCTGGGCTGGTTGTGTTATCAGTCTCTGTCGATTTCCCTCGCACTGTCCATTAATTTGATTCCTCTTTTATCTGAAGACAGAATCACACTTCCTGCTCCTGCTACCGGGGGCTCCTGGGAACCTCAGTGTTTGGCCTGCTCCAGCATTCCCCTATCCTGCATGGCCCAATCACAGCCCCCTCTCCTATGTCAGGTACAATGGGTCCAGACTTGGGCTGTAGCCATGAGTTGGTGGAAATAGGGTTCAATGTTATTCCGCATTCAGTCATAGAGGACTACAGTGGTTTCCCACTATCTGAGTGCTAACAATAGTGGGTGTATGATCCAATGTCTGTCAGAAAGAGCTCTACACTCTTTGAAGAACCCTTGTTGGTTCTGGGTAGAACCCATTTGGGTTCCATGTAAAACCCTTTCCACAGAGGGCTCTACATGGGACCCAAAAGGGTTCTACGTGGAACCAAAAAGGGTTCTACCTGGAACTGAAAAGGTTTCTCCTATGGGGACATTCGAAGAACCCTTTTGGAACCCTTTTTTTCTAAAAGTGTAGAGATACTGTTGAATGGGCTGGCCATGGGTGCTATAAGAGATGAGCATATTGCTCATCAGCAGGTCTAGAGCTCCAGGTCTATCTATCAGTCATGTGAGGAATCTGAGCCATCAGGACACAGCTCAAACACCACGTATCCCTGCACATTGATATTGTAATGGTACTCTTTGTGTACAGTGCATTTGGAAAGTATTCAGTATTGCACACCTGGGTTGTACAATATTTGCCCATTATGTTTTTTTAATGATTCAAGCTTTGTCAAATTGGTTGTTGATCATCGGTAGATAGCCATTTTATATTCTTGCCATAGACTTTACAGGGTGATTTTTAAAAATGTATTTATCCTTTATTTAACTAGGCAAGTCAGTTAAGAACAAATTCTTATTTACAATGATGGCCTACCGGGGAACAGTGGGTTAACTACCTTGTTCAGGGACAGAAAGACATAGTTTTACCTTGTCAGCTCGGGGATTTGATCCAGCAGCCTTTCGGTTACTGGCCCAACACTCTAACCACTAGGCTTCCTGCCACACTGAATTTGTCTCCCAGTATCTGTTGGAAAGCAAGTTTTCCTCTAGGATTTTGCCTGTGCTTAGCTCCATTCCTTTTCTTTTTATTGCTAAAAAACTCTCTAGCCCTTGCCAATGACATGCAAACCCATTACATGATGAATCCACCACAACGTTCAAAATATGAAGAGTGGTACTCAGTGATGTGTTCTGTTAGATTTTCCCCAAACATAACACATTGTATTAAGCTTAACAAAAAGGTAGAATACTTATTGACTTAAGATATTTTAGCTTTTAATTTTTAATGAATTTGTGAAGATTTCTAAAACCATAATTCCACTTTGACATTATGGGTTATTTTGTTTAGCTCAAAATCTCAATTGAATCCATTTTCAATTCAGACTGCAACACAACAAAATGTGGAAAAAGGCAAGGCATGTGAATGCTTTCTGAAGGCTCTGTAGCTTCATTATTGTGTTTCATTTCTTATGTTTTTTCTTTTTCTTATTTCACTCTACACATTTGGGAAAGAGTTTGTAAGTAAGCATTTCACTGTAAGGTGAATGTGAGAAATACAATTTGATTTGAGGCTGCTGCTGACTCCACCTTGACCTTCAGTCTGTCTGTCAGTCTGCTGACTCCAGCATGTTTCACATTCTTCTACAGGTGCGTTTGTGACACAGTCGATCCCATCATAGATTGTTTGTCGTCTCCTTTCCACATACTTCTCACATTGCTAAATAGTTTCAGGGTTGGTCATTTTGTGCACTGTACCTGGCGGCTTTTTAGAGAGCAAGCATTTTCTAGGTGAGTAACTAAACTGATCACTGTAAAAATCTGAGGCAATTGAACAGGACACATTAACAGACACTTATTGTAGTTGTGCAAAGATAAACAGTCTAATTTGGCTTTGAAACAGTTTGAAATGATCACATATACTATATTTCTATATTGAGGATATGGACCAGTACCGTAGTTGAATCTGTTTTCTACCTCTACATACTCAGTGAATCAACAGTGGTGTACAAATCTCAGCACTTTATTGATCTTATCACCCCAACAGTCCCTCACTAATACTACAGTATATCAATACCACTTAACAAGTTGTGTTAATTCATAAATTACATATCTTAAGCTTGTAATTGAGAGATTCCAGCCCGCAGTGAATCAGGTTTCCACACAGGGATTTTAAATCCCGCAATGCTGTCATAGTACAAAGGAAATGTCCAGTCCTCCACCGCAGCCTGTTTAATGAATGGTGTGGCATATGTTTGTTCTGTGTAAACTTTGCTTGTTCTGTGGGCCCCAGACCACAGGTAGAGTCCAGATGGCAGCTGCACAACTGACCAGGCTTTGACCTCCCTCATGTCTGTCTGGATGTGTGTGGTCCAGTGATCAAGCTAGGTGTGTCTTTTCTTTGTTTGAGCTTGCTAGGAGAGCGAGGCTGGGAAGAGAGTAGGTAATATACAGTAAATGGTTGTGGGGCATGGAGACTGGCACAGTGGGAATGGGCTAAACTAAGCTGCCCAGGAACAGGCCTACTTTTTCCACACTCCTTGAACAAACAACCAGAGGTTCTCTTCTCCACAACAGGAACACCACACCCTATCTTCAACAATGGACAACCCTCAAACCCACCCGCACAATACAGTAATTAATATAATGAAATAATTTAGTGCGTGTAACTTACCGGGGGACAGGGAAGGGGGGACATGAACCCAACCCCAATAGTAGAAGCAGGTCAATTTGACCCTCCCACAATAATATACCATGATGAATTTGATGGATTGGAAATCATTTTTCCCACTGTAGCTTCTGGCTTTCTGTGGCTTTACACTACTACTCAATTCTTTATTTTATGATTGAATCCCCCCGCCACCAATTATGCTTGGTTTGGCCCGGTCTTCAGAGGCCTTGATTTGTGAAGGGCGTGCTATGAGAACGAGCAATATAAGCTACATAGCCAAAAGTATGTGGACACCCTTCAAATTACAGTCACACCTGTTGCTGACAGGTTTATAAAATAGAGCACACCGCCATGCAATCTCCATAGACAAACGCTGGCTTTAGAGTGGCACGTACTGAAGAGCTCAGTGACTTTCAACGTGGCACCGTCATAGGATGTCATCTTTCCAACAAATCAGTTCATCAAATTTCTGCCCTGCTAGAGTTGTCCCGGTCAACTGTAAGTGTTGTTATTGTGAAGTGGAAACGTCTAGGAGCAACTGTTCAGCAACGGAGTGGTATGCCACACAAGCTCACAGGACGGGGCCACTGAGTGCTGAAGCACGTAAAAATAGTCTGTCGTTGGTTGCAACATTCACTACCGAGTTCCAAACTGCCCCTGGAAGCAACGTTAGCACAATTACTATTTGTCGGGAGCTTCATGAAATGGGTTTCCATGGCCGAACTGACACACACAAGCCTTAGATCACCATGCACAATGCCAAGCGTCGGCTGGAGTAGTGTAAAGCTTGCTGCCATTGGACTCGAGCAGTGAATCACGCTTTACCATCTGGCAGTCCGACAGACAAACCTGGGTTTGGCAGACGCCAGGAGAACGTTACCTGCCCGAATGCATAGTGCCAACTGTAAATTTCGGTGGAGGAATAATGGTCTGGGGCTGTTTTTCATGGTTCGGGCTAGGCCCCTTCATTTTAATGAAGGGAAATCTTAACACTACAGCATACAATGACATTCTAGATGATACTATGCTTCCAACTTTGTGGCAACAATTTGGGGAATGCCCTTTCCTGTTTCAGCATGACAATGTTCGCGTGCACAAAGCAAGGTCCATACAGAAATGGTTTGACGAGATCAGTGTGGAAGAACTTCATTGGCCTTCACAGAACCCTGACCTCAAGGTCATCAAATACCTTTGTGATGAAATGGAACGCCGACTGCAAGCCAGATCTAATCGCCCAAAATCAGCTTCCGACTTCACTAATCCTCTTGTGGCTGAATAGAAGCATTTCCCACAGCCATGTTCCAATATCTAGTGGAAAGCCTTCCCAGAAGACTGGAGGCTGTTATAGCAGCAAAGGGGGGGGACTCACTCTATACTCATGATTTTGGAGTCAGATGTTCGACAGGCAGGGGTCCACATACTTTTGGCCATGTAGTGTAGTTCCTCTTTTTCCTCGCTCTCTCCTTAATTCTTTGAGCTAACTTGTAACAAATAAAGTACAGTCACATTTAACATGGTAAATTCATGAGCGTGAATAAGAATTATAAAGAAAAGGATAGCTTATTTTTCAAATGGAGAAGGTTTCTTTTGCAAAGAGACAGATACGCATCTCGTGAGTGAGTGATAATTGGTTACTGTCATATTTGCCAAAATGTTGTGAGTTCAAACACAACTTTGGTAGTACGGTATTATAAACTTTGGAACAACTGGTTTCTAGTAGGCTGTAGAATTAGAGAAGGGCTGTTTTTCTGAACCTCAGGCAGGCAGTAGGCTCAAGCAATCTTGTTTCTCTCCCCAGTCAGAGGCCTGTCTCACAGACTCTCACCAGCAGCAGCCACCTATCCATTTTAGTAACTTAGACGCCCTTATCCGGGGCGAGTTACAGTTAGTGCATTCATCTTAAGATAGCTAGGTGGGCCAACCACATTTCAGTCATTTTTGCCAGCCCTGAGAGGGTGGAGAGGAGGATCTGATGGTTAACAGTGTCAAATGCAGCAGATAGATCTATGAGGATGAGAACAGAGGAGAGAGTCAGATTTGGCAGTGCAGAGAGACGCAGTGACACCCATCTTGAAGCCTGATTGGTTAGGGTCAAGAAGATCAAACTGAGCGAATTGATCAGAGAGATCTAGGAGGATGAGAACAGAGGAGAGAGTCAGCTTAGGCAGTGCCTCTAGTAAAGATGATGTCAAGCGCATTGCCTGCCTTGTGAGTGGGAGGAGAGTGGCAAAGGGTGAGGTCAAGAGGCAAGGAGGGGAAAGAGAGTTGGAAAGAAATTAATAAAATGCATACATCAGTAGGTTGAAGTCGCCAACTGAGAAGAACGGTGAGCCATCAGGAACTGAGCTTATGAAGGTGTCAAGCTCATTGAAGAACTCTAAGGGCAATGGTTGGTGATTAGATGACAACAATGTTAAGCTTGAGTGGAAAAGTGATAGCATGGAATTCAAAGGAGGAGATGGACAGGTGAGAGATGGAGAAAATGTAGTCAGATGAAGAGAGTAGCAGTAATCTCTGGAGTGATCCATGTCTCCGTCAGGGCCAAAAAGTCAATTGACTGAAGAGCAACAAAAGCTGAGCTAGACTCAACGTTCTTGACTGCAGATCGGCAGTTCCAAACGCTCCCAGAGACCAGGCATTCCATATGGGTTGGGCAGGGTACACGAAATTAGAAGGGTTGCAGCCAAGGGGTGGGGAACGTCTGTAAAGCCTATAGGGAGAGGAGTGAACAGGTATAGAAAACACACACACGTGTCAACGGTACAAAATAGCTATATGAGATCATCCAATTTGTAAGTCGCTCTGGATAAGAGCGTCTGCTAAATGACTTAAATGTAAATTACTTAAATCTGAAAATAACTAGGTAAGATACTCAAGTGAGAGAGAGGTGTGGAGCCTTCCTCTCTTTCCTTCCTGGGGCAACTCGGCAGAACCTTCCTAGTTTCCTGACACTGCTTAAGACTGAAGTACTAATACTAATTACAAATTGCCTTGCAAAGGTCAAGAGCACACCTTTCGGCACTAATTTCTGGTTGCCTAGGAGAGAAAAAACCACTCCCCCTCCAAAACAGCCACTGATTATCAAAACAACAACAGTCAGATTGTCCTGCCCCTTGATCCTGGTTGATGTGTCAACAATCATCTGCAAGTTAATAGCAGTGAGCAATTCACACACAAAGTAGGCTCCTGGGAAGACAGGCAGTACTTAAAGTAGATGTCCCTAGGTAGCAAATAACTGTACTAGGCAATCACAGATAAAGACAATAATGATACATGTCACTCCTGTAGATATCAGGAGTCCATTAGCTATAGAATGAATGTTTAGAAAACAAATATGAAGGCCAAACTTGTGGGGTGAAAGCACTCCTAATGTTTATGCAACCTAATAAACACCCTAATACCTCCAAAACCACCATTATATTTTATTTCATTTGAGAAAATCTACAAAAGGAATTGGCCCTCCCTAATCTTTATTGATAGAGATGCATGTGCCATTGCACAGCGATAAACTGTTTTATTTCTCCTTTATATATTTTTTTCTTCTTGATTTCAATATGGAAGGGAAACCAGGTATTGGTGTTTGTACGTACTGTTTCTGTTTCTTGAGTAAAATGTATTGTTATACCATATTTTTGTGTAACATAGTAGCAGTTCATTCAATTGGGGGAGGTGGGGGGGAGCATAGGATGTTCCCCCATGATAAAAGGGGCATGAGTTAAACGTTTTGGGAAACACTGATATACTGTAGCTCATCAAATCAAACCAAATTATACAACTTTATTGGATAGTTCATCTGTAGATGCTCTACAGACTATTGACAGATCAGTAACATTTCAACTAACCAGCGTTGGGGAGTAGTGAACTACATTTGAATAATTCATAATTTTACTACATTTTGCAGGAGCTTGGTGGTAGCTGTATTGTATTCACATGAAGTAGTGTTTTCAGTAGTTCATTTGTTTTTTTTGCCATGTAGCGATGTAGCTAACTCCTGGAGGTACACACACATATTTGGGAAATAGAAAATAATATATGGGTGAAGTAGGCAAGAATTTCCTTTCTTTTCAGCATCACCTCTTTGTAATACATTTTTGTATTTAATATGCTAAATTACACATACTGTTAAAATCTTTCTCCAGAGCAATCTGTTCACACAATTTCCAGTCTATGACAAGGTGTCTAAAGCGTGCCACAGGGATGCTTGCCCATGTTGACTCCCAGGCTTCCCACAGTTGTCCTTTGTGTGGTGGAACATTCTTGATACACAGGGGGAAGTCTTTAGTCGTGAAGAGGGCATGACAACACCTTTTCCCCCTCAGGAAACTGAAAAGATTTGGCATGGGTCCCTAGGTCCTCAAAAGGTTCTACAGCTGCACCATCAGAGAATGGTTGCATCACTGCCTTGTATCGCAACTGCTCGGCATCTAAACTGTAAGGAGCTACAGAGGGTGTGCTATATAATAGAGGAAAGTCCCAAAAATTGTCAGAAACTCCAGTCACCCAAGTCATAGACTGTTATCTCTGCTACCGCACGGCAAGTGGTACCAGAGCGCCAAGTCTAGGACCAAAAGGCTCCTTAACAGCTTCTACCCCCAAGCCATAAGACTGCTGAACAAGACTACCCCCCTCCATTTGTTTTGTACACTGCTGCTACTCACTTTATTATCTATGCATGGTCACTTCACCCCTACCTACATGTACAAATGACCTCGACTAACCTGTACCCCCGCACATTGACTCGGTACCGGAACCCCCTGTATGTAGCCTCATTATTGTTATTTTATTGTGTTACTTTTTATTTTTTACTTTAGTTTATTTGGTAAATATTTTTGACACTTCTTGAACTGCACTGTTGGTTAAGGGGTTGCAAGCAAGCATTTCATGGTAAGGTCTACACTTGTGGTATTCGGCACATGTGTCAAATAAAGTTTGATTTGATTTTAAACTCTTGAGCGTGAAAAACTCAACAATGTTGCAGTTCTTGACACAAACCTGGCACTTACTACCATATCCCATTCCAAGGCACTTAAATATTTTGTCTTGCCCATTCACCTCCTAAACACATACACACATACACAATCCATATTGAAAATCCAAGATGGCGTAGCAGTCAGGCGTCTTTGTCTTCGTCTTGTCGTGTCCCGTGTATATATCTTTTTATATCTTTTAACTTCGGCAATATAAAAATAAAAACAATCTTAACATCAACTTCAACATACTCTTCTGCAAACCGCCTCACCCAATGTGGTATGGATCTGCTATTTTCTTTACTTTAGAACCAGAACCCCAGTTAGCCAGCTAACTAACTACTAGTAGTCAGCTAGCCACTGCTAGCGGTCATCAGCTAACCTTTAGCCCGGACCACTCCTGCCAGTCTGCACAGGACGATTCAACCCAGAGCATATCGGACTTCTTCATCTCCGGATTCTTACCACAAGCTCTGAACCTTTTCACCTGGATTATCGCTAATGTCTCTGTCCCAAAGCAAGCACCAATTAGCCTGGAGCTAGCCTATGCTAGGCCCATCTCCCAGCTAGCTGAAGAGGTCTGTCAGCCTCTCCTTGGGATACAATACCTATATTGGCCTGGACCCTTTTTACTGTCGATATGGAGCCCGCTGATTCATCACGACTGGACTACCGACGTAATCCGCCCGAGGGTGTTTTTCAACAGGCTCATCCGTCTAGATGTCCCCTGAATGCCCATCTGTTAACCTGCTTTCCGCGGCCCGCTAGCTGTCTAGAGCATATCAGACTGTCAGCTGAAGAGGTCTATCAGCCAATTTCTTGAGCTACTATACCTATTTTGCCAATTGGCCTGGAACCTTTTACTACACGGACCACTGCTGATCCATCACGACTGGTCTGCCGACATAACCGCACAAGGGGGCTACAACAGACTTATTGCGTCGTAACGTCCCTCTAAAGCCCTTCTGCTAGCCTGCTAGCCCCGACTGTCTGAATCGCCATGTCTCCAGTCCGCCTAGCTACTCACCCGACCTCTATGATCACTCGGCTACGCATACCTCTCCCTAATGTCAATATGCCTTGTCCATTGCTGTTTTGATTTGTGATTATTGTCTTATTTCACTGTAGAGCCTCCAGCCCTGCTCAATATGCCTTAGCTAACACTTTGTGACCTCACCTTGTTTAAATGGTGTCTCTAGAGACAATACCTCTCTCATCGTCACTCAATGCCTAGGTTTACCTCCACTGTATTCACATCCTACCATACCTTTGTCTGTAAATTATGCCTTGAATCTATTCTACCACGCCCAGAAACCTGCTCCTTTTTACTCTCTGTTCCGAACGTACTAGACGACCAGTTCTTAGAGCCTTTAGCCGTACCCTTATCCTACTCCTCCCATGTTCCTCTGGTGATGTAGAGGTTAATCCAAGGCCTGCAGTGCCAAGCTCCCCTCCCATTCCCCAGGCACGCTCATTGTTGACTTCTGTAACCATAAAAGCCTTGGTTTCATGCATGTTAACATTAGTTTGTTTTATTCATTGCTTTAGCATACTCTGCCAACCCATATGCCCAAGCCGTGTCTGAATCCTGGTTTAAGAAGGCCACCAAAAACCCTGAAATTTCCATCCCTAAGTATAACATTTTATAACAAGATAAAACTACCAAAGGGGGCGGAGTTGCAATCTACTGCAGAGATAGCGTGCAGAGTACTGTCTTACTATCCAGGTCTGTGCCCAAACAATTTGAGCTTCTACTTTTAAAAATCCACCTTTCCAGTAACAAGTCTCTCACAGCTGCCGCTTGCTATAGACCACCTTCTGCCCCCAGCTGTGCCCTGGACACTATATGTGAATTGATTGCCCCCCATTTATCTTCAGAGCTCGTGCTGTTAGGTGACCCAAACTGAGAAATGCTTAACACCCCGGCCATCCTACAATGCCCTCAATCTCACACAAATGATCAATGAAGCACAATATATGGAAGAAGGTACTCTGGTCAGATGAGACTAAAATTGAGCTTTTTGGCCATCAAGGAAAACACTATGTCTGGCACAAACCCTACTCCTCTCATCACCCAAGAATACCATCCCCACGGTGAAGCATGGTGGAGGCAGCATCATGCTATGCGGATGTTTTTCATCGGAAACTGGTCAGAATTTAAGGAATGATGGATGGCTCTAAATACAGGTAAATTCTTGAGGGGAACCTGTTTCAGTTTTCCAGAGATTTGAGACTGGGACGGAGGTTCACCTTCCAGCAGGACAATGACCCTAAGCATACTGCTAAAGCAACACTCGAGTGGTTTAACCTCTCTGGGATAGGGGGACGCAAATGTCCCACTTGGCCAAATTGCCAGGGAAAATGCAGAGCGCCAGATTCAAATAAAATACTATAAAATTCAAACTTTCATTAAATCACACATGCAAGATAGCAAATTAAAGCTACACTCGTTGTGAATCCAGACGACGTGTCAGATTTCAAAAGGGCTTTTCGGTGAAAGCATAAGAAGCTATTATCTGATGATAGCACAGCAGTCAACAAAGAGAGTAGCATATTTCAACCCTGCAGGCGCTACACAAAACATAGAATTAAAATATAAAACATGCCTTACTTTTGACGAGCTTCTTTTGTTGGCACTCCAATATGTCCCATAAACATCACAAATTGTCCTTTTATTCGATTAATTCCGTCCATATATATCCAAAATGTCCATTTATTTGGTGCGTTTGATCCAGAAAAAAACAGCTTCCAATTTGCGCAAAGTCAATACAAAATATTTCAAAAGTTACCTGTAAACTTTGCCAAAACATTTCAAAATACTTTTGTAAAACAACTTTAGGTATTTTTAAACGTTAATAATCAATCAAATTGAAGACGGGTCTATCAGTTTTCAATAGAGGACGAGAGGAAACTAACGCTACTTTTCAAGTCTTGGCCAACTCTCAACAGCGTTACCCTTTTCCAGGATGGCCGTACTTCTTCATTGCACAAAGGAATAACCTCAACCGAATTCCAAAGACTGGTGACATCCAGTGGAAGCGGTAGAAACTGAAAACAAAGAAATATCGTTTCCCAATGAAAATTCACTGAACAGACAGAGACCTAAAAACCAAAACATTCTGAACGGTTAGTCCTCAGGGTTTTGCCTGCTACATAAGTTCTGTTATACTCACAGACATGATTCAAACAGTTTTAGAAACTTCAGAGTGTTTTCAATCCAAATCTACTAATAATATGCATATCTTATATTCCTGGCATGAGTAGCAGGAAGTTGAAATTGGGCACGCTATTTATCCAAAAGTGAAAATGCTGCCCCCTATACCTTACGAAGGAAACATCTTGGGAATTGTCTATTAAAGTCCACACCTCAATCCAATTGAGAATCTGTGGTATGGCTTAAAGATTGCTGTACACCAGCGGAACCCATCCAACGTGAAGGAGAATAGGCTAAATTCCCAGTGGCTAGATGTGCCAAGCTTATAGAGACATACCCCTAGAGACTTGCAGCTGTAATTGCTGCAAAAGGTGGCTCTACAAATGATTGACTTTGGGGATAGTTCTGCACACTCAAGTTTTTAGTTTTTTTGTCTTATTTGTTGTTTGTTTCAGAAAAAAAATATTTAGCATCTTCAAAGTGGTAAGCAAGTTGTGTAAATCAAATGATACAAACCCCCCCAAAAATCGATTTTAATTCCAGGTTGTAAGGCAACAAAATAGGAAAAACAGCAAGGGGGGTGAATACTATATTGTTAGGCAAATTTTTGTAGGGGAAAATTATATTTCAATGGTGTCACCATAATTATATTTTTATTCATTTTGGAGTCGAAAAGTCACCAAGGCTGCGTTCAGTACAAAATAACGTAATGCAACGTTCAATTAAATGGAAACGGTGCTGTTCTGAACGACCAGTTGAAAAAAGAGGAACGGGTTTGGTTATGTGTTCAAAATGCACGCAAAGTCTGTTTAAGAAAGTTGAAGAACGTTTTGGGGAAAGGTGTCGTTCAGTACAAGCCGTTACGCAATGTAGCAAATGTTCAATCAAACTGAACACACCCCAGAACTGACTTTCTCACAGTTATTCTACAAATAAATTGCCAAGCGTGGTTACTTTCTGAATTGTTAGAGTTAGACCAACAGTTTAAACTATTAAAGTAATACAGAAAAGATGTCATTTGTTGTTGGGATATATTGACCAAATTATCAGTAACATTTTGGATGTATTTTCTCTTCAATATGCCACAGAAATAACCATTTCACAACATGCCCCTGGATGCCCCTGGACACCCAGGGTGTTGAGCCCGGAACCCATTGACCCAGACCCCCCCTCCTCCTCCCCCCAATATGCAATACAAAGTTACACCCTTGCTGTCAACAGGGACTTCACGATATGACATTATCAGTGGCATGTATCCATGGATGCCAAGGGAGGCCAGGCTTCCCCAAATACTGTATTTGACCAATACAAAATTAGAATGATAAAATAGTGTCTCTTTCATCTCTCTGTGTTTTCGTAATTTTCTGTCTATTCGCAAGTGGCTGAATCTCACAGGAGAAATCATCCTAAATCATTAAAAATCATCCATGATTTTCTGGTGTTTTTATAGTCTTATGTCCAACAATTTATGTCCAGCAGTGCATAGCCTACTCCATTTGGCTTGTATCCATCCCCATTTCCAAAGAGTGCCTCTTGTCCGGTGCCTCATGACAAAGACGCACCGAGTAATACTGTTGCTATTACTCGTTACTGTGCTATTTAATCAAATGTATTAATCCACAATGAACTAGGAAGAGAATATTCCATGCCCCCAGCTGAATTGGAGTTGATGCCAATGCAAAGACTGTCAATAACCTACGGCATGCAGTATTAAGCCATTAAGTGTGTTGATTGGCCATTGAGTAGCCAAGCCTTCATCACAACTATAATTACTTTTTTCATCAAAACCCAAACCTTTTCGCACCCCTGCCAGCTATTGTGCTCATAATTCACGCAGTGAAAATAGCTAAAATATATCTGACAAGCAATATATAGCCCTACCGCCAGTGCTAAGATTTACCACTGCATTAGGTTTGTTAAAATAGACCCCAGAATGTTAAAATAAGGTTTAATTCACCACGTTATACTACTCAAAAGGCACTTAAATGGTGGAACAACTCGACCAGAGGTGTTCATAAGTGTTCTCTTGAGGTGAGAGATGATGCTTGTCACCTGTAGTGTACAGCTGTCTGGATTGGGCTGCTCAAGCCATTGCTGTGGTGTCCCCCCTAAGCTCTGGGGAGTGACCATGTCACGCCCTGACCTTAGTTATCTTTGTTTTCTTTATTATTTTGGTTAGGTCAGGATGTGACAAGAGTGGTTGGTTTAGTTTTTGTATCGTCTAGGTGTTTTTGTCTTGTCTAGGGTTTTTGTATATCTATGGGGTTTTAGAATGCCTAGGTATATGTAGGTCTATGATGGCCTGAATTGGTTCCCAGTCAGATACAGCTGTTTATCGTTGTCTCTGATTGGGGATCCTATTTAGGTTGCCATTTTTCCATTTTGGTTTTGTGGGTTATTGTCTATATATAGCGGCACGGTCATTTAGTTGTTTTGTATAGTTTGTTCAGTGTTCTCTTTCATTAAAGAGGAATGTATTCATATCACGCTGCGCCTTCGTCTCCTCGTTATGACAAACGTGACAGACCGTTATTTGTCTACTAGGATTAGGTGATGGTATGCTGTCAGCATCAGATGCCTCCTCTGAATCCAGTCGGACTCCATTAGATCATCTGATCCCCTGCTGGGCTTTCATTCCAAACCAGATTAACCTGTGCCTCACCCCCATGACCCTTACCCACCAACCCATCCACCAACTCCCTGTCTGACTGCAGGCATGGTTAATGGACACAATGCACATGCCTTACATATTTAACATAAAGACATTCATAGGTAAAGGATTAGAGCCAGTGATACTGTTGAAAAACTGATACAAAACCTATGGTCTGTTGAAAAACTTATACATGACTACACATGCATGGTTGGCTCACCATATGTTAGCATTAGGCAGCAGTAGTATGTTTAAATTCCCAAATCATGTGCTTTATGAGGACTGTGATTGATACAATATGGGTATGGGATGGCTTGGCTTGACTATGCAAAATGTTCTGTTTCCAGACTGGAGTAACGAGGCTCAGTGAGATAATGTCTGAGCAGGGGCTTTTCTGGTGAAATGAGTCCATAATGGCTGGAAAAACAACTGTGCACTTATTCCTCCAGCATTATCAGCAATTCAAGAGATATCACTGGCTGTTTCTACTGGAAGAGACAATGGGAAGTGTGTGTGGGGGGGGGGCATTGTGACTTTGGAGAAGTCTGTGTCGTTATGCCAACATGATTAATAACAGGCAGTCACCCATGTGCGGCCGTGGTCAATGGCAGCCTGTGGGAACCTGGCCCTAGCCAATAGGATACGTCTGTATTAATGTACGCTTCAAGTTAAAAGGCCCCATTCCCTTGAGAGTCTCAAGATTTTTCTAAATAGAAAAAGAAGAGATATTTGCCTTAAATCTATACATTTATTTACAATGCCTGTGCTGATATATTTTGGGCTCAGCTGTACTGTATACATCACTTGTAAAATGGTATTGGGTGGGACATTCCAGTCTTTTTCTCAGGCCCTGGATCGAGTCCCCCCCACTGTGTCCCCATGGGTATGTTCCTGCCACAGAACAAGCCACAGTTGAATCCAGTTGAAATACACTGTGAGTTGAACCAACTTAAAGGAATTGGAACCAGTTGTTGGAGATATTGAGAGATCCCTTGTCACACAAATGAGGAAAAGATGCAAGCAGAGGCATGGTGTAGATCAGAGATGATAAATACAACTATCTCCCCAGGTCAGAGGGCATGCTGTGAGAATGAGCAGGTGGTAACTCTTGTTACAGGTATAATTGGACATGCAGGTGTTACTCTCTGTGTGATATTACACATCAACTTAACATTGTGGAAAACTAACTGTTTAGTTTGAAGTTGTGTTTTATGGTGTAAAATTATGTAATTTATACGTTCAATCAAAGGAGCTACTTTTGGAAAATATGTGATCCTGACCTGCGGTGCATAATAAATGTCCCCTTTTCAGGACCCTTTTTCAGGACCCTGTCTTTTGAAGATAATTCGTAAAAATCCAAATAACTTCACAGATCTTCATTGTAAAAGGGTTTAAACACTGTTTCACATGCTTGTTCAATGAGCCATAAACAATTGATGAACATACACCTGTGGAACGGTCGTCAAGACACTAACAGCTTACAGACGGTAGGCAATTAAGGTCACAGTTATGAAAACTTAGAACACTAAAGAGGCCTTTCTACTGCCTTTCTAAAACACCAAAAGAAAGATGCTCAGGGTCCCTGCTCATCTGCTTGAACGTGCCTTAGGCATGCTGCAAGGAGGCATGAAGACTGTAAATGTGGCCAGGGCAATAAATTGCAATGTCCGTACTGTGAGATGCCTAAGACAGCGCTACAGGGAGACAGGACGGACAGCTGACCATCCTCGCTGGCGGCAGACCACATGTAACAACACTTGCACAGAATTGGTACATCCAAACATCACACCTGCGGGACAGGTACAGGATGGCAACAACAACACCTTGAGTTATACCAGGAGCGCACAATCCCTCCATCAGTGCGCAGACTGTCCACAATAGGCTGAGAGAGGCTGGACTGAAGGCTTGTATGCCTGTTGTAAGGCAGGTCCTCACCAGACATCACCGGCAACCATGTCGCCTAAGGGCACAAACCCACCCTCGCTGGACCAGACAGGACTGGCAAAACGTGCTCTTTACTGACGAGCTGTGGTTTTGTCTCACCAGGGGTGATGGTCGGATTCTCGTTTACCGTTACACAGAAGCCAGTACTCTGGAGTGGGATCGATTTGGAGGTGGAGGGTCTGTTATGGTCTGGGGCGGTGTGTCACAACATCATCGGACTGAGTTTTCTGTCATTGCAGGCAATCTTAACGCTGTGCGTTTACAGGGAAGACATCCTCCTCCCTCATGTGGTACCCTTCCTACAGGCTCATCCTGACATGACCCTCCAGAATGACAATGCCACCAGCCATACTGCTTGTTCTGTCTGTGATTTCCTGCAAGACAGGAATGTCAGTGTTCTGCCATTGCCAGAGAAGAGCCCAGATCTCAATCCCATTGAGCACGTCTGAGACCTGTTGGATCGGAGGGTGAGGGCTAGGGCCATTCCCCTCAGAAATGTCCAGGAAGTTGTAGGTGCCTTGGTGAAAGAGTGGGGTAACATCTCACAGCAAGAACTGACAAATCTGGTGCAGCAGTACTTAATGCAGCTGGTGGCCACACCAGATACTGACTGTTACTATTGTTCAGTGACACCTTACTCCATTTCTGTTAGTCACTTGTCTGTAGAACATGTTCAGTTTATGTCTGTTGTTGAATCTTGTTATGTTCATACACATATTTACACGTTAAATTTGCTGAAAATAAACGCAGTTGACAGTGAGAGGACGTTTCTTTTTTTGCTGAGTTTGTTTTATCTTTATACAGAGCATTAGAAAAGGTTTGGATCAACCTTGGACCAATTGGCTGCTTGGCCTTTTTGGCTTCTGATTCATGGAGTGTTTAGTGCAGCAAAAATACCAGCATACCTAAAAGCCTCAAAATAGAGCTTTCCAGTTTTTTACAGGTCAGAAAGAGAGAGAGAGCTCTGGAGCTGTGGGATTTATTGTGTCTTAAATAATCTTCTCTCCTCTTTAACAAATTAGTCTTGATTGTTAAAGCAAAACAACAGATTAGACTTCTGTGTTTGTGTTCAGGCACACTGCTTTGAAGTCTCTGCCTGGCTTACTATGGACATAGTGCCAAGCTCACTCTCTCTCTTTCTCTCATTCTGTCTCTCTCTCTCACTCAACTCCATTGCACTGATTATCTCTCTCTTCCCAGTTCTTTTTTTTCTGTCGCTTGGTTACAGTACACAAACATATGATTCCATGTAATTGCTAAGTCTATATGGGTTGTTTTATCGATTTATTAAAAAATATATCTTTAATGTACTGTAATGACGGTTTCTTTACCACAGACTACAAATACTCCATGCAGGTCAAATGAAAGGTAACACAGCACATGACCAGCTGCTGTCAACTTAATCTTGCAATAACAGGCAACTGTCAAACACTCCGCACCAAAACCACCAAAGTGGTTCTCTCTGATCAGATAAGTGCAGATATTTGAGAAAAATCTTGTCTGTGACAAATTATACTGATCAGTGCAAGTATAATTTTGCAATATACTGTAGCAATACTCATTACAATATTTTCTTGTGTTCATTTTATAGTGCAATCTTATGGGCCAAGCAGAACACTCGCTGGGATTACATAATGCTCTGTACCATTATCACCAAGAACAATATAAACACCTGCTTTTTCCTTGACATAGACTGACCAGATGTACCTTCTTAAATCCACTTCCATTAGTGTAGATGAAGGGGAGGAGACAGGTTAAAGAAGGATTTTTAAGCCTTGAGACTATTGAGGCATGGATTGTGTATGCGTGCCGTTCAGAGGGTGTATGGGCAAAAAATATTTAATTCCCTAGAATGGGATTTGGTAGGTGCCAGGCGCACCGGTTTGTGTCCAGAACTGCAATGCTGCTGTGTTTTTCACGCCCAACAGTTTCCCGTTAGTATCAAAAATGTTCTACCACCCAAAGGACATCCAGCCACGATACCTTGTAGAGGGGGAGGTTCGACTGGGGTGACAGATAACCTAGTGGTTAAGAGCGTTGGGCTGAAAGGTCGCTGGTTTTAATCCCCAAGACAACTAGGTGAAAATAAATCTGTCAATGTGCCCTTTATTAACCCTAATTACTCCTCTGCTAAATGACTCAAATGTAATATTAGGAAGGTGTTCTTAATGTTTTGTACACTAAGTGTATCTTGGCCATAGTACCTCTCTGCTCTCTGCTCCCATGGGCTAGCACTTCCCCCATAGTAATTTAGGTAATTACTAGACATTTAGACGTTCTGTACTTGGTTGGGAAATGGCAGTCGCTTATTTGAGGCATTTTAAAAATGCTCTGTGATATCACTCTCATGCCGTGCCATTAGGGTTCCTAAATGTAGTGAACAATACGTCAACTTTTTGTATTGGTTAAAGGTCTAGTTCCGCTATTTTTATCTCAATATCAAATCATTTCTGGATAACAATTAAGTACCTTATTGTTTTCAATTAAAATAATCAAAAATAGCTTCTAAGCAAAGAGCAATTTCTCAAGCTAGAATTTAGTTAGGTCTGTCTGGTAGTGGTCTGAGTGTGGAGGGGAAAACTGATTGGCAGAGAGGTTTGGAACTTTCTTTCTTATTCGTCTATTAACTCATTTGATGGTGGTGTCACCAGGCAGGCCAAAACTCCATCCCAACAAAACAGGCTGACATTGAAGGGTTTTTTTTTTCAAACAAGGCCTTCAAACAATTAGAAGGGCATAAATGATAATTTCACCAAAAAAAAACTTTTTTATTTTTTATTTTACCCCGTTTTCCCAATTTCGTGGCATCCTATTGTTTAGTAGCTACTATCTTGTCTCATCGCTACAGCTCCCGTAAGGGCCCGGGAGAGACAAAGGTTGAAAGTCATGCGTCCTCCGATACACAACCCAGCCGCACTGCTTCTTAACACACCGCACACCGAGGACCTGGCAACCTTGGTTAGCGCGCACTGCGCCCAGCCCACCACAGGAGTCGCGCGATGAGACAAGGATATCCCTACCGGCCAACCCCTCCCTAACGACGCTAGGCCAATTGTCCGTCGCCCCACAGACCTCCCGGTCACGGCTGGTTACGACAGAGCCTGGGCGCGAACCCAGAGTCTCTGGTGGAACAGCTGGCGCTGCAGCCCATAATTTTCACAATTTGACAATATTATTCCAATCTTTTGTGTGGAAAATCATGTTCTGGGCCTTTAAAGCATCATGAAGGCTTTATGATTCTATAGTGACATTTAATAATGACTGTTGCTGACCTTTTGTCAGCAAGACAAGGGAGCTGATGGTGGACGTTACAAAACGGAGGGCCGAGCACGCCATTAACATCGACAGGGAGTGGGTCGAGAGCTTAAAGTTCCTCCGTGTCCACATCACTAAGGATGTATCATGGTCCAAACACACCAACACAATAATGAAAAGGCCACAACAACGCCTCTTCCCCCTCAGGAGGCTGAAAATATTTGTTATGGGCCCTCAGATCCTTAAAACGTTCTACAGCTGCACCATAGAGAGCATCTTGACTGGCTGCATCACTGATTGGTATGGCAACTGCTTGGCATCCAACCGCAAGGCATACGACTCAGTACATCATTGGGGCCGAGCTCCCTGCCATCCAGGACCTCTATACCAGGCGGTGTCAGGGGAAGGCCCTAAAAATTGTTAAAGACTCCAGCCATCCAAGTCATAGACTGTTCTTTCTGCTACCACATGGCAAGAGATACTGGAGTGCCAAGTCTGGGACCAAAATACTCCTGAATAGCTTTTACTCCCAAGTCATAAGACTGCTGAACAGTTCATCAAAAGGCCACCCAGACTATTTGCATTCACCCCCTATTATTTATTATTATTGTTTTGTATTATTGTTTGTTGCAGTGACTCTCTTGCACTGCCTATAAACTCACTGGACTCTACCCACACACTCAAACAAACTACACTGACACTCCAACACACACACACACTGTTATTTACACACACACACACACACACACACACACACACACACACACACACACACACACACACACACACACACACACACACACACACACACACACACAAAACACACACATGCATATTGACACCACACACACACACACTCACACATAGGTATAAGATGGTGTCGGAGACAAAGGCAGACGTTTTACGTGCCCTCAACCGATTGTGTTTTTCTTTTCATTTATTTGCGTTGTTTGTAACTGTCACGCCCTGGTCGAAGTATTTTGTGTTTATCTTCAGTTATTTGGTCAGGCCAGGGTGTGACATGGGTTTTTGTATGTGGTGTGTATGTATTGGGATTGTAGCTTAGTGGGGTGTTCTAGTTAAGTCTATGGCTGTCTGAAGTGGTTCTCAATTAGAGGCAGGTGTTTATCGTTGTCTCTGATTGGGAACCATATTTAGGCAGCCATATTCTTTGTGTGTTTCGTGGGTGATTGTCCTTAGTGTGTTTGTTCCTTGGTCTGTGTGTATGTGCACCAGTATTAGGCTGTTTCGGTTTTCATTACGTTTATTGTTTTGTAGTTTTTGTATTTAGATTCGTGTTACGTTTGTTCATTAAACATGGATCGCAATCTACACGCTGCATTTTGGTCCGACTCTCCTTCACACCTAGAAAACCGTTACAGTAACTTATTTTTTTACTTGTTTTGTACATAATGTTGCCGCTACCGTCTCTTATGACCTAAAATACCTTCTGAATATTAGGACTGCGATTACTTACCACGGACTAGCAAAATCCTTTGTTTCCTTTAACGAGTCTGAACAGGCCGACGCAAACGATATACCGCTTTCTCGGGAACAGGCCCAGATCCCCGTGATTTGCGTGAAGAGGAATTCGTAGGCAATCAAATAAACCCCCACTTCCTTCCAATCTGCTAGCAAAGGTGCAATCTTTGGACAATAAAATAGATGACTAACGCGGAAGATTAAACTACCAACGGGACATTCAAAACTGTAATATCTTATGATTCACGGAGACGTGGCTGAATGACAACACTATCAACATACAGCTGGCTGGTTATAAGCTTCACCTGCAGGATAGAACAGAGGACTCTGGTAAGACAAGGGGTGGCGTACTATGTCTTTTTGTAAATAACAGCTGGTGCACAATATCTAAGGAAGGCTCGAGCTATTGCTCGCCTGAAGTAGAGTATCTCATGATAAACTGTAGACCACACTACCTACTGAGAGTTTTCATTTGTATTTTTCATAGATGTTTACATACCACCAGCGTCAAGAGGCTGGCACAAAGACAACATTGAATGAGCTGTATTCCGACATAAGCAAATAAGAAAATGTTTAGCCAGAGTCGGCGCTCCATGGAGCCGGGGACTTTAATGCAGGGAAACTTAAATCCGTTTTACCAAATTTATATCAGCATGTTAAATGTGCAACCAGAGGCTTTACTCCACACACAGATACGCTTACTTCACCCTCTATTTGGCAAATCTGACCATAATTCTATCCTCCGGATTCCTGCTTACAAGAAAAATTAAAGCAGGAAGCACCAGTGATTAGATCAATAAAAAAGTGGTCAGATGAAGCAGATGCTAAGCTACAGGACTGTTTTGCTAGCAAAGACTGGAATATGTCCCGGGATTCTTCCGATGGCATTGACGAGTACACCACATCAGTCATTGGCTTCATCAATAAGTGCATCGATGATGTCGTCCACACAGTGACAGTACGTACATACCCCAACAAGAAGCCATGGATTACAGGCAACATCCGCACTGAGCTAAAGGCTAGAGCTGCCGCTTTCAAGGAGCGGGACTCTAACCCGGAAACTTATAAGAAATCCCGATATGCCCTCCGACGAACCATCAAACAGGCAATCGTCAATACAGGACTAAGATCAAATCGTACTACACTGGCTCTGACGCTCGGCGGATGAGGCAGGGCCTGCAAACCATTACAGACTACAAAGGGAAGCACAGCCGAGAGCTGCCCAGTGACGCAAGCCTACCAGATGAGTTAAACTACTTCTATGCTCGCTTCGAGGCAAATAACACTGAAACATGCATTAGAGCACTGGCTGTTCTGGAAGACTGTGTAATCACGTTCTCCACGGCCGATGTGAGTAAGATCTTTAAAGAGGTCAACATTCACAAGGCTGCAGGGCCAGACGGATTACCAGGACGTGTACTGTGAGCATGTGCTGACTAACTGATCAAGTGTCTTCTCTGAAATTTTCAACCTCTCCCTGTCCGAATCTGTAATATCAAAATGTTATAAGCAGACTACCATAGTCCCAGTGCCCAAGAACACTAAGGTAACCTGCCTAAACGACTACCGACCCGTAGCACTCACGTCTGTAGCCATGAAGTGCTTCGAAAGGCCATGGCTCACATCAACACCATCATTCCAGAATCCCTAGACCCACTCCAATTTGCATACCGCCCCAACAGATCCACAGATGATGCAATCTCTATTGCACTAAACACTATCCTTTCCCACCTGGACAAAAGGAACACCTATGTGAGAATGCTATTCATTGAATACAGCTCAGCGTTCAACACCATCGTGCCCTCGTAGCTCATCAATAAGCCAAGGACCCTGGGACTAAACACCTCCCTCTGCAACTGGATCCTGGACTTCAGGTAACAACATATCCGCCACACTGATCCTCAACACAGGGGCCCCTCAGGGGTGCGTGCTCAGTCCCCTCCCGTGCTCCCTGTTCACTCATGACTGCCTAGCACGACTCCAAAACCATCATTAAGTTTGCAGATGACACAACAGTGGTAGGCCTAATCACTGACAACAACGAGACAGCCTATAGGGAGGAGGTCAGAGACCTGGCCGTGTGGTGCCAGGACAACAACTTCTCCCTCAACATGATCAAGACAAAGGATATTATTGTGGACGACAGGAAAAAGAGGACCAAGCATGCCCACATTCTCATCAACAGGGCTGCAGTGGAGCAGGTTGAGACCTTCAATTAATTTTGTGTCCACATAACCAACAAACTTACATTGTCCAAGCACACCAAGAAGAGGGCAGGTGAAGAGGGTACGACAAAACCTGCTCCCCCTCAGGAGACTGAAAATATTTTTTCCATGGGTTCTCAGATTCTCAAAAGGTTCTACAGCTACACCATCGAGAGCAGGACTGGTTTCATCACTGCCTGGTTGCAACTGCTTGGCCTCCGACTGAAAGGCACTACAGAGTGTAGTGCTAATGGCCCAGTACATCACTGGGGCCAAGCTTCCTGCCATCCAGGACCTTTATACAAGGCGGTGTCAGATGAAGGCCCTAAAAATGTTCAAAGACTCCAGCCACCCTAGTCATAGACTGTTCTCTCTGCTACCGAACGGCAAGCGGTACCGGAGCGCCAAGTCTAGGTCCAAGAGGCTTCTAAACAGCTTCTAGCCCCAACCCATAAGACTCCTGAACATCTAATCAAATGGCTACCCAGACTATTTGCCTTGCCCAGCCCCCGTTTTACACCGCTTCTACTCTCTGTTGTTATCATCTATGCATAGTCACTTTAATAACTCTACCTACATGTACTTATTTCCTCAATTACACTACCGTTCAAATGTTTGGGGTCACTTAGAAATGTCCTTATTTTTGAAAGAAAGTACATTTTTTGTCCATTAAAATAACATAAAATCGATCAGAAATACAGAGTAAACATTGTTAAAAAATGACTATTGTAGCTGGAAATGACAGATTTTTTTTTTAAATATCTACATAGGCTACTGAGGCCCATTATCAGCAACCATAACTTCTGTGTTCCAATGGAATGTTGTGTTACCTAATCCAAGTTTATCACTTTAAAAGGCTAATTGATCATTAGAAAACCCTTTTGCAAGTATGTTAGCACAGCTGAAAACTGTTGTTCTGATTAAATAAGAAATAAAACTGTCCTTCTTTAGACTAGTTGAGTATCTGGAGCATCAGCATTTGTGGGTTTGATTACAGGCTCAAAATGGCCAGAAACAAATAACTTTCTTCTGAAACGTGTCAGTCTATTCTTGTTCTGAGAAATGAAGACTATTCCATGTGAGAAATTGGCAAGAAACTGAAGATCTCGTACAACGACGCTGTGTACTACTCCCTTCACAAAACAGTGTAAACTGGCTCTAACCAGAATAGAAAGAGGAGTGGGAGGCCCCTGTGCACAACTGAGCAAGAGGACAAGTACATTAGAGTGTCTAGTTTGAGAAACAGACCCCTCACAAGTCCTCAACTGGCAGCTTCATTAAATAGTCACAAGTGAAGAGTCGACTCCGGGATGCTCTGTTCCTCTGTCCAGTGTCTGAGCTCTCTGCCCATCTTAGTCTTTTCTTTTTATTGGCCAGTCTGAGATATGGCTTTTTCTTTGCAAGCGTTGTATGAGATCTTAAAAAATCTTCCATTTCCAGCTACAATAATAATTTACAACATTAACAATGTCTACACTGTATTTCTGATCAATTTGATGTTATTTTAATGGACAAAAGATGTGCTTTTCTTTCAAAAACAAGGACATTTCTAAGTGACCCCAAACCTTTGAACGGTAGTGTTCCTCAACTACCTCGTACTCCTGCACATTGACTCTGTACCGGTACTTGGTACTGAGTCAAAGTCGCTCACACAGGACTAATAAAGGCCCAGTGTGTAACGGCTGTTGGTGGAAGAAGGTAAGGACCAAGGTGCAGCGTGGTACATGTTCGTCAATATTTAATAGAACAGAACAATGAATGACAAAACAACAAAGAGAACAACCGAAACAGTTCTCTCTGGTGCAGACACAAAAACAGAAAGCAACTACCCACAAATCATAGGTAGCCTGTGTTCCCACTAACTATGGTTCTCAATCAGAGACAACAATTGACAGCTGCCTCTGATTGGGAACCATACCAGGCCAAAAGCAGAAATACAAAACATAGAACAAAAACATTGAATGCCCACCCCAACTCACGCCCTGACCAAACTAAAACAGAGACATAAAAAAGGAACTAAGGTCAGGACGTGACACAGTGCACTACTTTTGTGAAAGAAAATTCTGATTTATCAGGGAGTGCTGCAGCACCCTCAACACCGCTTTTTCCGCGGCTATGAGTACGGGGTCAGACTCGGACCTCCCTTTGCCTCCAGAACAGCCATAATTTTCCGGCCATGGATTCTACAAGTCGGAAACTATCCACAGGGATGTTGGTCCATGCTGACGAGATGGCATCGCGCAGTTGCTGCAGATTGGATGCCGGTACGCTACCGCGACTAGTCTGTACCGTTGACAACAGTCAAGACTCATGTTTCTTCCGCCAAATCCTGACTCTGCCATCAGCATGTCACAACAGGAACTATGATTTGTAGGACCAGGTCATTTTTTTCCACTGCTCAGATGTCCAGTGTTTGGTTTTTAGCTGATAGGAGTGGAATCCGGTGTGGTCGTCTGCTGCAGTAGCCCATCAATGACAATGACCAATGAGTTGTGTGTTTCGAGATGCCGTTCTGCACACCACTGTTGTACTGTGTCGTTATTTGTATGTTTGTGGCCCTCCTGTTAGCATGAACGATTCTTGCCATCCTCTTTCGACCTCTCGCGTCAACGAGCTGTTTTCACCCACAGAAATGCCGCTGACCGACACCTAATGCGTGAAAAGCCCAGGAAGGGCCTGTTTCTGAGATGGTGGATCTGGCGTGCCAGGGACCAATGATCATCCCACGCTCAAAGTCGCTTAGGTAACTCATTTGAACCATTCTAACGTTCAATCGAACAGTAAGTGAATGCCTCGATGTCTGTCTGCCTGCTTTATATGTAAAACCACAGCCATGTGACCGTTTTCGTGAACGTGGTGGGTACCTAATAAGTGTATAGCCTTGTAATTGTTATTTTTTATCTAAGCATTTCACTGTATATTCTATGCATGTTGTATTTGGCGCATGTGACAAATACAATTTGGTTTTATTTGATCAGATAATCTTTTAATGAACTATGCCAAGTTTAAGGCACAGAGGCTTATGTTTGACTACATTATGACTCTCTGTCTCCCAATGAGATTAGAGACTGGAGGATGGAGTGAGGCAGAGAGAGATGTTCCACTGGAGTCTCCTTGGTGTCTTGACCACTGCAGGGCTGTTAAAGGGAGCCGGAGGCTATAGTCTTGGGCCCACTGCCCAATCTCAAACCTCATTAATCCTTTCCCAGCCTGACGCTGCCTGGACCCATGATGTATTGGGAGGGTCATTTGAAATAGTCACCACTTCACCCACTCATCCGAGCGGGATTGTGATTAATACGACCCAAGAACCATGGAAAAACACAGGGAAATTGATTCTGTGCGGTTAAGTTTGGAGAACCTTATTGACATATTAAGGTGCAACTCACAACCTCCCACAATGTGTTCATAGTTAGATTCAGTGTTACAATTACTTTCCCACCTGTAGGAATTTCAGAAAGCACATGTATCAGATTATCAGATGCAATGCTTGTATTCCATATCTCTTCTGAATAATCCCCATCTCCCCTGAAAAGGGAGAAGGGATCATTGGCAAACATCTTCACCTAAACTTGGAGCCTCAGGTTAGCTATAGCTGACAAAACCATATATCACCCCTATGAATAAGTGTCACATAGGAGCCAGTAGCGTGGAAATAGATAATAGCTTCTCCAGCGCTAACCACAATGACATAAGTAATTGTGATTATGAGGACACAATCATTTGTTTCTTTTCTCTTTAGTAACCAATCTGTCAGTAGTCCCCTGAACCCTGCAGAAAAGTCACTTCCTTTCTGAAACGTCTGTGAAACCTCTGATTAATGTAACTATCTACGCCTACTTTGACACCATGACAAGGCACTATGATCTCCCCAGGTGTGAGTCTACAGAAGCAGCTATGGACTATTCTCCTAAAAAGCACATGGCCTGAAATTAAATTGAATTTATACTAGTCAGGGCACAGAGCTCTATCACAGACTTTTCAAGACATGCCTCCCACTTCCTTACAATTTGATCAGCTTTTTATGTGGAAGGAAACAAACAAGACAGTCTGAGTGAAATAATCCATCTCCAATGCAGCATGAAGATTACCCTTTCCTGACTGGGGCGCGTGCACACCAAGTTTAGCCTATGAATGAGGTCAACCAGTAGGCTTTCAGAGGCTGGCTCTGCAGAGTGGGACTCGCTGCCAGTGAGTGAATCTAAGGCTCATTTACTCATCTCTGGGCAGCTCAGAGGAATCCTCTGGTCTAGAGGTCAGATCCAGGGTCAGTAGACCAGACTCCTATCTGAAGGACACAACTGGTAGGTGACTGACTGTTCCTAAAATACTATGATTGCAAGACAATAATTATAATGTAATATATCAGAAATCAGCTCCCCTGGTCCAGGTATGCCTAACAGGATTGGTACTGGGATTGATGGTCAACGTCTTGCCTTGCTCTTGAAGTACACTGCAAATACCGACACAGGGTGCACACATGCTGAAGAGGGAAGTAATTCAGAATATCATAAACACTCATAGCCTGACGTTGGTATTGCACTCATCCTCAGTTTAAGGAAAACAAAGAAAAATTATGAAAAAGACAGAAGAAATGCATCAAAAATAAGCAACAGAAGACATATTCCCTTGTCAAATTGTATTTCAGTCAGAACAAGCAATATGTATGAGAGAGAGACGAAATGGCAATCACACCACATCACTGTTAATGCAGGACAAATAAAAATAGAATATTCAAATCTGAATGAGTTTTATGCACAATATTAAGTGTAAAGAATGGTGGTAAAAAGGTTTTTAATTAGTAGGCTATTAATGCACATAACGTGAACGCGAAGAAGCATTTCTATTATACCCTTCAATGAGTTTCATTGTTTATAAGGTGCGTGGGTCTGACATTATGAGACAGCTGGGAAGAACAAGAAAACATGTTGTCAATTCAATTTATTTTTAGCGCTACAGGAAAACAGGTAAGTAAATACAGGAAGATTTTAGCACTTCTTCCTTTTTGGGGTCACACTGGTTGAGATTGATAGATACTGTCATGAAAATAGATACTGTCATTTGTTTTCTTGACTGTACATTTGTTTATTCCATGTGTAACTCTGTGTTGTTGTTTGCGTCGCAGTGCTTTGCTTTATCTTGGCCAGGTCACAGTTGTAAATGAGAACTTGACTGGCCTACCTGGTTAAATAAAGGTGAAAGAAAAAAAAGGAAAGAAGAAAAGCCTCAAACTTGAAATGTGTGGTGCACAATGTGAAGTGGAAAGTTATAGCAATTCTATGTAATGACTAATGATCTAGGGAAAGAAGGGAAAGTCTCTGAAGTGGAATCGGAGTGAGAAAGCACATCCTCCAACAGCTTGTTATTTCAAGTTGGAGCTCTGTTTTGTCTGCCAGTATCTTTTGTGTTATTTTTGTGAGCACAATTATTAATATTCTAACGTGCCAGGATTGTAGTAGCATCTGCGTCATGAGTTCACAATCCTCGGCTCATTTTACAGTAGTTGGACATTTGTCTCGTGTTTGTCAACATATGGTCCTCAGATAGGCACACAGTGCGTTCCTGCATGCAGCAAGCCTCCCCTGTGATCCCCTTCCCTGTCTGCATGTGCACCTCCAAAGTGCCTTTTGCGGTTGAACGTCTCCCATGACGCTCTTAGCCTCGTCTCTTGTAATGAGAGAAGTTTTGTCTGTGACCTCTAGAGGTGGGGTCTCTCATGAAAGACCTGCTGCCCACACTGTTAACAGCCTGTTAGAGCATTAAGTTACTTTCTGTGCATCTACATTGTATTATAGCTGGGGATTACAGGTGTGTTTAATTATTTCATTCTCGGGAAGGATGTTTATGTTATCCACAAGAGACTCGTTAACAGAATATGTTGCCCCTCCGAGCATTGCTTAGACACCCATAGGATTAGGATACAATCACATTATAACTGTTGATAAAACTACACAGATGAGTATCAACAATGCTGGTTTCCACTGTGTTTTATTCTGGTTGATTGCTTGGGACAAGCTGCTATCCAGCCCTGAGGGAGCCACTACTCAGATCCATCCGGGGTCTTCCCCTCCCCACTCAATACTGTGGTATTAGGGTCTACTGAGGTCGGTGTATATTTGGTAAATGCAGTGTGACATGCCAAAGGATGGGATGAAAGTAGCAGGGATATCTGTATCAGTCACACATGGGAACAGGCAGCTTTATTCTGGTCTATGAGATTTCTAAGTAGAGTGGGAACTTTCCGCTTAAAATGAATTCCATTTGATCACTAAGATCCCATGGTTCTACTAGGCCTACCTCCTGACTACTTCTGTGCCTTGTGACCTTGACATGACCTTATGGTGTCATTTTCATTGTATTCAGATTTCCTGTTCTCAGACGTCTACACAAGTTTCAAGGAGTACACTAAAAAGGACACTGAATTATGAGTAGGGCTGTTGTGGTGACTGTATGACCTCTAATCACTCTTACATGAATGCAAATGTGTTCAAAATTGAAGCAAACACTTCATGAGAGCCCATGAGCTCATGTTGTGCAACATTTCAATAGCCTATGTAATTGCGCAAGAAAACGGAGTGATGGCCTCTACTAACAACAGGATCAGCATTCTATAGACTAGGCCTACTATATTTATTTCTCAACTTTCCTAATATTGCTTAAACATGCATTGCTTTCAACATTGCTTAAATTTACAACAGGAGTATAGCATACCTGGTTGGAATGAACATAAACCATGATGAAAAATGTCCTCCATTCGCTATTTAAGTGCATAGATTACATATTTATTCCGCCGACCCTGTTTCAGTACAGGTGCATGATAATGGTCCATTCTAAAGCAAATCAAATTTCACAAATATATTATTTAGTATATGTAAAGACAAGATTAAATCAAGAATAGTCTGATGGGTGACAATATTAGCCTATCACTTGTGAATGATATACAGTTGAAGTTGGAAGTTTACATACACCTTAGCCAAATACATTTAAACTCAGTTTTTCACAACTCCTTACATTTAATCCTAGTTTTAAAAAATCCTGTCTTAGGTCAGTTAGGATCACCACTTTATTTTAAGAATGTGAAATGTCAGAATAATAGTAGAGAGAATGATTTATTTCAGCTTTTATTTCTTTCATCACGTTCCCAGTGGGTCAGAAGTTTACATACACTCAATTAGTATTTGGTAGCATTGCCTTTCAATTGTTTAACTTGGGTCAAACGTTTCGGGAAGCTTTCCACAAGCTTCTCATAATAAGTTGGGTGAATTTTGGCCCACTCCTCCTGACCGAGCTGGTGTAACTGAGTCAGGTTTGTAGGATCCTTGCTCGCACACACTTTTTCAGTTCTGCCCACAAATGTTCTATATGATTGAGGTCAGGGCTTTGTGATGGCCACACCAATACCTTGACTTTGTTGTCCTTAAGCCATTTTGCCACAACTTTGAAAGTATGCTTGCGGTCATTGTCCATTTGGAAGACCTATTTGCAACCAAGCTTTAACTTCCTGTCTGATGTCTTGAGATTTTGCTTCAATATATCCACATAATTTTCCACCCTCATGAAACCATCTATTTTGTGAAGTTCACCAGCCCTCCTGCAGCAAAGCACCCCCACAACATGATGCTGCCACCCCCGTGCTTCACGGTTGGGATGGTGTTCTTCGGCTTGTGAGCACCCCCCCTTTTCCTTCCAATATCTTCGATCTACACTTCGGAATTGGATAAAGACGCGCACAGTTGCGTCCCGGATGTCTGTCTTCATGTAGCCTGTGAGAAAGGCACGATCACGTGATGGAGCACGCAGCACTCAGGGGGAAGCGCACAACCGCCACTGGCCGCAAAAGGCATGGATTATTTTAGGGTGCGTTATGGCCACACTAAGGGGATGCCACTGTGAAATTCAAGGCATTATCAATTGCTGGTGTAGTGTGTACAGCCTGCCCAAGAAACAAAGCAGAGCTCATACCTTTCAAGCAACTTTTTTCAAAGTATAATTTGAGTCGCATCATGCAGCCTTAGAATTATTAAAAATCAAAACATATAGCCCAACGTTTGTAAAACAACTCAAGTTACATTAATTACTCTAAATTAATAATTTAGGAAGATACATGTATTTGTTAACATGTGTGGAAGCCAGGAGATGCTACATGTGTTTATGTGAATTAATGGTCAATTGTCATGAGACCGACAGTTATTTGCTTGACATACACAGGCTGACGAAATGTCGTGACCGCCACAACCCTAATTTATAATTATTAATTTGGGGGATCATAAAATGGAAAACAAAGTGTCATTATGAATATATATGAAGGCACTGTCAGAGGAAACAATTGACTCCCATGAGCAAAGCTAATCCACCATTAATGACCACTGAGTAGTGACATGGAGGACTCTTGTTAGTTGTCTTGCATCACAGCATACCATCTGTTTTCACTTGATTTAACACAAATAGATGTTACTCTGTCCTTTAGAACATAAACATATGACAAAATGTCCAATGAGGAGCACATTCTAGATGTCACCCCCACACTTTTCCTGAAGCAGGGGGCACAACCTTAAGTTAATCACATTACAGTTTAATTATTGTGGAAGGACCACCAGAGGGCAGGCTGGGCTCACGGATAGTAGCCTAACAAGGCATGAGAGACAAGGTAACCGGAGGCAATTAAGCACAGCTGACGGTACTAATGACATATTCAAATCAAATCACATTTATTTATATAGCCCTTCGTACATCAGCTGATATCTCAAAGTGCTGTACAGAAACCCAGCCTAAAACCCCAAACAGCAAGCAATGCAGGTGTAGAAAGAAGCACGCTGGCTAGGAAAAACTCCCTAGAAAGGCCAAAACCTAGAAAGAAACCTAGAGAGGAACCAGGCTATGTGGGGTGGCCAGTCCTCTTCTGGCTGTGCCGGGTGGAGATTATAACAGAACATGGCCAAGATGTTCAAATGTTCATAAATGACCAGCATGATCGAATAATAATAAGGCAGAACAGTTGAAACTGGAGCAGCAGCACAGTCAGGTGGACTGGGGACAGCAAGGAGTCATCATGTCAGGTAGTCCTGGGGCACGGTCCTAGGACTCAGGTCCTCCGAGAGAGAGAAAGAAAGAGAGAATTAGAGAGAGCATATGTGGGGTGGCCAGTCCTCTTCTGGCTGTGCCGGGTGGAGATTATAACAGAACATGGCCAAGATGTTCAAATGTTCATAAATGACCAGCATGGTCGAATAATAGTAAGGCAGAACAGTTGAAACTGAAACGAAAATATTCTCCTTCCCCTATAAGAGAGAGTATGGAACAAGCAGAGAAGGGGGAAAAACTATCTCTGGAAGATGGCCACCGAGACAGAGGAGCTATCCATGAAGAACCACTAAGATGGTGACAATCCCGTGACTTTTGTTGTAGTTTAAAGATAATCGTATGGTGTTCTTGTTTCATCTGGAGATTTTCATTGATTATGTTTGAGTGTTTGTGTTGACCAAATGCCCTCAATAGAGAACTGTGTTCAATCAAGAAAATCTACTCCTTACTCGTTTATTCCACCTTTCCGCTTTAGAGAGACGCCCAATTACTTGGTCCGCTCACATTGGTGGAGGATGTGGGCATTAGGTGGACGAGTGACACAAGGATAAGTGAGTAAATCAAGATTCTTCCAGTGGACCCGGAGGAACCATGAAGAACAGAATATCCAGAACGATGGATAACGCCCTGCTACAACAATTGATCACGGCACAGCAGACAACCTTCTCACCAGCTGAGCCGGTGAGAAGAATCTAGAGTTAAGCCAAGAGCGGCTGCTCACCCCATCTTACCTCGTCTCTCCAAGGAGGATGATATTGAGGTCTTCCTCATGACCTTCGAAAGGACGGCCACCTTGGAAGAGAGGCCGCCCACAGAATGGGCGAGCGCATTAGCCCCTCTTTTGAACGGGGTGGCTCAGGAAGCCTATTTTCACCTGGGATCCCGTGAAGCTGCGGACTATGGGCGACTAAAAACAGAGATCCTGTCCCGGTACCAGCTGACTGCCATAGATAGGGCCGTAAAGTTCCATCAATGGACCTATACAGCTGACCAACCCGTCCGTGCACAGATCTTCGCATTAATATGACTGATGAAACAGTGGCTAGAACCTAGAAAGGGACTAGGACATGTGATAGAGACCCTCATAGTGGACAAGATATTGAGGGAATTACCCAGTGACTTAAAAAAGGTTGTGGGGCAAGCCAACCCGTTGTCAGCCGACGACATAGCCCAGGCGGTGGAAACATATTGGTCTACAGGGGAATTGTTAAAAAGTGACAAGGAGGAACTGAAGGATTCTTCCAATCCCGTACCACGACTCACCCCGGCGCGTCCGCCACCGAAACGTCCAAGCCCCCCCCGGAGGTGGGAGAAGTCAGCCACCACACAGCAGGGTCAGTGTTATAAATGTCAGTCTCCCGACCATTATGCCCCACAATGTCCTAGCAAGGACGAGCCCATGGTCACGGAGTCATCACTGCCCACCCCCACACATCCCGGTTTGAGGGGGCAGGATCAGCACTGTTGGTTAGCAGAAATAGCCCCAGCCCCAGAGATTCTGTTTCGAGTCGAAGGACAAGATATGGTAGCCATTCTCGACTCGGGAAGTATGGTTATTCCAGGAAACCACCGATGAAAACACCTGCGAAGGGTTATACACAACGCAGGAAGGAAGGAGCAACCAGGCGCTAAGGGATATATTTGAAGCTCAATCCGAGGAGGGAACCTGGAAGGGATTCTCCTCGGTCACCCCTGATGGGGATGGGGAACAACCTCCACATCCTTCTACCGAGGTCGACCTGCCCCAGGAATTAAAGGGACAGTTCGGCACCTCGCAGCATAGAGACCCAGATCTAAGGGAGGCCATGGTGAAGGTGATCGACGGGAGGAACGTCGGCGGATCAGGTGAGCCCCCTCTTACTTACTATGCAATCAGGCGGGGTCTCTTATACTGGGTCGTAAGATGAAGGGGGGAAAACGAGGAATGACTAAAGGTGCCTAGACCATACAGGGATACAGTTCTACAGTTAGCCCATTCCCACGTCCTGGGAGGACACCTGGCATGAGACAAGACTATTGACAGAATCATGCAGAGATTCTATTGGCCCCGGGTCACCTGGGATGTGGCCAGGTATTGCAGGACGTGTGATCAATGTCAACGTACAGCTCCACAGCCACACCTACGTAACCCTTTGATTCCTTTCCCGATCATAGAGACTCCCTTTGAACGCATAGCTATGGACCTAGTAGGACCCCTCCCAAAATCCGCCAGAGGACACGAGTACATCCTAGTGGTCATAGATTATGCTACCAAGTTCCCAGAGGCCATACCCCTGCGGAACATGTCATCAAAAGGAATTGCCAAGGAGTTATTTTCATGATGTTCTCTCGGGTGGGCCTCCCCAATACGATCTTAACTGATCAGGGAACCCCGTTCATGTCCTGGTTGATGAAGGACTTGTGTCGGTTATATCAGGTTCAACAGATACGTACAAGCATATTCCACCCTCAAACAGACGGGTTGTGTGAACGCTTGAACAAACCGATTAAAAGCATGTTGAGAAGAGTGGTGTCCCGAGTCGGGAAAAACTGGGACATGCTTCTCCCACACTTAATGTTTGCTCTGAGAGAAGTACCCCAGGCATCCACTGGATTCTCTCCGTTTGAATTGCTCTATGGCAGACCCTGTCGAGGGATCCTCGACTTAGCCAAGGAGACCTGGGAGACCCAACCATGCCCCTTTCGATCTACAATAGAACATATTACCCTGATGAGAGACCGCCTGTCAGCAGTGTGGCCCATAGTCAAGGAGCATATGGAGAAGGCACAAAGGACCCAAGGCCGGGCCTATGATAAGTCCGTGAACCCCCGTGAGTTCACTGTGGGAGAGAAAGTGATGGTGCTCGTGCCCACGGCCGAACACCGCTTGCTGGCGCAGTGGAGGGGTCCCTACGAGGTAATGAAAAGGGTCTCACCGGTCAATTACCTCATCAAGCAACCTGACAGGAGGAAGAAGGTCCGACTCTATCACATAAACCTGTTGAAGAAGTACCAGGCTCTACCACAGGTTCGCCATGGCCAAACTCTCCTGCCGGAGCAGTCAAGACAGCTAGACAAGCTGATTATGAACTTCGGTCGAATATTCTCTCCATTCCCAGCACAAACAGTTGTCCTGTTCCACCATATCCACACTGAATCCTGTAAGGTTCCGTCTCTACAGGATTCCTGAGGCTCGCCGAGTCATCGCTAAGAACGAGGAAAAGGAGATATTGAGGATGGGTGTGATCGAGCCATCGACGAGTGAGTGGTCCAGTACCATAGTCCTTATGAGACTCTGCAACGACTTTAGGGGCGTGAATGCAATCTCTACATTCGATGCGTATCCCATGCCCCACGTGGATGAACTCTTGGAGCGCTTAGGAAAGGCCAAGTTCATCACCACCTTGGATTTGACGAAGGGATATTGGCAAGTGCCGGTGTCTCCGGAGGATCACCCAAAGACTGCATTCGCCACACCAGAGATGCTTTTCCAGTATGTGAGAATGCCCTTCGGACTGCATGGTGCCGCTGCAACTTTCCAACGCCTCATGGATGCCATTCTACGGCCCCATCAAGAGTATGCAGCGGCATACATAGACGATGTGGTCATCCACAGCGAGGACTGGGATAGTCACCTCCTGTGATTATGGTCGGTGCTCGTGAGTTTGGAAGCCACAGGGTTGACAGCCAATCCAAATAAATGCTGCCTGGGCCTGTCCGAAGCGGAATACCTGGGGTACATCGTGGGGAATGGGAAAATACGCCCACAGGCAGAGAAGACCAGGGAAATTCGGGACTGGCCTCGACCCCGGACCAAGCGGGACGTTCGGGCCTTCTTAGGGATAACGGGATATTTTCGTCGTTTTATCCCGGGATATGCAACCATTGCCAACCCCCTCACAAACCTCATCAAGAAAAACTTGCCAAACCAGGTAGAGTGGAAAGACGAGATGGAAGAGGCCTTTCAATTGCTAAAATATGTCCTGTGTTCTGATCCCGTTCTACATGCTCCGGACTTCTCACAAGAGTTCATTGTGCAGGTCGACGCCTCGGATACAGGGCGCAAGGCCGTACTAGCTCAGGGTAAAGGCGAAGCAGAGAAGCCGATTCTCTTCATAAGTAGGAAGCTCAGCGATCGGGAACAGAGATATGCTACCGTAGAGAAAGAGGCCTTAGCCATTAAGTGGACCCTCGATTATCTCCGGTACTACCTACTGGGGCGGAGATTTGCATTAGTTACTGTGGATGGCTGGTAAGAGAAACAATAACAACAGAATAGCTAGATGTTTTTTGTCTTTACAACCGTTCTTTTTCCATGTCATCCACAGGGCCGGATCGAGGAACGGGAATGCAGACGCGCTGTCCCGACGCGACCAAGACGGTGTGTCTGGCACCCGACCCTCCAGTTCGGTCCTGAGGGGGTAGGTATGTGGAAGGACCAACAGAGGGCAGGCTGGGCTCACGGATAGTAGCCCAACAAGGCATGGGAGACAAGGTAACCAGAGGCAATTAAGCACAGCTGACGGTACTAATGACATATTCTCCTTCCCTATAAGAGAGAGTATGGAACCAGCAGAGAAGGGGGAAAAACTATCTCTGGAAGATGGCCACCGAGACAGAGGAGCTATCCATGAAGAACCACTAAGATGGTGACAATCCGTGACTTTTGTTGTAGTTTAAAGATAATCGTATGGTGTTCCTGTTTGATCTGGAGAAGAAGATGCATGTTTTTTTCCTTGGGAGATTTTCATTGATTACGTTGGAGTGTTTGTGTTGACCAAATGCCCTCAATAGAGAACTGTGTTCAATCAAGAAAACTTACTCCTGACTCGTTTATTCCACCTTTCCACTTTAGAGAGATGCCCAATTACTTGGTCCGCTCACATTATACTCCTCAAAACATCAATGATATAGTTTAGTCCTGAGAATGTTATATCTTTAATACGTTTTATCCGTTTTTACATTATTTCACTACTTTGTCAATTAAAGCTTGTGTGGTTAGCTATAATGGAGGAATTCAAGATTGTGATAAACATTCCCACAGACAGAGTCCATTGATCTCTCTGTATTGTTTTCACTACAAGAACTGTAGCAACTCAGAAACCTGCATGGCTCTACCTGTCTACCCCCTTTTCTGTGCTATCAAGCCCTTTAAAGGAACTTGCAGTCAGGTGCTTGTGAAGTTAAATCTTAAACCACCTCTCAAATCCTTGCCTTCAATTATGTAGGGTTTTCACCAAACATAGACATTTTCTAAAGAGACTGCTCTCGAAGATCTGACCCTCACGATGCTGGCTCAGAATAAAAAGCCTCCATTATCTGTGATTGCAACCTAACAAGGACTAAAAGGGCTTTGTTTTGTGAGCCAGGGCTGATATTGATCTGCAGCTAGGTAGGCAGCTGTGATTGTGGAGTGGAGCTGGACTGACCTGAGCAAATCAGGAATCAAGGTAAGACCCAAATGCAGACTGTGTGAAGTAACAATGTTTATTGTAACAGGGGCAGGCAAACGACAGGTCAAGGCATGCAGGGGTCGATAATCCAGAGTAGAGGCCAAGGTACAGGATGGCAGGCAGGCTCAGGGACAGGCAGAGTGGTCAGGTACAGGGTCAGGACAGGCAAAGGTCAAAAACCAGGAGGATGAGAAAAAGAGACAAGAAAAGAAACAGGAGCAGAGACAAATGCTGGTTGACTTGAACAAACAAGACAAACTGGCACAGACAGACAGAAAACAAATCAAATCAAATTTTATTTGTCACATACACATGGTTAGCAGATGTTAATGCGAGTGTAGCGAAATACTTGGTATAAACACAGGTATAAATACCGAAAGGATAAGTGGGGAAGATGGGCGACACCTGGAGGGGGTGGAGACAAGCACAAGGACAAGTGAAACAGATCAGAGCTTGACAGAGCAAAGCAAAGAGTGCTCAGTATATGGCCAGGGGTAGCCTTAGTTATAATCACTAACAGGACCTGTGGCTGCAGATGGAGAACTAGGGCACCTGCTCTTTCTGTGCATGGCCAATGATAATCGAAGACAGATGGTCTTCAAAACACAAGGGGAGTTAAGATGTTAGAACAGGGGTGTCTGTTAAGCAAATTCAATGAATTGCTCCCTTACCCTCCATAGGCTTGTTCTCTATTTCTTCTACATTAGCTGATTTAAGAGCTCCTCACTCACTGTCTTGAAGAAGGATGTATGTTGGTGTCTATTTCCAACCTGATTGAAGGCTGTATGCTGGTGTCTATATCCAAAGTGGCTGAAGTCTGTATGCTGGTGTCTATATCCAAAGTGTCTGAAGGCTGTATGCTGGTGTCTTTTTCCAAACTGTCTGAAGGCTGTATGCTGGTGTCTATATCCAAAGTGTCTGAATGCTCAGGTGGAGACATGGGGATATAGTATGAGTTAAATAGTCCTGCAGAGAAGAGGGCCTTATTTGACACACACTTGCCTCTCCTTCGCTGGGCAGTCTGTTAGGAGTGCCCCACCCTGTGCTATAGGAAAGAGGCACATTCCACAGGAAGTTTACTCTTCCCCTCTTCCCTCTCTCTTCCTGTCCACTCTCTGATTTGTGCTGATTGTTGTGAACTGGGTGGGCTGATAAGAGAATGAGTTGGGGAGACCCCTGGCCTGCATACATACAGTAATGGTGTGGACCAACTATATTTTGTTCTGAAGAAAGCCACAATGACTCAATGCACCAAGATAATCAGTGTCTGTTTTATAAAGCAAATTAGAGGTTATTGCATCAGCAGTGATAATGAAATTGAATACAGTTTTATCAGCGATATCCAATCAATTCTATCAGAAAGGAGCAACTAAATCAAAATTGATGTGATAGCAGCACCTGCCAGGCTGCTATAAGTGCTTACAATAGATATAATCGTTGTTCCTGTTACCTGTGCTGGCTTTGTCACGGAGTCCATCAACACCTTCACCTTCCTAGTTAATGCACCTGCCACTGCTATCAGCAGCAGCAGTCCACCAGCTGAGGCTGCATTGTGTGGGGCTAACAGTTTGCCTCCAGCTTTTATTGGACCTCTGTGACAGAGAGCACGTCCCTGAGCTAGATCAATAAACATGCACTGACATATTTCATTCACATACAAAATTCTTAGTGTACAAAACAGTATTAGTGTACAAAACATGTACAAAACATGCTCTTTCCATGACATAGACTGACCAGGTGAATACGGGTGAAAGCTATGATCCTTTATTCACTTGTTAAATCCACTTCAATCAGTGTAGATGAAGGGGAGGAGACAGGTTAAAAAATATATTTTTAAGCCTTGAGACAATTGAGACACCACCCAAAGGATATTTAGCCAACTTTACACAACTGTGCAAAGCATTGGAGTCAACATGAGCCAGCATCCCTGTGGAACGCTTTCGACACTTTGTCCATGCCCCGATGAATTAAGGCTGTACACAACTCAAAGCTTATAAATGTTTGTGCAAGCGCAGAGCTGTACGTTTATTTTTGGATGCCAAGTATTCCCTTATGCAGCTTGCTGTTTTTTTGTATTAGGCCAGAAAACTGAAGACATAGGCCTACTCTGCTGCAAAGGAAAACAGCTGGAATAATGTGTCAATTCCCTAATGTGCTCACTTGTCATTTCTGTGGGATTAGCACTCAGATGGTTAGACAGAGGAATGACCTTGTGTTGGCTAGTGAGGATTCTTTATAGTAGGCAGAACAGAACACTTAAACATCATGGTCTTTCTTGGATAGTAGCCTATGCAGCAGAGAAATCTGCATTAGATTTTCTGCTCTGTTGATTTCTCTGTTTGTTTTTTTTGAGGTGTGTGTTCACAGTTTTGGAAGAGAAGAGACTGAAATTTGTTGAAGACAGCTGTAATAGCATGAGGTTTTTCGAAGGGCACTTGTAAGAGGAATATTGTATGATCTTATCAACGGGGGGAATGTAATCGCACCATTAAAGCTTGTCAAATGTTCTTCTTTAACCTCAAACACAATGTAACCATTCACCATACCATTTAAAAGGCACCTTTATTGCAAAGTATCTGTCACAATGTCAGGAACCAGCTGCGATTAGCCGTTTACCCTCTTCCCTAGATTTCAGAATTTCTAGATTCTGGAGGAATGTCAGATTTTTGTCCATGTCTATGGAAGTCATTAGCTTCTGACAAATGGCTTCAGTAATTATAGCTTGAACCTCTTGTAGGAGAAGCCCAACAAGTCAAGTGGGGCTGCTCAAGTACGTGCTGATTGACCCTGTCTTAGAGTGGGATGAGATCCAGATGTGGCAGAGTGACTGCTATTGGAGGGAAGGACACTCCATCCTCTTGATTTGGTACACCATGTCTACTCCTTCTCCCAAAAGTCGAACCATCATGTAAAATAGAGCGGCACCGACTAGTGATGGACTCTGAAAGTAAGGTGTCAGTTAAGGTACGATCGCTGCAGTTAGAGGCACAAAGATGAATCGCACAGAGACTCGAGTTTAACAATTTATGGTGGATAAATTAATAGGATTTCATCTGCAACGCATTCATACACACCAGTGATGGTTCAGAGTTTATAATCCAGTTATTGGAAAGAAGGTCCAGTTCTTTGTTGGTAATCCCTTCTCTGGAAAGTGAGAATGACTTCTGACGTCAGCCTGGGTGAGATCACCTCTTATGTACTGGGCCTGGCCCAACCTTGTAATTGGCCAAGGTTTGGCAGAGTTAGGGGTGATTATTGGCTTGTCAAAGGTCCCATGAGAGGTCAGAGTTGTGACCTGTAACTGGATACTTGGCACACTCTGAGGAGGTGGATGAGGTTCTCCCCTACTACAGAAGATTTGCCCTAAACAAGATCTAGCTGAGAGGGGATAGGGTTTTCCTCAAACCAGCTGCACTAAAATAATGCCTGGGGAAGCTAAAGCAAACCTCAAGATGAGAGCTGGAAGTCTGGGGCTGCTTAACAATATTGTGAGATTTGCTTTTCAAAAATGAAACCCCTTTTTATCAGGGATAGGAAGGGCTGCTGCAGGCTCTTTGATTTCTATTAAAAGCTCACTTACATTGTCTGTGCACCACAATTGTTTATAATTGACAAGCTACATGTAGTATCCCATCTTGGAACTTGTTGCCGTGTTTAAGTCTTTGATTGTTCAAGTATTGAGTACAAAAACATGTTCTACAGGGGCAAATTGATATCAGTGCTCTGTGAATGACAACAAACAGAAAAACCTTAGGAACACCTACTCTGTCCATGACATACACTGACCAGGTGAATCCAGGTGAAAGCTAAAAATCCCTTATTGATGTCACTTGTTAAATCCACTTCAATCAGTGTGGATGAAGCAGAGGAGACAGGTTAAAGAAGGATTTTTAAGCCTTGAGACAATTGAAACATGAATTGTGTATGTGTGCCATTCTGAGGGCAAAGGGGGGTGAAACTCAATGTTAGGGAGGTGTTCCTAATGTTTTGTACACTCAGCGTACAGTATGTGTCAGCAGCATCTTCATTCTTTGTGGCACGGACAGGGCTGTGGAGCCCTGTGAATCTCTGAGGAATTATACTTTAAATTACCTTGCATCCTGCCTTTCTCAACGTGTAAACACTATTGCACTGAAGCATTTATTTTGTTGTATACTTATATAACTACAGCTGTAGTAGAAAGCATTATGATTTCCTGACAGGGAATAGGTCCCTAAATTATACTGAACAAAAATATAAACATAACATTTAAAGTGTTGATCCCATGTTCATGAGCTGAAATAAAAGATCCCAGAACTGTTCCATGTGCACAAAAAGCTTATTTCTCTCTAATTTTGGGCACAAATGTGTTTACATCACTGTTAGTGAGCATTTGTCCTTTGGCTAGATAATCCATCAACCTGACAGATGTGGCATATCAAGAAGCTGATTAAACAGCATGACCATTACACATGTGTACCTTGTGCTGGGGACAATAAAAGGCCTCTCTAAAATGTTCCATCTTGGTCACATAACACAATGTCACAGATGTCTCAGGTTTTGAGGAAGCTTGCAACTGGCATGCTGACTGCAGGTATGTCCGCCAGAGCTGTTGCCAGATAATTTCATGTTAATTTCTCTACCATAAGCTGCCTTTAACGTTGTTGTCGAGAAATTTGCAGTACATCCAACCGGCCTCACAATAGCAGACCACGTGTAACCACGCCAGCCTAGGACCTCCACATCCGCCTTCTTTACCTGCGGGCAAATGCTCACCTTCGATGGCTACTGGCACACTGGAGAAGTGTGCTCTTTATGGATGAATTCCGGTTTCAACTGTACCAGGCAGATGGCAGACGGGCAGTAATGGGCGAGCATTTGCCCGCAACAGTGCAACAGTGCTGATGTCAACGTTGTGAACAGAGTTCCCCATGGTGGTGGTGGGGTTATGGTATGGGCAGGCATAAGCTACGGACAACGAACACAATTCTATTTTATCAATGGCATTTTGAATGCCCAGAGATACCGTGGCGAGATCCTGAGGCCTATTGTCGTGCCATTCATCTGCCGCCGTCACCTCATGTTTCAGCATGATAATGCATGGCCCCAATGTTGCAAGGATCTATACACAATTCCTGTCCCAGTTCTTCCATGGTCTGCATACTCACCAGATATATTACCAATTGAGCATGTTTGGGATGCTCTGGATCGACGTGTACGACATCGTGTTCCAGTTCCCGTCAATATCCATAAACTTTGAACAGCCATTGAAGAGGAGTGGAACAACATTCCACAGGCTACAATCAACAGCCTGATCAACTCTATGTGAAGGCGATGTGTTGCGCATAAGGCAAATGGTGGTCACACCATATACTGGTTTTCTGATCCACGTCCCTACCTTTTTTTTCAGGTATCTGTGACCAACAGATGCATATATGTATTCCCAGTCATGTGAAATCCATTGATTAAATGTATTTTTATTGACTGATTTCCTTATAAGAACTGCAACTCCGTAAAATCTTTGAAATTGTTGCATGTTGCGTTTATATTTTTGTTCAGTGTTTAATAACCTTTCTCCATGTTATAGCCTACCTGATTAATAAGAATCCCTTTATCAAACATTGATAATAATGCACACAGTAGTTCCATCCAGAGTGAAAAAGATCTTCTTGATAAACTGTAACTTCCAGAGCAGGAACCAGCTTTAACAGCATCAAGCTACTAAGTCCTTGGTGGTTTATGGATATCGTTTTATAAGGAAGCCTTTGGCTCTCAGGAACTTGGACATTGTCGGATATCTTTTAATTAATTGAATCATGAGGCTTTTTCGGGGAATTAGGATATTGAAGTGAACTTGAGGTGAATCACTTATTAATAAAGCTTCAAATAATGAATTTGGTTTCAGTTTAGTTATTTGGGAGTTACAAGATAATAATATCTCGAAGAAGATACATATTTTCATTGTCATTAACATGTTAATTGACAGTGTTTACACTGAAATGGCAATACCAGTTCACTATATTTTCTGGCACACAATATAAGCCTTTCCCTACCTTCCTGTTTCCCAGGCTAGTAGTGGAATGCCATGGGTTTTACTGTACCACAAATCCATTGGGCCTCAGTCCCTGACTGCTGTTTCACGAGGAGGAAATGAAATGTCAGTGCAGTGTCAAGACCTGCAACAGTCTCACAGAGGGACTATAGCTCTCCCGTGTGCTCATTTTGGGATTAACAGCTAGTAGAATTCATGCTGTGAGAGCAGTGAGCAGAGGGTAAGTAAAGAAAATGACTTTGTTTTCCATCCTATGACTTTGTTTGTCTTCACATTGAATGATAATTTTGTTACCATTACATGATAGGCTATATGAATAAAGTATGTGGACCATTTACTTTCAACATCATCATATATCAAAGGGCTTAATGTTAATTCAACACACAATCACATACAGTACACTATAACTTTTTCATATTTCACCAAAACACCACCAACCCTCATCATCTGCTTAAATCAACTGCTTAATGCAGCATTAATTACATATTGTTCATCCACACATTCTTAAGCATTAGTTATGGCAGAGTAAATTACACTATATATACACAGATAATCTCACCGACTAGATATACATCTCAGTAAGGAGAAAAGAATGAGATTATTTTAAATTATTTTTTACCAAAGAATGTCTGTTACCTGTCTGAGGTCATTTCTATGGTATAAGTAATTATTTAAACCATTTCCTCTGAATCAAGATATGTGTTCTGGTCATGTTTGCATTCCTAGAAGTGACCACATGTACAGTTGAAGTTGGAAGTTCACATACACCTTACTCAAATACATTTAAACTCAGTTTTTCACCATTCCTGTCACGCCCTGGTCGAAGTATTTTGTGTTTTTCTTCATGTATTTGGTCAGGCCAATGACATGGGTTTTTGTATGTGGTGTGTAGCTTAGTGGGATTGTAGCTTCGTGGGGTGTTCTAGGTTAGTCTATGGCTGTCTGAAGTGGTTCTCAATCAGAGGCAGGTGTTTATCGTTGTCTCTGATTGGGAACCATATTTAGGCAGCCATATTCTTTGTGTGTTTTGTGGGTGATTGTCCTTAGTGTCTTTGTTCCTTGGTCTGTGTGTATGTGCACCAGTATTAGGCTGTTTCGGTTTTCATTACGTTTATTGTTTTGTAGTTTTTGTATTTAGATTCGTGTTACGTTTGTTCATTAAACATGGATCGTAATCTACACGCTGCATTTTGGTCCGACTCTCCTTCACACCTAGAAAACCGTTACAGTAACTTATTTTTTTACTTGTTTTGTACATAATGTTTCCGCTACCGTCTCTTATGACCTAAAATACCTTCTGGATATTAGGACTGCGATTACTTACCACGGACTGGCAAAATCCTTTGTTTCCTTTAACGAGTCTGAACCGGCCTACGCAAACAATATATACCGCTTTCTCGGGAACAGGCCCAGATCCCCGTGATTTGCGTGAAGAGGAATTCGTAGGCAATCAAATTGTGGGTGATTGTCCTGAGTGTCTTGATGTCCTTGTGCTTGTCCTTCACCAATAGAAAACCGTAACAATTCCTGACATTTAATCCTATTAAAAATTCCCTGTCTTAGGTCAGTTAGGATCACCACTTTATTTTAAGAATGTGAAATGTCAGAATAATAGTAGAGAGAATGTCACGACTTCCGCCGAAGTCGGTTCCTCTCCTTGTTTGGGCAGCGTTCAGCGGTCGGCGTCACTGGTCTTCTAGCCATCACCGATCCACCTTTCATTTTGTCTTGTTTTCCCCACACACATTCACTCATTACTTGTCGTGTATTTAACCCTCTGTTCCCCCCATGTCTGTGTGTGAAATTGTTTGTTGTAAAGTGTTTGTGCATCTGACTGGTTCGCGATGGGTTATTTTGTACCCATATTTTGTTGTTCTGGGTGCCGTTGGTTTTTCATATTAAACTGCTCCGGTTATTACCCAGTTCTGCTCTCCTGCGCCTGACTTCTCTGCAGCCAGTCACGCACCTCTTACAGAGGAAGATTTATTTCAGCTTTTATTTCGTTTCATCACATTCCCAGTGGGTCAGAAGTTTACGTACACTCAAATAGTATTTGGTAGCGTTGCTTTTAAATTGTTTAGCTTGGGTCAAACGTTTTGGGTAGCCTTCAACAAGCTTCCCACAATAAATTGGGTGAATTGTGACCCATTCCTCCTGACAGAGCTGGTGTAACTGAGTCAGGTTTGTAGGTCCTCTGCTCGCACACGCTTTTTCAGTTCTGCCCACAAATGTCTATAGGATTGAGGTCAGGGCTTTCTGATGGCCACTCCAGTACCTTGACTTTGTTGTCCTTAAGCCATTTTGCCACAACTTTGGAAGTATGGTTGGGGTCATTGTCCATTTAGAAGACCCATTTGCAACCAAGCTTTAACTTCCTGACTGATGTCTAGAGATGTTGCTTCAATACATCCACATGATTTTCCAGCCTCATGATGCCATCTATTTTGTGAAGTGCACCAGTCCCTCCTGCAGCAAAGCACCCCCACAACATGATGCTGCCACCCCCGTGCTTCACGGTTGGGATGGTGTTCTTCGGCTTGCAAGCCTCCCCCTTTTTCCTCCAAACATAACGATGGTCATTATGGCCAAACAGTTTTATTTTTGTTTCATCAGACCAGACCATTTCTCCAAAAAGTACGGTCTTTGTCCCCATGTGCAGTTGCAAACCGTAGTCTGGCTTTTTTATGGCGGTTTTGGAGCAGTGGCTTCTTCCTTGCTGATTGACCTTTCAGGTTATGTCGATATAGGACTCGTTTTACTGTGGATATAGATACTTTTGTACCCGTTTCCTCCAGCATCTTCACAAGGTCCTATGCTGTTGTTCTGGGATTGATTTGCACTTTTCGCACCAAAGTATGTTCATCTCTAGGAGACAGAACGCGTCTCCTTCCTGAGAAGTATGACAGCTGCGTGGTCCCATGGTGTTTATACTTGCATACTATTGTTTGTACAGATGAACATGATACTTTCAGGCGTTTGGAAATTGCTCCCAAGGATGAACCAGACTTTTTTTCCGAGGTCTTGGCTGATTTCTTTTTATTTTCCCATGATGTCAAGCAAAGATTGGTTTACTACTTTGAAAGTAGGCCTTGAAATACATCCACAGTTATACCTCCAATTGACTCAAATCATGTCAATTAGCCTATCAGAAGCTTCTAAAGCCATGAAATACTTTTCTGGAATTTTCCAAAATGTTTAAAGGCACAGTCCACTTCGTGTATGTAAACTTCTGACCCACTGGAATTGTGATACAGTGAATTATAAGTGAAATAATCTGTCTGTAAACAATTATTGAAAAAAATGACTTGTGTCATGCACAAAGTAGATGTCCTAAACAACTTGCCAAAACTATAGTTTGTTAACAAGTAATTTGTGGAGTGGTTGACAAATGAGTTTTAATGACTCCAACCTGTGTATGTAAACTTCCGACTTCAACTGTGTGTTTCTAAATCCATAAATGTTGGAGAAACAGTGACGTACAGTATGTCTGTTATGTCTGTTATGTCTGCTCCGGCTCTTCACCCCCTGCATCATGTACTCCTGCCATCTATAACGCACATCTGCCTTCCCTCGTCACGTGCATCAGCGATATTGGACTCACCTGGACTCATTCATCATGTTTATTTCCTCCCCTATATTTGTCAGTTCCCTTGCTCTGTTCCCTGCTGCTGCATTAATAGTTTTTTTCTGTGTTACTTGTTTGCTGACACTATTCCTGTTTCGTTCTACGTCTGTTCTGTATTAAATGTTTTACTCCCTGTGCCTGCTTCGTCTCTCCAGCATCAACTCATGTGACAATGTCCACATGACGACAGCAGAGGAGAGAAAAAAAGTGTTTTATTGGCTGATTCGCCTACCAATAGTTGTTGGGTGGAATCATGAGGGAATGAGGGTTCCAAGCAGGTCAGTCTTGGGGAAGCTACTCTAAAAATATATTTTACCAATCTACCAATTACTTTACACTGGAAGAAATTAAGCTACACTAAAGCTAGGCTTAAAAAATAGGACCTCCCGGGTGGCGCAGTGGTTAAGGGCGCTGTACTGCAGCGCCAGCTGTGCCACCAGAGACTCTGGGTTCGCGCCCAGGCTCTGTCGTAACCGGCTGTGATCGGGAGGTGCATGGGGCGATGCACAATTGGCCTAACATCGTCCGGGCTAGGGAGGGTTTGGCCGGTAGGGATATCCTTGTCTCATCGCAAACCAGCAACTCCTGTGGCGGGCCGGGCGCAGTGCACGCTAACCAAGGTTGCCAGGTGCATGTTTCCTCCGACACATTGGTGCGGCTGGCTTCCGGGTTGGATGCGTGCTGTGTTAAGAAGCAGTGGGGCTTGGTTGGGTTGTGTATTGGAGGATGCATGACTTTCAACCTTCGCCTCTCCCGAGCCTGTACGGGAGTTGTAGCGATGAGACAATTGGATACCACGAAAAAGGGGTAAAAATTTAAATTAAATAAAAATATATATATAGTTGACTAAAGTTACTTTGAAACAAACTACTTTGTGATAAATTGTAAATCTGAGCTGTCATAGACTATAAATTACCATAACAAATCACTCTTGAGTCAGATGTGTAATTTAGCCTATAAAACACAAAAACTATTGTTCAGGTGAGAATGAGGCAGGTCTAATGCCGAAAAAAGACATTATTGCGTACCCACACATATTTTATTTTAGCTCAAAAAGTAGTAAGTAGTTCCAGTAGTTTAACTATTGAAAACACTAACAAGATTTGAATTTAGTTTAACTACCACCGGCTACTGCAAAATCTACATAAATTACTAGTTGACCTACATTCCCCAACACTAGAAGCAGTTCAGATGAAGTATCAGGAGTCCGCCATGACAAAAGCAGAGCATGCCATGCACCACTGGGATTGCATCTAAACCAGAACATCCTAAAAAAAAAAAATTATAGTTATTGAACAAATCATACAAATAGTAGTGTACTGTGTTTATGATAAGGGACTCCTTAAAAACACGGCACTTCGATACAGCTATGACCGGAGCAATTTTACTAACCCTAACCCTTTTCTTAACCATAACCGAATTTTCCTAACCTGCTATGTTAATTCTCCTAACCTGCTACGTTAATTATCCTAACCTGCTACGTTAATTATCCTAACCTGCTGCGTAAGTTGTCCTAAAGTGCTATGATCCTAAAGTGCTATGAAAAAGTAACTTCCAGTTGTAGCTGTATCCAAGTGGAGTATTTTTAGGGAATCCTTCCATGATATGTTAGCTAGAGAAAAATGGCATTCATCGTTTGTTTTCTAATGTAACAGTGACCCCATGTGGACGATTGTAATCATTATAGGACTGATAGGACATTTTGGGGGTGTTTATTATCCCTATCTCATATTCATTTCGTAGGTTTTAAATTATTTGAGCACATTGAATTAATCATAGGCAATGAGCTACAGCAATCTTTTTCAGTGCCTCCCACGTTTAGCTTGCGTAATAGAACTCCCTTAATGCATCCAAGGTTCACTGCTGTTGTTTAGGGTCGGGTTATACCTTGTCAGAACTACATTTCCCAGGTCTCATTTAGGTCAATTTGACTCACTCATATCAACCTGGACTCAGGGATAGATGTAACATAGTAAATGTAAATCTGAGAAGCGCAATTAGTATGATATGTATTAATTTGTGGATGTCCATCATCCATTTCGTATGATATGTTACGAATTACAATACAAATAAAATGTAATGTCATAGGTCGCATACGCATATTTAGCAGATGTTATTGCAGGTGTAGCGAAATGCTTGTGTTCCTAGCTCCAACTGTTTTATTCATTTATTTTATTTTACCTTTATTTAACCAGGTAGACAAGTTGAGAACAAGTTCTCATTTACAATTGCGATCTGGCCAAGATAAAGCAAAGCAGTTCGACACATACAACATCACAGAGTTACACATGGAGTAAAACAAACATACAGTCAATAATACAGTAGAAACAAGTCTATATATACAATGTGAGCAAATGAGGTGAGATAAGGGAGGTAAAGGCAAAAAAAGGCCATGGTGGCAAAGTAAATACAATATAGCATGGTCCTTCTGTAGCTCAGTTGGTAGAGCATGGCGCTTGTAACGCCAGGGTAGTGGGTTCGATCCCCGGGACCACCCATACGTAGAATGTATGCACACATGACTGTAAGTCGCTTTGGATAAAAGCGTCTGCTAAATGGCATATATTATATTATTATTATATTATAAAACACTGGAATGGTAGATTTGCAGTGGAAGAATGTGCAAAGTAGAAATAAAAATAATGGGGTGCAAAGGAGCTAAATAAATCAAATAAATAAATATAGTAGGGAAAGAGGTAGTTGTTTGGGCTAAATTATAGATGGGCTATGTACAGGTGCAGTAATATGTGAGCTGCTCTGACAGCTGGTGCTTAAAGCTAGTGAGGGAGATAAGTGTTTCCAGTTTCAGAGATTTTTGTAGTTCGTTCCAGTCATTGGCAGCAGAGAACTGGAAGGAGAGGCGGCCAAAGAAAGAATTGATTTTGGGGGTGACCAGAGAGATATACCTGCTGGAGCGCGTGCTACAGGTGCGTGATGCTATGGTGACCAGCGAGCTGAGATAAGGGGGGACTTTACCTAGCAGGGTCTTGTAGATGACATAGAACCAGTGGGTTTGGCGACGAGTATGAAGCAAGGGCCAGTCAACGAGAGCGTACAGGTCGCAATGGCTGGTAGTATATGGGGCTTTGGTGACAAAACGGATGGCACTGTGATAGACTGCATCCAATTGGTTGAGTAGGGTATTGGAGGCTATTTTGTAAATGACATCGCCAAAGTCGAGGATTGGTAGGATGGTCAGTTTGACAAGGGTATGTTTGGCAGCATGAGTGAAGGATGCTTTGTTCCAAAATAGGAAGCCAATTCTAGATTTAACTTTGGATTGGAGATGTTTGATATGGGTCTGGAAGGAGAGTTTACAGTCTAAACTGACACCTAGGTATTTGTAGTTGTCCACGTATTCTAAGTCCGAGCCGTCCAGAGTAGTGATTTTGGACAGGCGGGCAGGTGCAGGCAGCTATCGGTTGAAGAGCATGCATTTAGTTTTACTTGTATTTAAGAGCAATTGGAGGCCACGGAAGGAGAGTTGTATGGCATTGAAGCTTGCCTGGAAGGTTGTTAACACAGTGTTAAGATATCGTTTAGGACCTTGAGCGTGGCTGAGTTGCACCCATGACCAGCTCTGAAACCAGATTGCATAGCAGAGGAGGATGACCGCAGCTGCTTTCCAATCTTTGGGAATCTCAGACGACACGAACGAGAGATTGAATAGGCTAGTAATAGGGGTGGCAACAATTTCGGCAGATAATTTTTAGAAAGAAAGGGTCCATATTTTCTAGATTGTCCAACTGTGCAGTAATATCTAACAATTCACAACAATACACACATCTAAAAGTAAAATAATAGAATTAAGTAATATATAAATATTAGGATGAGCAATGTCGGAGTGGCATGGACTAAAATACAGTAGAATAGAATACTCGTGTTCCATTATTAAAGTGACCAGTGATTCTATGTATATAGGGCAGCAGCCTGCTCTAAGGTGCAGGATTGAGTAACCGGGTGGTAGCTGGCTAATTGGTATGATATGTTAAGAATTCCATTTCCTTGCAGCTAAACGTTACTGGTATCGCCACCCAATACCCTGGTATTGCCTTAGACCTTTGGTCTTATGTAACCATACCAAACATAACATATCATACCAATGTTAGTGTCCCGGATGTACTTTAATATGTTACGTCTAGTGTATGAGACCAGTCTGCCCAGATTACTGTAGCTACGCTATTTATTATTATTTTCCAAATGTAGCACACATAGTACATGGTACTACTGCAGTGGAGAACCATGCTAGAGCGGTTTTCTCAAATTGCTGCCAATATTTGTTCCATGGTTTTTCCATGGATGTTGCACGACTCACGATCTACCTGTTATGGGGAAGCAGCAACATTAGCGTCCCTGCAGTAACAAGACTTCCGGTTTTCCGATGTTGCCTTCAAAATAAAAGTCTGCAGTAAAACGCCATGTGTATGATGCAAAATCAATATTTATACTATACTTTGTATAGTCATGGTGCATAATGTTAAAATTATGTTACAAAATTATAACTACATGAGGGAAAAATCCAAACTCAAGGGAATTACTACTTACTATAAGATAAATTATATTATAAGGTGGAGCACATTGAGAAATGGCTATGTTTTTCATATGTATGTTATGTTATGTATGTTATGTATATGACTGGTGCTATCCTTAAAAGTGTTTCTTGAATCTTACAGATCCTATCACGATTTTAATTAATTTTCAGTTTGCTTGAGATGTATTCCTGGATGATTATATGGCCTAGTGGCTTATGTGTGTTATCCTAGTAGCATCCTCTAGTGGGTTAAAACATAATATGTATTATCCTAGTAGCAGCCTCGTGGCTTAAAACATATGTCTTGTCCTAGTAGCACCCTCTAGTGGCCTGAAAACATAAAGTGTACACTGCATCGCAGTGCAAGCTGTGGCACCAGAGACTCTGGGTTCGTGCCCAGGCTCTGTCGCACCCGCCCGCGACTGGGAGGTCCGTGGGGCGACACACAATTGGCCTAGCGTCGTCCGGGTTAGGGAGGGTTTGGCCGGTAGGGATATCCTTGTCTCATCGCGCACTAGTGACTCCTGTGGCGGGCCGGGCGCAGTGCACGCTAACCAGGTTGTCAGGCGGACGGGGTTTGCGGCTGGCTTCCGGGTTGGATTCGCTCTGTGTTAAGAAGCAGTACGGCTTGGTTGGTTTGTGTTTCGAAGGAAGCATGGCTTTCGACCTTCGTCTCTCCCTAGCCCGTACGGGAGTTGTAGCGATGAGACAAGATAGTAACTACTAACAATTGGATACCACGAAATTCGGGAGAAAAGGGGGTAAAATTTTTAAAAGATATTTTTAAAAAATATGTATTTATTTATTTAAATAAAAAAATAAAACAATGTGTATTTTCCGAGTAGCACCCTTTAGTAACTTAAAACATAGTGTGTGTTATCCTAGTAGCACATACTAGTGGCTTAAAACATCATGCGTCTTATCCTAGTAGCATCCTCTAGCGGCTTAAAACATTATATGTCATCCTAGTAGCACCCTCTAGTTTGCTGAAAACATAATGTCTTATCCTAGAATTACCCTCCAGTGGCTTAAAACATAACAAGGGGTCTGAATACTTTCCGAATGCGCTGTATATACAGGGTCCGTGCCAGTACCAAATGTACAATGTGCAGGGATCCTTGAGTGGTTAATGTAGATATGTACATGTGGGCAGGGATAAGGAGAAACTGTCTGGTAGCAGGATAAATATTATTATTATTATTATTATTAATCAATATAGCTAGCAGCAGCATAAGTGGTGAGTCTGTGTGTGTATGTGTGTTGGTGTCAGTGCGTGTGTGAGTTTGTATGTGTGTGCGTGCATGCGTGTGTGAGTGTATGGGTAGAGACCCATGAGTGGCATATAGTCAGTGCAGATAGACCGTGGGTGATGGTGGGCTGCATTGCCTAGCTGTTCAAAAGTCGCAGTGCCTGGAGTCTTTGGCTGTTCAAAAGTCTTAGTGCTTGGGGATAGAAGCTGTCTCGGAGCCTGTTGGTCCAGGACACAAAGCTCTGGTACTGCCTGCCGGACAGTTTAGGGACTTAATCACATCATTGCAGATTTTTCTTCTTTTGACAATGCACTTGGAAGCATTCTTTCATGGCGATCACCATTATAGGAATCTTTCAAGGTATTCACCATTATACTCAATCAATCTGATATACACGTGCTTGCAATAATCTTTTTTTTCTGGTAATTCATACAAAATGCAACATCTCATGTTGTTGTGAATGAATGAATTGATGTTATCTCCAAATAGGACTGCTTTAGTAAACAAACACACATAGGGACCACAACGATGAGAAAATTAATATTTCAGAACTATGTCCGCAACCTTTCCATGTAATGCCAAATACTGTAGTGCCAGATAGTTATGTAGTGAGTGCAGAATTCCCTCCAGTTCCTTCTCATACTGCTTTAAGGAGTCCATTATTTTAACACTCAATGTTATCCTATTGCGAGCACGTACAGTGCCTTGCAAAAGTATTCGTTTTACCTATTTTGTTGCATTATAACCTGTAATTTAAATGGATTTTTATTTGAATTTCATGTAATGGACATACACAAAATAGTCCAAATTGGTGATGTCAAATTAAAAAAATTACTTGTTTCAAAAAATTCGAAAAAATTAAAAACTGAAAAGTGGTGCGTGCATATATATTCACCCCCTTTGCTATGAAGATCTGGTGCAACCAATTACCTTCAGAAGTCACATAATTAGTTAAACAAAGTCCACCTGTGTGCAATCTAAGTGTCACGTGATCTCAGTATACATACACCTGTTCTGAAAGGCCCCAGAGTCTGTAACACCACTAAGCAAGAGGCACCACCAAGCAAGCGGCACTATGAAGACCAAGGAGCTCTCCAAACAGGTCAGGGATGAAGTTGTGGAGAAGTACAGATCAGGGTCGGGTTCTAAAGAAATATCAAAACTTTGAACATCCCACCGAGCACCATTAAATCAATGGAAAGAATATGGCACCACAACAAACTTGCCAAGAGAGGGCTGCCCACCAAAACTCACGGACCAGGCAAGGAGGGCATTAATCAGAGAGGCAACAAAGAGACCAAAGATAACCCCGAAGAAGCTGCAAAGCTGCACAGCGGAGATTGGAGTATCTGTCCATATGACCACTTTAAGCCGTACACTCCACAGAGCTGGGCTTTACGGAAGAGAGGCCAGAAAAAAAGCCATTGCTTAAAGAAAAAAATAAGCCAACACGTCTGGTGTTTGCCAAAAGGCATGTGAGAAACTCCCCAAACATTTGGAAGAAGGTCCTCTGATCAGATGAGACTAAAATTGAGCTTTTTGGCCATCAAGGAAAATGCTATGTCTGGCACAAACCCAACACCTCTCATCACCTCGAGAACACCATCCAGTGAAGCATGGTGGGGGAAGCATCATGCTGTGGGGATGTTTTTCATCAACAGGGACTGGGAAATTGGTCAGAATTTAAGGAATGATGGTTGGAGCTAAATACACGGAAATTCTTGAGGGAAACCTGTTTCAGTCTTCCAGAGATTTGAGACTGGGACGGAGGTTCACCTTCCAAAAGGACAATGACCCTAAGCATACTGCTAAAGCAATACTAGAGTGGTTTAAGGGGAAACATTTATATGTCTTGGAATGGCCAAGTCAAAGCCCAGACCTCAATCCGATTGAGAATCTGTGGTATGACTTAAAGATTGCTGTACACCAGCGGAACTTATCCAACTTGGTCCTGCCGTACATACCTACACGTACGCTACGGTCACAAGATGCAGGCCTCCTAACTGTCCATGGAATTTCTAAGGCTGTTTGCCCATGTGAGAGATGCAGACTCGGTCTCATCATTTAAGTTTTTATTGAAGACTCATCTCTTCAGTAGGTCATATGATTGAGTGTAGTCTGGCCCAGGAGTGTGAAGGTTAACAAAAGAAGTGGGGCACATCAACACAAATTAATCGTCCAAATGAGACTTTACAAGATCAATGTACACATCAATTATCTTATCACTGAACCAATTTCCATTGCTTATTGCATCAAAATCCTCAGCTTGTTAAGACATTTTCCTCTGAGTTGGCTTAGGAATGAATGTCTTTAGGTTGAGAGGAATCACATTCCTTGCATTTGACAGTGCATAAGTAAATTACTTCTTTCAGACCAAAGAGGCAAAACTTTTGATTGATTGCTATTGTGTTGGTGACCAAGGTAGGTTTAAGAAGATATTTGGAAGGGTATGCATAATTAGGTTGATATAAACCTATGGCAACATGATTTTAGGATACTGCCTAAAAAAGTGTATTTGTGTGGCCAAGCGATTGACCTAATGCATTTTATGGCACTTGGCTGGCAATTGCCTGATTTTAAATGTGTAAGGGAGCGCAGATGGCTCATCACCACTATGATTATCTAAGTTGTTTGCAGCAGGTTTTCCCAAAGGTCCAGCAAACAAATATGTGAAACACAACCAAAACAAATAGCAAGTGCATCCAACAAGTTTGTAGAGTTGCAAGCTTGACGTAGTCATTGCGTTCTAGGAATATGGGACCACATAATAAACATTTGACTACTTTAATACACATATACAGTGCCTTGTGAGACTATCACAGTGCAGGTGCATTTATACAGAGACTTGATTACACACAGGTGGATTGTATTTATCATCATTAGTCATTTAGGTCAACATTGGATCGTTCAGAGATCCTCACTGAACTTCTGGAGAGAGTTTGCTGCACTGAAAGTAAAGGGGCTGAATAATTTTGCACGCCCAATTTTTCAGTTTTTGATTTGTTAAAAAAGTTTGAAATATCCAATAAATGTCGTTACACTTCATGATTGTGTCCCACTTGTTGTTGATTCTTCACAAAAAAATACAGTTTTATATCTTTATGTTTGAATCCTGAAATGTGGCAAAAGGTCGCAAAGTTCAAGGGGGCCGAATACTTTCGCAAGGCACTGTAAGTTCGTTTGTCCCAATATTTTTGGTCCCCTAGAATGCCATAATTTCTAAACGGTTCACACAATATGAGGAAAATACCCTCAAATTAAAGCTGCAGTCTGTACTTTAACTTGAATTATGGTCATTGTATCACTTCAAATCCAAAGTGCTGTGGTACAGAGCCAAAACAACAAAAATGTGTCACTGTCCCAATACTTTTGGAGCTCACTGTACATTCTACAGACCCTACTGGCTATTCTCTACAATACTTTTATTTGGCACCTATCTATTTCATATACAGGGATTTGCATTAGGGGCATTTATTTGACCTTGGGACAAGTTTAAAACCCAAATGTAATGAAAATATCATTATGTCACTTAAATACGAACAAATATGAATCATTGTTCATGTTTAGACAATTATTGTTCATATAACATGAATAAATACAGGCTAATGACACTTTTCTACTATTACGTGGGGGACTTTTATTTAGAAAACTTACCGAAATTCCGTGACCCGGAAGTACTTTTTTAGTGTCGCTGACAAGACGCTGATTGCACCAAGTTGTTGTACTACGGGAGCAAATCGGGCAATGAATTACTAGCTAGTAGCTAGAACACCAAAGTAGCTAGATAGGCAGCTAATTATCGAATATAAACCAGGGAGGAGATTCAGGAGTCAACACCAAGAAAGAGCTCTCGATAAACTAGTGAAATAAATGCCTTTACGCTGAAAAATGGGTGGAGATGTGTGTAAATAGAAGCTAGTAATTTAGCAGGCTGTCAACGCAATTTTCAAAGCCAGATAGTTTTTTTGTGTGTTGTTGATATCATTAGCTAATTGGTTGGCAAACATTAACTAGAAATTTCTAAATCGATTAACCGTGTCATCTCGTGTGTTGATAGCTAGTTAACTATTTAACTAGCTTGCTATTATGACAGTCGAAACATTGGTAACTAGTTGCGCTTGGAAATCGAACGAGCAGGCTCTTCAAGAGGATAGCTTTAGTTAGCCTAAGGTGGCTACGGTCATTCAATTATCCAAAGCTGATAGTAAACAACATCTACGCGTTATTGTCAATAGGTATTGATTGCAAACCACTCGACACTTGGCAAACATCACTGGGAAATGAAGAAGTTCTTCGATTCACGCCGGGAACTTGTGAGTTCCGGGCCTGGTTCTGGAGCGGGTGGAGGAGGCACTGGGTCCGGCAGCAGCGGTGGCAGTTTCATTGGACGGGTATTCACCATTGGACGGTATCAAGTGACCGTTGATGAAACTGTTGCTGAAGGTGAGGTAACGTTAGAGTAACTGTTCTGCTTTTTCATTAATTACACCCCAGGCAAGCTAATTTATCAATAAATTGCCCTAACTATCGCTAGTGACAATAATGCTCTTGCTTTGGGTTGGAAACAAGCTTACCCTGACATGACCTCCATCCTATGGTCAGGCATACTGTTAAATTCTGATAACTGGATTCTTGATAACCCCAATAATGTATCTACGTCAATTTATTTCACAATGTGCAAACAAAAATAGCTAGGCTAGCAAGATACCATAGGATTGAGGCCATTTCAGGGTAAGCTTGTTTCCAACCCAATGCATTGGGGCATGGTCTACAACTGTATCAGCTGTGAGCTCCTCAGACAGCTGTACAGTCACTTCATTTGGAATGTATCTACCAGACTGATAAGAATGATGGAAATCTAAAAACTGGTCAGCCTGCATCCTGAAAGAGATGGGATCTAGGGTGTGGGTGAGGGTGTGAGGAACATGGAATTGGAATCTCACCTCATCATGAATTACAAACATTATAGGCTAACTTTTCTAACCCCCATTGCTCAAGGCTAGGACGAACAACTTTTTCATTTTAAGGCTGATCAGACATATTACATTCAAAGTCTCAGCTCTCGATGACAAATGGAGAGGGAACCAAACATATAAGTTTCTGATGAGGGTATAAATGTAATTTGCTACATGGGGGAAGTCAATAGGGAGTGGTGAGGCCTATCACTTAATGTTAGCACCTGCTCCACACCATACATTATCTTTAAGATTAGATTGGGAGTGTTCTGGTGGTTAGCCTCTTGTTTCTGGTCACTGACTGATATGGGTGTGTGCATTTGTCAGTGTTGGTTGGGACATTGAGGGGATTTGATTAGTGCCCCGGGTGAACCAGGTCAGCGTTGTTTGCATTCGTTTTGGAATCTGGCTGCCTCCCGGGAGTGAGCCAGGTGCCCCGTTTTGGCTGACAGCGAAGTCCTCTCGAAAAACAAAAATGGCACAGGTTAAGAGTGTGGAGTAATGACTAGGATTCTGTGTTTTCACAAGCAAATGTGATTTGCTTTTGATAGAAATGTTTGCCTTCCCAATCAAACATATACAGTGTACTCCCCTATATTTGAAGGTGTCATAAGTATTTGGACAAATTCACTTATGGTGTATCACGTTTATTTCAAAGTTAAGTATTTGGTCCCATATTCCTAGCACGCGATGACTACATCAAGCTTGTGACTCTACAAACTTGTTGGATGCATTTGCAGTTTGTTCAGGTTATTCTGGATTATGTTGTCCCTAATAGAAACGAATGATAAATAATGGATTGTCACTTTAATTTATTTCTATTGGGCACAACATAATCACACAGTAAAGAACGTTGCGCTGCTTGCTTAGCGAGCACCACTTCCTCCTGATTCGGCCATACCTGGCTGGAACTCGGGACCTCTGCCATGCTAGCACATGTGACCGCCCTCCTGAAGTGTCTTAGCAGTCCACACCACGCGAAAAGCTAGCCATTCGTGTGCGCAAATGGGGACACTTCAGGCTGAGGAGTAAGTTTCAGAGTTTCAGACCTAGCCCACTATTGCTATTATACCTGACGGGGCAGCAGGTAGCCTTGTGGTTAGAGTGTTGGGCCAGTAACCGGAAGGTTGCTGGATCGAATCCCTGAGCTGACAAGATGAAAATCTGTTCTGCCCCTGAGCAAGGCAGGTACCCAACCCACTGCACCGTCTACATGGATGTCGACTAAAGCAGCCCCCAGCACCTCTGATTCAGAGGGGTTAAATGCGGAAGACACATTTCAGTTGAATACTTTCAGTTGGACAGCTGACTAGGTATCCCCCTTTCCCCTAAATGAATGTTTTTATTGTATCTAATTTGTTTTTCCTCAGTAGAGCTTTGTAAGGAAAACCACCATACAAATTACATTTATTAATTATTTATATTGGGCACAACATAATCCAAAACACAACCAAACAAATCTGTAAATGCATCCGACAAGTTTGTAGTCACAAGATTGATGTAGTCATTGCGTGCAAGGAATATGGGACCAATACACCAAATACTAAACTTTTGACGAACATTAAGGGAATAAGTCCAAATACTTATTACACCTTCAAATTGGGGGACTAGATGCATAAAGTGCATTAATTTCTAAACGGTCAAACAGACGTGGGAAAATACCCTAAAATAAAAGGTAACATTCTGTACTGTCACCTCCATATAAAAAATGTATCTTAAATATAAAATGCTGGAGTATAGAGACAAATGTTTTAGCTTCACTGTCCAAATAAATATGTAGGGGACTGTATTTTATGAAAAAAGGTGTCTGTTTCTGAACGATGCATCATGCTGCTTTATTGACACATGACCCAGAGACGCAGATTACTGTTCAATTTGCAAAGGCCACTCCTCCCTCACCGCCTTTGCTCATTCAAGTCACGGGCCATATCCCAGTGCACCGCGGTTCACCTTACCTTTTTGAGCTTTGTATGTTCTCTTTAATCACAGGATGTTGATGAGCATCTTGCATTGTATTTGTCATTCCTACAGTTCAACACAAAACACACAGATCCTGCCTCCTCAAAAGACAGCTACTAGTGACTGTATAAGTATCTCTGACATCCCTGGACTCATTGTTTTTACTGGGTCTTTTTTAATACATTTGGTACCTTTGTGAAATTGATGAGTGTACTTACTGTAATATTCCAAATATAGGACTAGCCTAGATCAGAATATTAATGGGCTCTGTTTCACTGTCAAGATGCATGCTAGCATTAGCTCTTTTGTAAAACTACTCAAAGTCTTGCCTAATTTGATGGATTGTCCCTATTGTTTGTCAAGATTACAGCCTCAAACCTTCTTGGGTATGACGCTACAAGCTTGGCACACCTGTATTTGGGGAGTTTCTCCCATTCTTCTCTGCAAATCCAATCAAGCTCTGTCAGGTTGGACTGGGAGCGTTGCTGCACAGCTATTTTCAGGTCTCTCCAGAGATGTTCGATCGGGCTCAAGTCCTCAAGGACATTCAGAGACTTGTCCAGAATCCACGCCTGCATTGTCTTGGCTGTGTGCTTAGAGTCGCTGTCTTGTTGGAAGGTGAACCTTCGCCCCAGTCTGAGGTCCTGAGTGCTCAGAAGCAGGTTTTCATCAAGGATCTCTCTGTACTTTGCTCCATTCGTCTTTCCCTCGATCCTGACTAGTCTCCCAGTCCCTGCTGCTGAAAAACATCCCCGCAGCATGATGATGATGCTGCCACCACCATGCTTCCCCAACGGGATGGTATTGGCCAGGTGATGAGTTGTGCCTGGTTTCTTCCAGATGTGGCGCTTTGCATTCAGGCCAAATAGTGCTTTCATCAGACCAGAGAATCTTGTTTCTCATGGTCTGAGTACTTTTAGGTGCCATTTGGCAAACTCCAAGCTCAAATCAAAGTTTATTTGTCACGAGAAGCCTCAGTCCTACCACTGTTGTGTCGTCTGCAAATTTAATGATGGTGTTGGAGTCGTGCCTGGCCATGCAGTCGTGGGTGAACAGGGAGTACAGGAGGGGACTGAGCACGCACCCCTGTGGGGCTCCAGTGTTGAGGATCAGTGTGGCAGATGTGTTGCTACCTACCCTCATCCCCTTGGGGAGGCCCGCCAGGAAGTCCAGGATCCAGTTGCAGAGGGAGGTGTTTAGTCCCAGGATCCTTAGCTTAGTGATGAAGCTGGCTGTAATGTGCCTTTTACTGAGGAGTGGCTTCCGCCTGGCCACCATTAAGGACTGATTGTTGGAGTGCTGCCGAGATGGTTGTCCTTCTGGAAGATTCTCCCATTTCCACAGAGGAACTCTAGAGCTCTGTCAGTGACCATCGGGTTCTTGATCACCTCCCTGACCAAGGTCCTTCTCCCCTGATTGCTCAGTTTGGCCAGGCGGCCAGCACTAGGAAGAGTCTTGGTGGTTCCAAACTTCTTCCATTTTTAGGAATAGAGTCCACTGTGTTCTTGGGGACCTTCAATGCTGCAGACATTTTTTGGTGCCCTTCCCCAGATGTGTGCCTCGACATAATCCTGTCTCGGAGCTCTACGGACAATTCCTTCGACCTCATGGCTTGGTTTTTGCTTTGACATACACTGTTAACTGTGGGACCTTTTATATAGACAGGTGTGTGCCTTTCCAAATCATGTCCAATCAATTGAATTTACCACAGGTGGACTCCAATCGTGTTGTAGAAATATTTCAAGGACGATCAATGCAAATTGAATATTGAGTCTCATAGCAAAGGCTCTCAATACTTATGTAAATAAGGTATTTCTGTTTGTCATTTTTAATATATTTCCTAACATTTCAAAAAACCTATTTTCGCTTTGACCTTATGGGGTATTTATTGTGTGTAGATTGATGAGGGGGAAAAAACTATTTTAATAAATTTTACAATAAGGCAGTAATGTGAAAAAGTGAAAGGGTCTGAGTACTTTCTGAATGCGCTGTATACATGACATTACATTCACCACAAGCCTGTATCTTATTGATTGATGCTATTGGCTCAGTGTGCTGCTGTCTACGTTGCAGGGTTGAGTAATTAACTGAAATGTTGGTATTTTCTAGTTGTTTATTTAAACAACTAATTGACCGAGGTCGGTTCAGTTATTTGAATTCCAATTTTAATTTCTTTCTGTGAGCTCAAATCAAACACACACAATAGCACAATTGGTTAGGAGACTGTAAAACAGCAGCCATTCTCTCCGGCGCCATTCTTAACAACGCTCAATGCGCACACTACAAAGAGACAGGGATACGGCATCGAGAGGGATAGAGAGCAGTTGCTTCATGGGGGGTATCTCTACCTGAAAATAATGATCTACATGATTGAAAGTTGATATTCAGCAGTCATAAAAGTATGCTTTCTTTACTTTGAAGAACTAATAGTGATTCTGTCCGACAGCATTGGCAGCTCTATAGAGATGAGTTGACTTGGAATTAAATAATAAAGTAATCAAATTAAACTAATGTACATAACTGAAATATTGTATTAAAGTAATGTGAATAAATGATGGTTAACAGGTGATAAGCAGTAATGGGCCGTCACGAGGCCTACCATCATGAGACTTTTATGAATTGTTTTATCCTGTTACAGCATGATAATCTTACCGAACCGACCTCAAAAAACACTAAGAGCTCAGCACTACTACATTGTTTACTCTTGTAGACTTCCATCATTAGGCTACTTTGCTCTCCACACCATAGCACCAGAGCTATGCTCTAGACCAGAGTTATCCAACTCTTAGACCTGGAGGCTTCGAGGTCCAGAGTTGAGTTTTAGGGCTCTAGACAGTATTGTCCCATCAATGGGCTATCTACACCCTCACTGTGTTGTCTAGTCTGCTGAGCCAGATGTTTGTCCCGCACGCTGGTGCTCTGCTTTAGGGACAATTCTATGCTGATCCATAAACCATGGTCAAAGTGGATGTGCCATTTTGTCAGCTGAGATGGCCTGCTGCTGAATAATGGATGGACTGAGTATGATTTATTCATCACTGGTATAGATGGGCACCATCTGTCGGTCCGCACTACGCCTGGTTAAATGCCTGGATCATAGAATTAGGAATTAGAGTACTTAAAGTATGATAAATAAAAACATACTATTAAATAATCTCTCTGGCATGGATATCCTCACATTCAGTCCTCCGCAGGCTTAGGACTACTCCTCTATGAAAGTGAGTGTGCTGTTCAGAGGGGACAGTGACACATTTGGGGTTGTTGGATGATACAGTCAATTCACAGTGAAACAGCTCAGTATAACATTAAATTGATAACTTTCTGTATATTCTCAAACTATGCATGAACAAGCTGCTTTCTGTATGCTGATGTGGTTTACCGGTCTGGGTCCAGTGGTGGAACCAGCTGAGCTGACTTCCTCAAACCGCTCCTGCTCTCCATTAGAGATTGTGCATTTTGAGAAATTACAGTTGGAATGTTTTTCGAGGGATCATATTTTCTGGCTGTAGATTTGCTCTCCAGTCAGGTTGTTTGTTCAGATGGTTTTGAGGTATTGCTTGGTCACATTTGCAGGAATTTTAAAAGCAGCTTTACGCCTGTTCACTCAGCAAACCAGAAAGCATTTAGCTGCAACTAGGCATGTTAACTGTTAATTAGACTGGTCATGCTTATCGGTCTATAGGGTAATTTGTGGAATTTAAATTGGGATGTGTGTTTCTGTTAGTTTTCATGCATTCTATTCATCACACATGCACAGCATACAGAGTGTAGTTTGAGGAGCAGAATAACCTACCACCTGTCAGACAGCTCAAGAGTAGCTCCTCAAAAGCCTGTAGGCTACTGGAGTGAAATCTGCTTTTGTAAGCCCAGTCATTGTGGAACAAACACCAATTCTAAATGCAATCGCTTGTTAAACATTGTTGGCCACGATTAAAAGAAGCTATTTTTATACCTCAATCTCAACTCTTAATTAAAGTCTGCCTCCCATTCGGGTGTATAGGCTATAGCCTGCCTACCGTTGACTCTATCTGCGAGTCACCCACCACTTTGCAATGTGAGCTTCAAGCAGTATAATGGTTTGAAACCTGAATGCTTTACTTTACTTCAAATAATGAAGCATACCTTGCTTCAAAGTAGCCTTGTGAAAATCTGTCTGTAGAGACAATTATTTTATAAGGACTTCTTTATGCCATTAATCAGCATTTAGCTCCTGTTCTATTGGTTTTCATTTCAACTTTCTTTCGTTGTCCAAAAGCCAAAGGCACAATCTTAGTCATATTAGCAACCCATCATAGTTGTTGCTATTAAATTCCCCCTCTTTCTAAATTTCTAACAGAGATTTTAATATTTGTCACAACTGCTCACATTAGGTGCGCTGTTTAGAATTGGTGTTTTCCATTAATTGCATTTTGGCAAATGTTTAAAATGTTTTATTAGCAGCTTCTTTACAGGATTTGCATGTTCAATAATAAGCTATAGCCTTTTGAACTTTAAGACGATAGGCTTGCGATTGGTGCACATTTCCATTAATTTCTCAATAAAAAATGTCCGGTCCTTGTATGGGTGCGTAGTATCAGAGAGGAAGAGGCAAAGTGAGAGGTTTCACTCTCTTCAAAATCTGTCCAAAAAAGCCCACTGTGTTTCTTTGGGCCTAAGCTTCCTTTTTCCCGCACTATATTCAAATGTCAGTATGTGTTCTACAAACGGTGGAATAGGAAAAGTATAACACAACTGATGGCAGTAGCTAACTAGCCAGAAAACCTCTAGCTAGCAAGCAACGCTAAAGGGATTGCAAACGGCTTAGCATAACTTTAGCAAAAAAATAAAAATGGTAAGAATTTGTGGGAGTGCTGATGACGTCGCACACTGTAGGCACTTTCGGTAGCCTGATTAGTGTCCAGGCTGAGGATAAATCCGCACACATTGCATACCTGACCACCTCCTGAAGTGGTGTGCCAGATCTGTACACAATCTGACCACAAACTTGTGTTTGTCTAAACATGTCTTTTCAATGCAATCTTCGTATTCAGATCGCAGAAGTCGCATATACACTACCGGTCAAAAGTTTTCGAACACCTACTCATTCAAGGGTTTTTCTGTATTTTTACCATTTTCTACATTGTAGAATAATAGTGAAGACATCAAAACTGTGAAATAACACATGGACTCATGTAGTAACCAAAAAGTGTTAAACAAATAAACATTTTTTTAAAATATATTTGAGTTTCGTCATTGATGGTGCAGCAGCAGGCACGCTTCCTCCATGAGGAGAGAGTGATGGAGTGCTGCATCAGATGACCTGGCCTCCACAATCACCTGACCTCAACCCTATTGAGTTGGTTTGGGATGAGTTGGACTGCAGAGTGAAGGAAAACCAGCCAACAAGTGCTCAGCATATGTGGGAACTCCTTTCAAGACTTTTGGAATAGCATTCCAGGTGAAGCTGGTTGAGTGAATGTACAGAGTGCACAAAGCTTTCATCAAGGTAAAGGGTGGCTATTTGAAGAATATCAACTATATTTTAACATTTCTGTTGGTTACTACATTATTCCATATGGATTGTTTCATAGTTTTGATGTCTTCACTATTATTCTACAATGTAGAAAATAGTACAAATGAAGAAAAACCCTTGAATGACCAGGTTTTCTAAAGCTTTTGACCAGTAATGTAAGTGTCAAGTGTAGACACAACCATATATGACTGGCATTGTCATGGAGGAAGCCTGCCTGCTGCTGCACCATCACACACACAATGCAGCCACTGGGGCATGCTAGGAAAATGCAAGGATCGAATTTTAATCTGACTGCCTTTCATTTTTCTATTTACCGATGAGTATCAGCTGGTGCACGCTGGTTTAATATTAATGCCTACTGGAGACAAGACTTTGCCAGTAGAATTGTCTGCTCAATGCTGGATGCAGGGTAACGCATACTCCTCAGTGAGCGTGTTTGTAAACAATGTAGTAGTTTTTTTATTTTATAGTGGGCTACATGCTGTTACACAAGCTCCATTGCAGTGATGACGACCCTTTGTTTACTGAACTGTATTTTTTAAAAATCATTTGTATATGTTTGGTTGAGTGGAGAACAACGTATTATACTGACTCATCAGTGTTGGGGGGTATTTTGTAGCTCTTGTTGTTGACCTGTCCGGTCCAGTAAATCAGTGTGCTGGTGCATGTAATTTAAGAAGGTTGCTAATCCTTCTAAATTCACGCAGGCGCCCGAGATTAGACGGCGCGAACTAGCAGGTGCTTGGCACGGCAAACCCAACATCAGCTGTGGCAGGAACACACACTTTCTCTCTCTGTAGTGTGTACATGTTTGTGTGCTTGCCCTCAATGTTCAATTTGATTCAGGCACAAAACAAGCTTCGCTGGATACACTATTTTGCATACATTTGCATAAATGTGTTTGAACTTGTTCATATGAGACAGCCTATTTTTTTTAAACTTCTCAATGCAGTCAATCATAAATAAGCAGCATGGGGTTTCTTTCAGCCCATTTTCCTCATTCTTTAATACTTAATTAATCACCATAGGACTAAGTATTATGGTGCGGGTATGATGAATAGAAAATACGTAAGGGGGTTGATTTTAGCCTGACCCATGGGTCATACATTTACCAATATCATGTGTAGTACGTATGTAGAATACCATTCTACTGAGTGTACGTAATATTCACTCGAAGCCTCATTGGACAGCAGCAGCACCTACTGAACTGAAGGCTGTGGTGGAAAGCCTCAGATGATCAAACAGACTGATCACGTGGAGGGAGCTGTCCTTGGCTTAGTGATGCGAGCTGGATGACTCAGCCCAGGGCATGGCTCAGCGCAAGCAACAACACATGGCATTCTGGCCTGGGAGAGCATGGGGCTGGCTACTCACAGGCCTCTCTGAGCAGCTGCAGCATCCTCCTCTAGTAGGACTGACTGTGTCTGTCCGAGTGAGTAATAAAGATGGAGGCCTGTGTCTGAATGCCCATACTTGCGTCCTAAATAGTACGCTGTTTGAGTATGTGAAAATAGGAAGTGTTATCGTATGTGTGTTTTTTAAAAATCTATTGTGGTTTAAATGCCAGGATGTTCTCATTTCGGCTTTTCATCTAGTAGAATTTGCTGCACACTTTTCAGGAATTTAAAATGTATTTGAAGAGGGGTATGCATCTTTTGATAGCTAGATCTCTGAGTAAACAACTCGCAAGATAGTAAATAGTGAAGCTTCTGCGGTGGTCTTCAAATGGAAGTCACTTTTGTTGTCATTAAAATGATCACAACTATTTTCATTGTAACGTTACTACTTTGGAAACAGATCTGCTGCCTGCCATGCCTTTAGTAAAGCTAGCTATATTCTTTAGCAGGACTCAAAAGTTGCATTAACGAGCATCAGCCATAGAGGCAGCATTTTCACTTTTGGATGAATAGCATGCCCAAGTTCAACTGCCTGCTACCCTTCCCCAGAATATAAGATATGCATATTATTAGTAGGTTTGGATAGAAAACAACACTCTGAAGTTTCTAAAACGGTTTGAATCATGTCTGTGAGTATAACAGAACGTAGCAGGCAAAACCCTGAGTACAAACCATTCAGATTTTTTTTGTTTTGAGGTCACTGTCTTTTCAACGAATATTCATTGGGAAACCATTTCTAAGGGACTTGCTTGCAGTTCCTACCGCTTCCACAGGATGTCACCAGTCTTTAGAAATTGGTTGAGGTTTTTCCTTTGTGTAATGAAGTATGGCCATCTTGAATGAGAGTCACTTGAAGTGGACTGAATGAGAGAGGCGCGTGACTAGAAAAGTAGCGTCAGTTTGTTTTCTTTTTGTGTTGAACACAGATCATCCAGTCTTCAATTTGATAGGTATTTTTAAACGTAAATAATCAAAAGTTGTATGACAAAAGTAGTTTGAAATGTTTTGGCAAAGTTTACAGGTAACTTTTGAGATATTTTGTAGTGACGTTGGTCAAGTTGGAACCAGTGTTTTTCTGGATCAAACGTGCCAAATAAATTGACATTTTGGATATATATCGACGAAATTAATCAAACAAAAGGACCATTTGTGATGTTTATGGCACATATTGGAGTGCCAACTAAATAAGCTTGTCAAAGGTAAGGCATGAAATATAGTTTATTTCTGCGTTTTGTCGCGCCTGCATGGTTGAAATATGCTATTCTCATTGTTTACTGTTGTGCTATCCTCAGATAATATCATCGTTTGCTTTTGCCGAAAAGCCTTTTTGAAATCTGACATGTCGGCTGGATTCACAACGAGTGTAGCTTTAATTTGGTATCTTACATGTGTGATTTAATGAAAGTTCAATTTTTTTATAGTAATTTATTTGAATTTTGCGCTCTGAATTTTGCGCTCTGCGGGACGCAAGCATCCCGCCTATCCCAGAGAGGTTAAAATGATCACAACTATTTTAATTGTAACGTTACTTCTTTGAAAACAGATCTTCTGCTTGCCATGCCTTTAGTAAAGCTAGCTACATGCTTTAGTAGGACTCAAAGTTGCGTTAACGAGCATCAGCCATAGACTCCCAGTCATTGTGTGATCTGCTAGCATGCTAGTATATAATTACTAATTATATAATTAGTCATTGTGCTAATGTTAGTTTAATGTCCTTCATACTAGACACAGAGACACAAAAATGGTATCCACCAAGTTCATCTGACTCTGGGGAAGTAGATAAAGGGCCTCATTGCCAACATCCAGAAGTATCCTTTACATGAATTCATTTTCTACTGTTTTTGGTGAAGTCCTTTTGTAAAACCCAAAGTTGATTTCAGTTCTCATCAAAAAGTGTTTATTTGTAATAAAATGTAAAAAATTGATACCAGTACATCTACTGTTGGTGTGTTTTACTTTCAACATTTCAACATAAAAAAAATTGCTTGCACGCCTGAGGTATCTTGTTGCAGGTGCATGGTTAAGCAATAAAGCCAGAGAGGGGTGTGGTATATGACCAATATACCACGGCTAAGGGACAACTCAATGTGGAGTGCCATATACCACAAACCCCCGAAGTGCCTTATTGCTATTATAAACTGGTTATCAACTTAATTGGAGCAGTAAAAATACATGTTTTGTCATACCCGTGGTATATGGTCTGATATACCACGGCTGTCAGCCAATCAGCATTCAGAGATCGAACCACAGTTTATAAGTGGAAACAAAAAAGAAACCCGCACACTGCTCTTGCTAGTATCACTTTTGTATTGAAGCTTACGTGTTGGCCTCTTGGCCTTCGTCAGAGCTTTTTGCTCTACTAAACTAAATAAGCCATCTTTTGATATAATAATTGATTACATGTCAATAGCACTTTTCATAATTTCAAAAGCAAACAAGCAATACATCACGAGTAGCAGAGCTATAGTTGACTAGTTCAACCGATAGAGGCCAAGTCTGAGTGCATGCATCCTCCAACGATGGAGAGGGACAGTTCCTGGCTTGATCAGAGGAAGGTTGTTAGGGAGATGGTTGATGAAGATTGAGTCTGGTAATGATCTTGTAGAGGGCTACTGGACTTCTCCTTCACAATGTATGGCACCACACACAGTTCAGAGTAGTAGCCAGTCATCCTCATTTATGAGCCCCCTGCTTCAGCACTGCATTCCTCTACTGCATCTCTCATTCCTCTCAAGCTTCAGGTGACTCTTCAGTTCATACATGCGTGGCCTATGGTACACTCTTACTCAAAATACTTCATTCCAAATGCTAGTTACTTGGCTGTTAGCCCAAAACAACAACATGAAGTGTCACTGGGTGGGGTTACAAACGATCCTTTCCACTTCATATGAAGCCATAACTGCTAAATAGTATGTGTACTACACACTGCTGTTTAATTTAGTAGCAGGCAAGCCAGATTGTGTACATGGCCAGAGACTTTCTGCAGGGTTGAAATGCTTTTGCTGTGCTAGCAGTAGAAATAAACAAGGAAGCAGTTGTCCAATAAAATGCTCTCAAAGGCTTGATTTGGACCCTGCTTGTTTTACACACTGCAGGTGCTCTGCATTCACATACACAGCCATCTCCCAGTTTGTATTCGGCCCAGAGCATGAAGGCTCCTTTTTTTAAAGAATAATCTACAAAATTCATGAGTACAGACAAGCCTGTTGTATGGTGCAAGATGAGGAGCCACTGTGAAGTGTTTATGGTGCTTGTGTGTGGATGCAGAAGATGGGACTCAACGGAGGAGATGTCTGACGTTTTGCGGACTCCTAACCAATTGTGCTATTTTGTGTTTTTTTTCTGTATTATTTGTAACTTATTCTGTACATGTTTCTGCCACTGTCTCTTATGACTGAAATGAGCTTCTGTATATCAGAACAGCGATTACTCACCTCGACCTGCACAAAGATGTTTTTCTTTTAACGAGTCGGACGCAAATGAATTACTCCCGACACCCGACCAGGCCCAAATCCCCGTCATTCGGCTGAAGAGAAGACTCAGATGCAGGACCGGGTGCCTTGTGAGAATTTGTCGGCAAGTGGGTAACCCGCCTCTACTATCCGTCCTATTGGCCAATGTGCAATCATTGGAGAATAAACTGGGTTAGCTCCGTTCAAGACTATCCTACCAATGGGACATTTAACTGTAATGTCTTTTGTATCAAGAATCGTAGCTGAACGACGACATGGATAATATACAGTTGGCTGGTTTTTCCGTGCATTGGCAAGACAGAACAGCTGCCTCCGGTAAGACAAGGGGTTGCAGTCTGTCTATTTGCCAATAACAGCTGGTGTGCAAAATCAAATATTAAGGAAGTCTCAAGGTTTTGCTCGCCTGAAGTAAAAGTATTTAATGATAAGCTATGGACCACATTATCTACCAAGAGAGCTCTCATCTATATTATTCGTAGCTGTCTATTTACCACCACAAACCAATGCTGGCACTAAGACCGCGCTCAAAGAGCTGTATAAAGCCATAAGCAAACAAGAAAATGCTCATCCAGAGGTGGTGGTCCTAGTGGCTGGGGACATTAATGCAGGGACACTTGAATCCGTTTTACCTCATTTCTAACAACAAGATGGAAAAAAACTCTACACTACCTTTACTCCACTCACAGAGATGCATACAAAGCTCTCCCTCGCCCTCCATTTGGCAAATCTGACCATAATTCTTTCCTTTTGATTCCTGCTTACAAGCAAACACTAAAGCAGGAAGTACCAGTGACTCGCTCAATATGGAAGTGATCAGATGGTGCAGATGTTAAGCTACAGGACTTTTTTGCTACCACAGACTGGAATATGTTCCAGGACTCATCCGATGGCATTGAGGAGTATACCACATCAATCACTGGCTTCATCAATAACTGCATTAATGACGTTGTCCACACAGTGACCGTACGCACAGTTGAAGTCAGAAGTTTACATACACCTTAGCCAAATACATTTACACTCCAATTTGCATACTGCCACATCAGATCCACAGATGACACATTCTCAATCTCACTCCACACTACCCTTTCCTACCTGGACAAAAGGAACACCAATGTGAGAATGCTGTTCATTGACTTTAGCTCAGCGTTCAACACCATCGTGTCCACAAAGCTCATCCCTAAGCTAAGGACCCTGGGACTAAACACCTCCCTCTGCAATTGGATCCTGGACTTCCTGACGGGCTACCCCCAGGTGGTAAGGGTAGGACAAAACACATCTGCCACACTCATCAATAACACGGGTGCCCCTTGTGTGTGTCTGCTTAGTCCCCTCCTGTACTCCCTGTTCCATGACTGCTTGGCCAAGCATGACTCCAATACCATTAAGCGTGCCGACACTACAACTGTGGTATGCCTGATCGCCAACAACGATGAGACAGCCTATAGGAAGGAGGTCAAAGTGTGGAATTGTGGTGCCAGGACAACAACTTCTCCCTCAACGTGATCAAGACAAATGAGGTGATTGTGGACTACAGGAAAAGGAGGGCTGAGCACGCCCACATTCTCATCAACAGGGTTGTAGTGGAGCTTCAAGTTCCTTGGTGTCCACATCACCAACAATGGTCCATGGTCCATACACACCAAGACAGTCGTGAATAGGGAACGCCAATGACTATTCCCCCTCAGGAGACTGAGAAGCTTTGGCATGGGTCCTCCAGACCCTCAAAGTTATACAGCTGCACCATCGAGAGCATGGTAACTGCTACAGAGGGTAGTGTGTACGGCCCAGTACATCACTGGGGCCAAGCTTCCTGCCACCAGGACCTCTATACCTGGCTGTGTCAGAGGAAGGCCCTAAAAATTGCCAAAGCCTCCAGCCACCCTAGTGTTAGGCTGTTTTCTCTGCTACCGAACCGCGCGCGGTACCAGAGCGCCAAGTCTTGGTCCAAAAGGCTCCTAAACAACAGCTACTCCCAAGCCATAAAGCCGCTGAACAGCTAATCAAATGGCTACCCAGACTATTCGCATTGACCCCCCCCGACTGCTGCTACTCGCTGTTTATTATTCACTTTACCCGGACCTACATGCAGATCACCGACCATTTCAAATCCCACCGTACCTTCTCCACTATGCAATCTGGTTTCTGAGCTTGTCATGGGTGCACCTCAGTCACACTCAAGGTCCTATACGATATCTTAACCGCCATTGATAAAAGATAGTATTGTGCAACTGTCCTCATCGACTTGGCCAATGCTTTCGACTTGGCTTCTCAAATGACTGTTCACCAGCTACTTCTCAGACAGAGTTCAGTGTGTCAAATCGGAGGGCCTGTTGTCCGGACCTCTGTCAGTCTCTGTGGGTGCCACAGGGTTCAATTCTCGGGACGACTCTTTTCTCTGTATATATCAATGATGTCGCTCTTGCTGCTGGTGATTCTCTGATCCACCTCTACGCAGACGACACCATAATGTATACATCTGGCCCTTCTTTGGACACTGTGCTAACAAACCTCCAAACAAGCTTCAATGCCATACGACATTCCTTCTGTGGCCTCCAGCTGCTTCAAAATGCTAGTAAAACTAAGTGCATGCTCTTCAACTGATTGCTGCCCACATCCTCCCGCCCGACTAGCATCACTACTCTGGACGGTTATGTGGACATCTACAAATACCTAGGTGTCTGGTTAGACAAAAACTCTCTTTCCAGACTCCCATTAACCATCTCCAATCCAAAATTAAATTTTATTTAAATTTCTATTTCGGCAACAAAGCTTCCTTCACTCATGCTGCTAAACATGCCTTCGTAAAACTGACTATCCTACCGATCCTTGACCCGGCGACGTCATTTACAAAATAGCCTCCAACACTCTACTCAGCAAATTGGATGTAGTCTACCAGAGTGCCATCCATTTGTCACCAAAGCCCCATATACTATCCACCACTGCGACCTGTATGCTCTCGTTGGCTGGCCCTCACTACATATTCGTTGCCAAACCCACTGGCTCCAGGTCATCTATAAGTCTTTGCTAGGTAAAGCCCCGCCTTATCTCTGGTCACCATAGCAGCACCCACCCGTAGCATGCGCTCCAGCAAGTATATTTCACTGGTCATCCCCCAAGCCAACACTTCCTTTGGCCACCTTTCCTTCCAGTTCTCTGCTGCCAATGACTGGAACGAACTGCAAAATTCTCTGAAGCTGGAGACATTTACCTCACTAGCTTTAAGCACCAGCTGTCAGAGCAGCTCACAGATCACTGCACCTGTACATAGCTCATCTGTAAATAGCCCATCCAATCTACCTCATCCCCATACTATTTATTTATCTTTCTCCTTTGCACCCCAGTATCTGTACTTGCACATTCATCTTCTGCACATCCTACCATTCCAGTGTTTAATTGCTTTGTTGTAATTACTTCGCCACCCTGGCCTATTTATTGCCTTACCTCTCTTATCCTACCTCATTTGCACATGCTGTATATAGATTTTTCTATTGTATTATTGTATGTTTGTTTATTCCATGTGTAACTCTGTGTTGTATGTGTCGAACTGCTTTGCTTTATCTTGGCCAGGTCGCAGTTGAAAATGAGAACTTGTTCTTAACTGGCCTACCTGGTTAATTAAAGGTGAAATATATTTCAAATTAATGTACATATTACCTCAACTAACCTGTACCCCCGCACATTGACCCGGTACCCCTTGTATATAGCCTCGTTATTTTGTTACTCTTTTATTTTGTACATATTGTTTCTTAACCAGCAATGCAGTTTTAAGAAAAATAGGAGTTAAGGTCTTGTAAGTAAGCGTTTCACGGTATATTCGGCATAAATCAAATTTGATTTGAGAACTACTAATAGGATGTGAATTTCTTATTCAGATTAGTGAAACTTGATCCTGGCCCATATCTGCTTCTGCTTTGATCAGAACCCTCCAGCTCAGCCAGTGGAGGCTGTGTGCCAGCCAGATGCAGGCCAGCCCGGGAGGTGCTGAGCCTAGTGCAGCAGCCCAGCAGAGCATTCAACCAAACCCTCAGAGCATTAGCTCACCTTCTACTAGCCTGTAATCAGACAAAAATACTACCCACATCTTACAGCGCTGTGCAGCAATAACACTGTAGAGCCACCAGTCCTTCAAAACACTATCTGCATCACCAACATAATACACAACTGTTTTTTCTCTTTGAACAATGTGAGATAATTCTAGCTGAAATACATGCTCAGTGTGTTTGGTTCCAGACAGTGCTTCTGCTGAACCCTGCCCTTTGGTGTTATTCTTTATGTAGGCAGAGCCAGCCCCCTCACTGTGTGAATGGTGTGTACATGAAAGAGACCAGTGTTGTATCACTCATGGATCACAGCAAGCCAGCACTGCCTAATGGGTCACCAGAAACAAATAGTGTGCACAGCCAGCCACACAATCACTCATGGTTTTGTGTGTCTCCATATGTTTGAATTAGCAGGCAAGAGGGAGAGAAATGGAGAGGCCCAGACAAAAGGGCTGTTGGAGCCGTGCCGGCTGCCCAATGTGTCAGCACAATGTGCCTCTAATAGTCGGATGATGGACTCACACTCTCCACCTTCTCCAGTCACAGTGCGGCTGCTACACTACCTGCAGTTTTCCTCTGATTCTCATCTCTACTGCTGACTCACCAATGCTATGTTGAGCCTTCTTTTACCACAGCTTCATCCACCCCTCTGACTTAACACAGATTTCACAGCATTTCTTCCCAGCTTGCTCTGCCACTGTTGATCTGGGGTCATACAGTGTGTGTTTATATGACAGAGAGGACAAACGTTGCCAGGGTGGTGTGCTGCTATCAGGATGAGGTAATGGACAGACTGAAGGAGGCCTGCTCTGCTCTGCACACAGTCAGCCACTACAGTATCAGCAGCTTTGACTCATCCAGGCTGACTGACCATGACTCAGGGCTAATTCAGTCACTGTTACTGATATTTGTTGAAGCAAAGCACGTCATTTAGCCGTTTGGCTTGAGGGGAAACCAGTGTCACAAAACACATTTTTGTTGCTCCATATTAAGCTGGTGTCTTGTTGTGTTTATTGTATTCTCTTGCTGTGCCACTCCGTCACAGGTCAATGCTGAAATCTTTCTCTCTCTAGGAGGCTTTGCCATTGTGTTCCTGGTGCGGACCCACCAGGGGGTCCGCTGTGCCCTGAAGAGAATGTACGTCAACAATGAGCACGACCTGCATATCTGCAAGCTAGAGATCCAGATCATGGTGAGAACTGGTTCTGGGCTGGAGTTCTGCTCAGTCTGTCACCCAGTCTACCTTATAATGCACAGGCGCTCTCAGAAAGGGGGCAAATCACTGTGCCGCTGTAGTGAAGCTGATGTAGAACCACATAGATAAAATGACACAAATGAGAGAATAGGATTGTGTTTCTATTCTGGAAAAGGTGATATGGGAAGGTGATATTGCTGACTATGGAAGGGAAGGGTCGACAAGACTAACTTAAACAAATATATATATATATATATATATATATAAGGGAGGGGGGTAGTAACTGAGTCATACATTCTTCACTCCATTAGAGCCTGCTGCTGAATATGTTGATTTGGACTTCATGCAGATAAACTCCCCCAACCCCTTGGGCCTCAGTTCCCTAACTGGAGGCCATGCTGTAAGATAACCAGCCCCTGCAGCTACACCCTGTGGGGCATAATTGGTACAGGATGGCTATCATTATTGGGTCGTTCCACGAAATGGGTGCCTTTTGCCTCCCTTTGATCTTTTAAGTAGACATTATGCACTAATATTGAATTTTAAAATGCCTGTCATATTATTGTATTTTACCTTTATTTAACTAGGCAAGTCAGTTAAGAACAAATTCTTATTTTCAATGACGGCCTAGGAACTGTGGGTTAACTGCCTGTTCAGGGGCAGAACGACAGATTTGTACCTTGTCAGCTCGGGGTTTTGAATTTGCAACCTTCCGGTTACTAAATTAAATGAAGTGCACTATAATATAGACCACATGAAGAATTCAATACATCAGAATTTTTTTTTGTATGAATTAAGACTTGCTAAAGTGCCACAATTCAGCATTTTGACATGTCCCTCCAACACTGTCACTTCTAGGAAGATTTCAACTCACTTAATCCCAAAATGTCTCCATGTTTCACAATTGTAAAGGCCTATTTATTTTTGCTGCTTTGACAGTCATTTCTGAAGGTCATTATTGCTATTAATGTGATTGGTGATGCATTTACGTATGTCCCTCATTTTAAGGCCAACCCTGTTATGCAAACAATGTATTCCTTTAAAATAATGGACCATTATTTGATTCACAGCAGGTGACATTGTTTGGGGCCTTTTCCACCATGAACAGCATGGTGGAAAAGGAAGTAAGTCTTGTGTATAATTCCTAATTTTATGAACACCATGTGGTCCCATTCTCTTCACCACATGAGGAGTAATGGCCGATCTTAAACCTAAACTGTGTTATTGTCAACCCTGTTAGAGGCCCAACTGTAACTTTATCCATTTGATATTATATGGGAGTTTATTTGTACAAGGGATACTTGATCAATGAGAACATTTGGGATTCATCTCAAACATGCTTTTAAATAATAGTTAAGCGGTTACATAAGTGTCCGTAACCGTTTTGACAGTGTGGTACAACTGCAGATAAAATGCTCTTAGTTTATAGGATTTTAATACCCGAGACTGGACAATCTGTTTTTCCGTAAACTCAACATATCCTCCATGCAATTGAAATGTTGAAAGAAGATATTTATATTTATATTATATTTTAAAGTGCATTTTTTAAACGTTTGCATGTCCAAAAGGCACCCATTTTGTGGAACAACCCTATTACTTCCAGCCTTTTGGCAGATCCTCATAGTCAGCAAGCAGAAGCAGAATACACTTGGGCAATCCAAAAATCAAACAAAGATCACCATTGTTATGGCAGCCTGTTTGGAACTTGAAAGCAAACCAGAGACCTATGAGGTTCTTTTTGTGTGTGTGCATGTGCAGAGGGACCTTGTGGGCCACAGGAACATTGTGGGTTTCCTGGACTCCAGTATAACTGCAGTGGGATCAGGAGATGTCTGGGAGGTCCTCATCCTCATGGACTTCTGTCGTGGTAATTCTGCCCCTCTTTCCTTATCAATAACTTTTGTAGTTTCATTCGTGTACAAACATCATACCATTACAGGAGCATATCTACTTAGTTTCCAAACCCATTGAAAGCCCTCCCTGGTTTGTTACAGGCGGTCAGGTGGTGAACCTGATGAACCAGCGTCTGCAAACAGGCTTCACTGAGGCAGAAGTGCTGCAGATCTTTTGTGACACCTGCGAGGCTGTGGCCCGCCTCCACCAGTGCAAGACGCCAATCATCCATCGAGATCTCAAGGCACGAGCACTTGTCTTCACACACACACACACACACCCTCAGAGTCGACACCCTACTCACACTTGTCCTCTATCTGTTTGTCTTTAATACATGTCCTAGCTGCATATGTGTGTTGCAGCATGAGAAGTGAACCATGAAGTGTATAAATATGTTACACACCATTCAAAGAGCAACTCAGGAGTCACCTGTCTCAGGAGTCATCTGTGTGTCGATCTCCTCTGCAGGTGGAGAATATCCTGCTCCATGACCGGGGACACTACGTGCTGTGTGACTTTGGTAGCGCCACCAACCGCTTCCAGGACCCTCAGGCAGAGGGCGTTCCACTGGTGGAGGAGGAAATCAAGAAGTGAGTGATTCTGAAGAGCTTCACCTCAGCTGCAACACTGAACTCATGGGTGTGGTTTGATAGTTTTAGTCTAGTGAACCAACAAGTACAACAAGTTGGGATGTTGTGGATTTACTGTGCCCTTTGAAGTCCTTCCTAAATGAGTGTGCTCCTTTCCCATCTTAAGGTACACTACTCTGTCATACAGAGCCCCAGAGATGATCAACCTTTACAATGGCATGGTCATCACTACAAAGGCAGACATCTGGGTGAGTTGGCATACTACTGAATCGACATGGGAGATTATGACTGGTTTCTCTCCACTAGAGTTATGTTGGCGTGATGCCAAGTACAGTGTAACTGACTTGCTGGGTTGCAAGTTTTGAGGTAATACAAGGTGTGCTGATGTCCACTGTGCTGTCTCTACAGGCTATGGGCTGCCTACTGTATAAACTGTGCTACTTCACCCTGCCATTTGGGGAGAGCCAGGTGGCCATCTGTGACGGCAGCTTCACTATACCAGACAACTCCCGCTATTCCCCGGACATGCACTGCCTCATCAGTGAGTAGCCATCCTCCCTGTCAACTCCTACTGACTGGTCCATGCATTTGTATGTAAGAGAGTTGTCTTTCTGTCTTTCTCTCTGTGCCCCTTCTCGATTACACAGTGCAAGTCCTTTAGTCCACAGAGAAAGTATTCAGACACCCTGACCTTTTTCATGTTTTGTCATTATAGTTTTTCTCCCCTCGTCAATCTACACACAATAGCCCATAATGAAGCAAAAAACACATTTTTAGACATTTTTGCTAATTTATTCAAAATAAAATAACCTGAAATGTCACATTTACATAAGTATTCAGACCTTTACTCAGTTCTTTGTTGAATCACCTTTGGCAGCGATTACAGCCTCAAGACTTCTTGGGTATGACGCTACAAGCCCGGCACACCTGTATTTGGGCGTTTCTCTCATTATTCTCATCAGATCCTCTCAAGCTTTGTCAGGTTAGATGGGGAGCGTCACTGCACAACTATTTTCAGGTCTCTCCAGAGATGTTTGATTGGGTTCAAGTCCGGGCTCTGGCTGGGCCACTCAAGGACATTCAGAGACTTGTCCCAAAGCCACTCCTGCGTTGTCTTGACTGTGTGCTTAGGGTCGTTGTCCTGTTGGATGTGAATCTTCACACCAGTCTGAGGTCCTCTGTACTTTGCTCCTTTCATCTTTCCCTCGATTCTGACTAGTCTCCCAGTCAGTATGTTGCCACCACCATACTTCACTGTAGGGATGGTGCCAGGTTTCTTCCAGATGTGACGCTTCGCATTCAGGCCAAAGTGAATCAGACCAGAGAATCTTGTTTCTCATGGTCTGAGAGTCCTTTAAGTGCCTTTTGGCAAACTTTAAGCGGGCTGTAATTTGCCTTGTACTGAGTGGCGGCTTCTGTCTGGCCACTCTACCATAAAGGCTTGATTGGTGGAGTGCTGCAGAGATGGTTGTCCTTCTGGAAGGTTCTCCCATCTCCACGGAGGAACTCTGGAGCTCTGTCAGTGTGACCATTGGCTTCTTGGTCACCTTTCTGACCAAGGCCCTTCTCCTCTGATTGCTGAGATTGGCTGGGTGGTAAGCTCTAGGAAGAGTGTTGGTGGTTCCAAACATCTTCAATTTAAGGATGATGGAGGCCACTGTGTTCTTGGGGAGCTTCAATGCTGCAGAAATGTTTTGGTACCCTTCCCCAGATCTGTGCCTCGACACAATCCTGTCTCGGAACTCATGGCTTGGTTTTTGCTTCGACATGCACTGACAACTGTGGGACCTTTATTTTGACAGTTGTGTGCCTTTCCAAATCATGTCCAATCAATTGAAGTTACTACATGTGGACTCGAATCACGTTGTAGAAACATCTAAAGGATGATCAATGGAAACAAGATGCACCTAAGCTCAATTTCGCGTCACTTAGCAAAGGGTCTGAACTAATGTAAATAAACTTTCTGTTTTTATATTTAATAAATGCACATTTCTCTAAAAATCTGTTTTTGCTTTGTCATTATTGGTTATTGTGAGTAGATTTGGGGGGGTTATTTAATCAATTAATCAAGGCTGTAACGTAATCAAATGTGGAAAAAGTCAAAGGGTCTGAATATTTTTCGAATGCACTGTGTCAGTATCATAATTACCAACCATGTTTTCTTCCATTCATCAGGATACATGCTGGAGCCTGACCCAGAGCTGAGACCAGATATCTACCAAGTGTCCCACTTCTCCTTCAGGCTGGCCGGGATAGAATGCCCCATCCGGAACGTACATGTAAGTCACCTCACCCTCAGTAACGACAACAGGACTAGAAAATCTCCCCGGAGACGAAGGTTACAACCAAATAATTCAAAGAGCGAAAGTGTTTAACTTTATTTGAATTGTTACCTTGCCCTCAAATGCCAGATGTAATGTTATTTAATTTCAAATGTAATAAGCTTCCACATTTTACTAAAGTTTTATTCATGTCTAATCTTTTTGGAAAGCAACATAAGTGTAGTGTAAAATGCCAGAGGATGGGGGAACAAGGAGCTTTGTGGTTGTTGCCAGTTGGCTGCCCTCCATCCCCCAGGCCCCTTTGCTTTGCATTGAAGGAGCAATGTCAGCACTCAATCATCTGACACAGCACATTTCAGACGTCATTCCCAGTGGACATTCAAGGCCGATTCATGGAATCTTTAACTGATCATGACATTGCTGCAGTCATGTCATGCAGAAGTTATAATGATAAAGGGTTCTTGTTGCCTCGCTGTGACAAAAGGAAAACCATTACACAAGAAATCGGAGTGAAGCTGATTGATTAAAATTGAGTAACATATATAAGCATACTACTGAAACTCTTCTCACCTTCACAGAACTCTCCTATTCCTACAAAACTCCCTGAACCTATCAGAGCCAGTGACGCTGTGGCCAAAAAGAGTCAATCCAAAGCCAGGTAAGTGAGGGGCATGAAAAACGGGGCTTTTTTATAGTTACAGATGTAAAGCTCCGGCAAAGGATAATCTGGCCTGCCATTCCTCTCCCCTCCCAGGCTCTCAGACCCTGTCCCCACAATGGAGACGTCCATCACGCCCCGTTCACGCCCCAAAGCTGGAGGGGCACAGTCCATAGGCATCCTGCCCATCCAGCCGGCCCTCACCCCACGCAAGAGACCCAACATGGCTGCAGGAGGGACCCAGCCCATAGGTATGCATTAACTACCCTCTGTACCTGCTTTGTTTCTCAGTCAAAGCTTGAACCACAAGGACCTGATGATGTGGTGAGCAGAGAGGTGAGGCCTGCTAGCAGAGGAAGTCTCTTATCCTGTAACAAAACACTCACCAAGTTAGACATCCTGTATTGAGCTTGATGTATTGAACTGTTCCAAGTGTTTGGCTGACATAACATGGCCTTGTAATCCCAGTAGTTCAATTTGTCCGTCCGGACAAGGCTTTAATAGTCTATTAATGAGCCTTTGGAGCCCTTGTAGTCTCTCTGAGCTCTTCTGTCCATCTGCTTGTAATAGAGACAGATAGTAGCTGCAAGCCTGTCTGCTTTAGTCAATTGTTATGTCACCCTTACAAGACCAGCATCTTTTCCCCTGTACTACAGGTGTTTTAGGCACCGCCCAGCCTGCAGTTGCTGTCCAATTAGTCCAGCAGGCCACACCCCCACTGGCTCAGACCGCCCCTTCGCAGCCCATGGCCACGCCCCAGCATCAGCAGGGTCTCTTCATGAAGCAGCAGACTGCAGCCTTCTTTAGCCCACAGCAGCAGACCAACCAGGTGGGCATATTACCTTGTGGTTGGGCTTCTTAACATATCAGAGTATCTTTTTACCATTTGCCAATAATATTAAGCAATTTGTTTTTTATGTATCCGTTTATTACCTTTTAACGTATGATATTTCTATGGAGTGCACTTTTAGCAGGACCTCTGAATGACCTTGTGGTTTTGAATGAAGTTGAATCCAACTGAATAACTTTATTGACTTTCCAGGAACTCTCATCTGATCTGTTCATTAAAATACACTGACATGTCATGTTTAACAAAAATCCAACTGCAAAAATGACAACTTTCATGAAAAGCACGGAACAGAATACTATGCCTCCCATGCCGATCCTCCAGGGCTCTGTGGCTGTGCAGCCCAAAGCTAATCCTGTGGCTGCAGTTGCTCCCCTGCAAAAGCAGCCAGCTGGCCCTGCTTCAGACCTCTCCCCTCCCCCCAATCAGCAGCACCCCCCCAGCTTGCAGCCACAGGACCTGCACTTGACTGACTCTGAGCCCACAGTAACCCCCCTCCCCTCTGGCAGCCTCTGCTGGTCTGTAGGACAGGGAGGGATAACAGGCCCTTTCCCTCTGGCAGCCTGCTGGTCTGTAGGACAGGGAGGGCTAACAGGCCCCTCCCTCTGGCAGCCTGCTGCCTTGTGGGACGGGGAGGGCTAACAAGCCCTTTCCCTCTGGCAGCCTGCTGGTCTGTAGGACAGGGAGGGCTAACAGGCCCCTCCCTCTGGCAGCCTGCTGCCTTGTGGGACAGGGAGAGAACAGGCCCTTCCCCTCTGGCAGCCTGCTGGTCTGTAGGACAGGGAGGGCTAACAGGCCCCTCCCCTCTGGCAGCCTGTTGCCTTGTGGGACAGCGAGGGCTAACAGGCCCCTCCCTTCTGGCAGCCTGCTGCCTTGTGGGACAGGGAGGGATAACAGGCCCTTTCCCTCTGGCTGGTCTGTAGGACAGAGAGGGCTAACAGGCCCCTCCCTCTGGCAGCCTGCTGCCTTGTGGGACGGGGAGGGCTAACAAGCCCGTCCCCTCTGGCAGCCTGCTGCCTTGTGGAACAGGGAGGGTTAACAGGCCCGTCCCCTCTGGCTGCCTTGTGGGACAGGGAAGGCTAACAGGCCCGTCCCCTCTGGCAGCCTGCTGGTCTGTAGGACAGGGAGGGCTAACAGGGCCCTCTCCTCTGGTAGCCTGCTGGTCTGTAGGACAGGGAGGGCTAACAGGCCCCTCCCCTCTGGCAGCCTGCTGGTCTGTAGGACAGGGAGGGCTAACAGGCCCCTCCCCTCTGGCAGCCTGCTGGTCTATAGGACAGGGAGGGCTAACAGGCCCTGACTCTCTGTCTGGGTCCTTAGAATCTAGCTAATCACCTAACACTGAAGACAGCCATTTCATGCTTTGCTAGTGATCAAATAGGATTCAGAAGCTGTCTAGCTGCTTCTCCTTTCACTGTAGTTATAATGTTTAAAGTTGTCATGAAACGTCTGTCAGTGGAACCTGTCAACACTCAGTTCTGTCTCCTTTAGAATGTATTGTTCTAAATCCAATATGAATCAATAACATCCTGAAAACCATCCTTTGGTACTTTGCCACTAATTAACCATGTCTTTTCACTAACCAATAGAATAGCTAATCAACTTGAATCAGCCTGTAATTTTCTTCTTTCTCTCACTGATATTGATATTTGGTGTGATAAGAAAATTATCTCCATATTAAACCCTTTCTCTCGCTCTCTCCTCCCAGCATCTGGCTCCTGGACGTGGGCTCCACAAGGTTGGCACCCTGACACCCCCCTCCTCCCCAAAGATGCCCCCCCGAGGCAGTCACAGACGCATCCTGAGTGACGTCACCCACAGTGCTGTGTTTGGGGTCCCAATCAGCAAGTCAACCCAGCTACTGCAGGCGGCTGCAGCCGAGGCCAGCCTCAACAAGTCCAAGTGAGCTGAATTAACCCATCTCAATGAACTGAGGAATCAACTGTCCATTCATTAGAGAGAGAGAACAAACAAACACACAGGCATTCATTCAGAGAACCCTTTAAACACTCCCTTTTATAGTTCAACACAGGAATAAACAGCCCTTTCAATCTACAAATAACTCGATAGTCTTTTTAATCACCCATATTTGTATGCATGTTTTATATTTGGCACATACTTGTTTGTACTTGAGATAAATGAAATGGGTGGTTTCCACTGCAACCTTTTGTGTTTTCCTGTGTGTGTTGTAGGTCAGCAAGCACCACCCCCTCTGGCTCCCCCTGCTCCTCCCAGCAGAGTGTGTACCAGCCAGGGGAGGGTGGTGCCCAGACAGCCCCCTCTGTACCCACTGGCAGCTGGAACCCTTTTGGTGATGACAACTTCTCCAAGCTCTCTGCAGAGGAGCTGCTCAACAAGGACTTTGCCAAGCTGGCCGAGAGTAAGACCACAAACTCCAGTCTGTGTATAGACATCTACAAGCCCAATGGATAGATAGGTAAATTATCAGAGGTGATGTTGTTTTCTAATTGTGTTTGTCTTTATGACAGCTACAACAGGGGAGAGGGCCAGCCTCTCCACAGAGAACCTCATCTCAGGGCTGCAGCCTGTCTCTGCTGCTGGGGCCACATGCAAGGCTTGCCCAGGTAAGACCCCACGTGTTCACCTTCCTCTCTCTCCCTGTGTCATACAGACGTCATTATCCCTCTCCCTCATCTCTACATATTTCCCATGTGGGGTCCTTGTGATTTTATCTGCCGGCTTCTTCTCTTTAAATCTTTATTTTGAAGGCAGATGTTTCTCCAGCTCTGTAGAATTCTTTCATAGAGGTGTATCGGTCTGAGCTGTTAAGTGAACCTCTCCAACCTTACTATGAGAATTTTCTATGCCCAACCCAAATCCAATTACTGTTGTGTCATTTGTTCTCCTCAGCGCTGTTGTCCTCTTACATCTTGTTGACTTTCTATTAGATTAGTAACTGTCATAACCTGACCATCCTGTCTTCTCCAACATCCTTCCTCTCCCTATTCTCCTGCTTTCTCTCCTCCTTTCTCTCGTTCTCCCTGTGTAATGTTAAGCTGAGAGAACTGCTGACATCCTGGGTTTGGATGCAGACTCAGCGATGTTGAGTGTCCCGGACCCCTTTAATGCCCTCTCCCTCTCTGACACCACAGGTAACGCCCTTTCCCAGCATGCAACATTGTTGTGGAATGTGTTAGGTTCCACTTCTCAGTCCTGCCAGGATCCATACTTTACCATTAATCCTCCATCCAGTGTGTTTCAATTCCTGCACATAGATGTTCCGGAGACACTCATGTTGGTGGATTGTATGTGTCCTATATCTAATGTTTAAAGCCATTGTTTATAACATGAGTCTGGGGTGACATGGCTTTGCTCATTAGTCCTATTGTCCCTGTCCTGTTAGTGTCATTGAGTTCCTATGAATAGAGACCTTAGCTGGATCGCCTCACACTTGTGGACCCGTGCCTCTGACTACTGTTGCTTGGTTACCTGAAGGACACATTCTCCTTTGTTAATCGGATTGCTGTTCCTCTGGAGGTGTCTGCTTTAGAATGCCTCTGTCACTGAGAACATTGGGAAAGTTCAGCATCACATCTGAGCTCTTATTTCAGTTGGTAGTTGATTGCTTTTCAAAATGGCTCTGGGGCAATACTCTATCCTCAGTTTGTCTTAGCCCGGGCTAGGCTATTCCCTGTATGGCCCACATAATCGCTCCAATGACAGTCAGTGGATGCCAGTGTTGTCAGTTAGTGGGGACTGAGCTGAGGGGTTAAAAGGCTGTCTGCGGCTGTTACATAATCTGGGTGTGGTTAATCTTTTCTGTCCTCTCCCCACACACACAGTCTTCTACACAGGGCACAAACAGAGTGAGAGCACTGAGGATTTACTGGCACACAGCACTGGTAGAGCCTACAACAGGAACTGCACCCCTGCTGTTGGGAAAGCACTGCACAGTGTCTACAGGAGTTCATATAGCCACAGGCCAGATGTAAAGCCCTTTCAGAAGGAATGGCCATACTGTCTAGTCTAGTTATTCAATTCTCATATGAAATGTGAGAAAGCGATTGGAAAGAGAACCCGTTTCCTTACAGTGCATGCTGCTGTTATATGGTGCCGCAAGAGCAGTACACCAGAGCCATACAGCTACACTGAACAAAAATATATAAACACAACATGACACAATTTCAAGGATTTTACTGAGTTACAATTCATATAAATAATTAATTAGGCCCTAATATATGGATTTCACATGACTGGGAATACAGATATGCATCTGTTGGTCACAGATAGGGCTGTTGCGGTGAGCGTATTACCGCCACACCGGCGGTCACGAGTCATGACGGCAGTCAAATTCCACATGACAGTTTAGTCACGGAAATTAGGCTTCTACAAGCTCTGATGTTGCTGATGGGCATTAGTAGCCTACTAAACATGCTAACTGCCTGGTACTCAGCACTATAATGTCCCTCTAATCACTCTTACATCAATGAAAATGTATTTGAAAATCTAATCAAACATTTCATGAGAGCCCATGAGCTAATTTTGCGCAACATTTCTATAGGCTATGAAATTGCGGGAGAAAACAGAGTGATGGCCTCTAATAATAAGACATGGATCCCATCAGCTTTCTATAGACTAGGCCTACTGTATTTTTTTTCTCAACTTTCCTAATATTAGGCACATTGCTTATATTTATAACAGGAGTAATGCCTACCTGGCTGGAATTAAAATAAACCATGATGAAAAGCATCCTCCATTCGATATTTAAGTGCACAGATGACGTACAGTTGAAGTTGGGAAGTTTCCATACATCTTAGCCAAATACATTTAAACTCCGTTTTTCACAATTCCTGACATTTAATCTTAGTAAAAATTATATGTTTTAGGTCAGTTAGGATCACCACTTTATTTTAAGAATGTGAAATGTCAGAATAATAATAGATTTATTTCAGCTTTTATTTCTTTCATCACATTCCCAGTGGGTCAGACGTTTACACACACTCAATTACAAATACAATTAGTATTTCGTAGCATTGCCTTTTAAATTGTTCAACTGGGTCAAACGTTTTGTGTAGGCTTCCACAAGCTTCCTACAATAAGTTGGGTGAATTTTGGCCCATTCCTCCTGACAGAGCTGGTGTAACTGAGTCAGGTTTGTAGGCCTCCTTGCTCGCACATGTTTTTTCAGTTCTGCCCACACATTTTCTGTAGGTTTGAGGTCAGGGCTTTGTGATGGCCACTCCAATACCTTGACTTTGTTGTCCTTAAGCCATTTTGCCACAACTTTGGAAGTATGCTTGGGGTCATTGTCCATTTGGAAGACCCATTTGCAACCAAGCTTTAACTTCCTGACTGATGTCTTGAGATGTTGCTTCAATATATCCACACAATTTTCCTGGCTCATGATGCCATCTATTTTGTGAAGTGCACCAGTCCCTCCTGCAGCAGAGTACCCCCACAACATGATGCTGCCACCCATGTGCTTCAAGGTTGGGATGGTGTTCTTCGGGCTTGCAAGCCTCCCCCTTTTTCCTCCAAACATAACGATGGTCATTATGGCCAAAAAGTTTTATTTTTGTTTCATCAGACACGAGGACATTTCTCCAAAAAGTACGGTCTTTGTCCCGCAGTTGCAAACCGTAGTCTGGCTTTTTTATGGCGGTTTTGGAGCAGTGGCTTCTTCCTTGCTGAGCGTTCTTTCAGGTTATGTGGATATAGATACTTTTGTACCTGTTTCCTCCAGCATCTTCACAAGGTCCTTTGCTGTTGTTCTGGGATTTTTTTGCACCACAGTAGTTAATCTCTAGGAGACAGAATGTGTCTCCTTCCTGAGCGGTATGACGCCTGCGTGGTCCCATGGTGTTTATACTTGCGTACTATTGTTTGTACAGATGAACGTGGTACCTTCAGGCATTTGTAAATTGCTCCCAAGGATGAACCAGACCTTTTGGAGGTCGATAATATTTTCTCAGATCTTGGCTGATTTCTTTTTATTTGCCCATGATGTCAAGCAAAGATTGGTTTACTTTCGGCGCCGACAGAGATGGCCGCCTCGCTGATATGCATTATTTAGTTTTTTTTATGTGATCAGTATAGCATCAGTATAGAGACAAAGTAGAGTGGCAATTCAACGGCTCAGACACGAGAGGTATGTGGCAGGGTCTACAGTCAATCACGGACTACAAAAGGAAAACCAGCCCCATCGCGGACCACGATATCTTGCTCCCAGATAACCAAAAGACTTCTTTGCTCACTTTGAGGACATCACAGTACCACTGTATCACAGTACAAATGCGCTTTTGTTAAATCATCACCCGTTTGGCGAAGTTGAAGTGGGCTGTGATTCGATGATATATTAACAGGCACCGCATTGATTATATGCAATGCGGAACAAGCTAGTTAACCTAGTAATATCATCAACCATGTGTAGTTAACTATTGATTATGTGAAGATTGTTTTTTATAAGATAAGTTTAATGGTAGCTAGCAACTTACCTTGGCTCCTTGCAGCCACAAGGTCCTGTTGATGCTGCACTCGCGTAACAGGTGATCAGCCTGCCACACAGTCTCCTCGTGGATTTCAATGTAATCGGCGTCCAAAGAGGCCGTTTACCGATTGTTATGAAAACTTGAAATCGTCCCTAATTAATCGGCCATGCCGATTTTAATAGGTCGACCTCTAGTTTGAACACTATTTGCCTCATGCAGCACAACACATCTCCTTCCCATAGAGTTGATCAGGCTGTTGATTGTGGCCTGTGGAATGTTGTCCCACTCCTCTTCAATGGCTGTGCGAAGTTCCTAGATATTGGCGGGAACTGGAACAGGCTGCTGTACACGTCGATCCAGAGCATCCCAAATATGCTCAATGGTTGACATGTCTAATGAATATGCAGACCATGGAAGAACTGGGACTTTTTCAGCTTCCAAGAATTGTGTACAGATCCATGCGACATGGGGCCATGCGTTATCATGCTTAAACATGGAGGTGATGGTGGTGGATAAATGGAATGATATCTCTGTGTATTCAAATTGCCATTGATAAAATGCAATTGTGTTCGTTGTACGTAGCTTATGCCTGCCCATACCATAACCCCGCCACCATCTGCCCGGTACAGTTGAAACCGCGATTAATCCGTGAAGAGCACACTTCTCCAGTGTGACACTGGCCATTTGAAGGTGAGCATTTGCCCACTGAAGTTGGTTATGACACCGATCTGCAGTCAGGTCAAAACCCTGGTGAGGAAGATAAGCATGCTGATTAGCTTCCCTGAGACCCGTTTCTGACAGTTTGTGCAGAAATTCTTCAGTTGTGCAAACCCACAGTTGTAGTTAACTAGTGATTATGTGAAGATTGATTGTTTTTTTATAAGATAAGTTTAATGGTAGCTAGCAACTTACCTTGGCTCCTTGCAGCCACGAGGTCCTTTTGATGCTGCACTAGCGTAACAGATGGTCAGCCTGTGGCTGGTTTCAGTCGATCCCGCAGGGGAAGATGCTGGATGTGGAGATCCTGGGCTGGCGTAATTATACGTGGTCCGTGGTTTTGAGGACGGTTGGCGGCACTGCTAATTTCCCTAAAACAACATTGGCGGTATGGTAGAGAAATGAACATGCAACAGCTCTGGTGGACATTCCTGCAGTCAGTTGTGGCATTGTGCTGTGTGACCTTTTATTGTCCCCAGCAGAAGGTGCACCTGTGTAATGATCATGATGTTTAATCAGCTTCTTGATATGCCACACCTGTCAGGTGGATGGATTATCTTGGCAATGGAAAAATACTCACTAACAGGGATGTAAACAAATGTGTGCACAACATTGGAGCGAAATTAGCTTTTTGTGCATATGAAACATTTGAACTTTAATTTCAGCTCATGAAACATGGGATCAACACTTTACATGTTGCATTTATATTTTTGTTCAGCATAAATAAAGCTCTGGAGTTCAGACTTTGTGTCATAGCAGTTTATCATTGACCTGTGACCTATGACCTCTATCCCTTTAGTAAAGGGGGCAAATGGGCAGCTGTGCTGTGTCATATTCTGAGCCCCCTGCCCCAGGTCCTCTGCCCCCCTGTCTCTCCATAGCAGCCAGTGACCTGTAAGTATGTATGGAGTTTAGGTTTTGACCCAGAAGATACTTACTCACATGCATGCACCTGGTTTGCACTGTTTGGATGCACTAACCTGCTGGAGAGGCACATCCTGAAGGCAGTCCTCCTGATTTGTCTGTGGCACGGTGCTGGGACACCCAGCAAAGTTACTTATTAACAAGGATGCTGTCAGTCAGGTGTCTAACAGTGCTGACTGATCCAACACTTGTCAGTGATGAAAGTGGAGAAGAGGCGTGTAAAGACGGTCAGTGATGTAGGCCTAGTATGTGGAATGGTGCTATGGTAGCTAACCTTTTTTGTTGAGTGAGGCTGAAATTTTGCTCTTTAGTCCGTCAACTAATGAGCCAATAAATATGAAATACTGACTAGCTGCTGTGTGTTTGTATTCGTCTCCACATCGTTGGTTGGTGGGATGGAATGATGTGTTTGTGATTTAAGGCAAGCAGTCCTTTTGAAGGCATGCTGTTTTTCTCCAATACTTGTTTGACATGAATGGTATTACCCGCCTGAAATTAACATGTCCTTTACTCAAGCATGGTCTGTGCACTTTGTCCTCACCCTAGGAGTGATTTAGTTTTTCCTAACCTTCGAATGTGCCTGCTGAAGGAGTAAAGGAAAAGACCGGTGTCTTCATATCATTCCTCATGGCAAAATACCCGGCCAATAGAATGACTTTGCAAACGGTACCAACTAATTCTCACCTTGATAGTATAACGATCATGTTCTCATTTGTACTTAGATGAGCCTAGTGTACGTACAGTGCATTCGGAAAGTTTTCAGACCCCTTCACTTTTTCCACATTTTGTTATGTTACAGCCTTATTCTAAAATGGATTAAATAAAACATTTTCCTCATCAATCTTCACACAATACCCCATAATGACACAGTGAAAACAGGTTTTTAGAAAATTGTGCTAATTTATAAAAAATAAAAAAAAGAGGTATTCAGACCCTTTGCTATGAGACTCAAAATTGAGCTCAGGTGCATCCTGTTTCCATTGATCGTCCTTGAGATGTTTCTACAACTTGATTGGAGTCCACCTGTGGTAAATTCAATTGATTGGATATGATTTTGAAAGGCACACACCTGTGTATATAAGCACAGTTGACAGGACATGTCAGAGCAAAAACCAAGCCATGAGGTTGAAGGAATTATCCATAGAGCTCTGAGCCAGGATTATGTAGTGGCACAGATCTGGGGAAGGGCACCAAAACATTTCTGCAGCATTGAAGGACCCCAAGAACACAGTGGCCTACATCATTCTTAAATGGAAGAAATTTGGAGCCACCAAGACTCTTCCTAGATCTGTCCCTCTGGCCAAACTGAGCAATCGGAGGAGAATGGCCTTGATCAAGGAGGTGACCAAGAACCCGATGGTTACTCTGACAGAGCTCCAGAGTTCCTCTGTGGAGATGGGAGAACCTTCCAGAAGAACAACCATTTCTGCACCAACCAGGCCTTTATGGTAAATTGGCCAGATGGAAGCCACTCCTCAGTAAAAGGGACATGACAGCCTACTTTAAAAAAAATATATTTAACCTTTAACTAGGCAAGTCAGTTAAAAGCAAATTCTTATTTTCAATGACTGCCTTCCCCAGCCAAACCCAGACAAACCAGGGTCTGTAGTGGCGCCTCTAGCACTGAGATGCAGTGCCTTAGACCACTGCGCCACATGGGAGCCCACTTGGAGTTTGCCTACTTTGAACCATGGTGGTGGCAGCATCATACTGTGGGGATGTTTTCAGGTGACAGGGACTGGGAGACTAGTCAGGATTGAGGGAAAGATGAATGGACCAAAGTACAGAGAGATCCTTGATGAAAACATGCTCCAGATTGCTCAGGACCTCAGACTGGCGAAGGTTCACCTTCCAACAGGACAAGGACCTTATCCACACAGCCAAGACAACGCAGGAGTGGCTTTGGGAAAAGTCTCAATGTCCTTGAGTGGCCCGGTATTGAACCCGATTGAACATCTCTTTAGAGACCTGAAAATAGCTGTGCAGCGATGCTCCCCATCCAACCTGACAGAGCTTGGGAGGATCTGCAGAGAAGAATGGGAGAAGCTCCAAAATACAGGTGTGCCAAGCTTGTAGCGTCATACCCAAGAAGACTCGAGGCTGTAATCAAAGCCAAAAGTGCTTCAACAAAAAGTACTGAGTAAAAGGTCTGAACACTTATGTAAATGTCATATTTCTGTTTTTTTTTTTTTTTTTTTTCAAAAATGCCAAACAGTTTTTGCTTTTTCATTATGGGATATTGTGTGTAGACTGATGAGGGGGAAAAATATTCAATCAATTTTAGAATAAGGCTAACGTAACAATGTGGAATAAGTAAAGGGGCCTGAATACTTTCCGAATGCACTGCATCTTCCCTTGTCCTCAGTCCTACATCATCGTCTCCCTTTTTCTCTCCCTGCTCATCTTTTTCTAATGCACATTCCCTTCTCTCTTTCAATGCCTTCCTCCCTGTCCTCTCCTCTCGTCGCCCCTGTTCCTCTCACAGAGAAGCTGATTGAGGGACTGAAGTCCCCTGAGATATCTCTGCTGCTCCCTGACCTTTTACCCCTGGCTGACCCCTTCAGCAGCTCTGCAGAGGGCAACAGCAATGGTAACAGGCTCTTCTGCCTGTCTGCATGCCTTCCTCTCCCCTTCCTGTATCCACTCCACACATGAGAGATGTTTCCGGTTGTTTATGAACTGAAGTCCGTCTCATCTACCTTTATTCTCTGGAGCTGGGAGCTCTTTGGTTTCCTCTCTCTTCTCATTCATTTCCTTATCTGACCGTGTCTCCTACTCTTTCATCAGCAGTGAAGGCTGAGATGTGTGTGGACTCTCTCATCCCGGGCCTGGATACAGTCTCAGCCAACCTGCCAGGTTAGTGCCCTGTACTGTACCTTACCACACATTTGTGTCAACCTTAAATAATATAGGCAATGTTATTACATTATCACTTGGCTTGCATTAATTAATATGACGTGTGCTCTGTGTGGTGCCACAAGGTAATGAGTTATTGGGATAACACTAAGATTGAATGTTTTTTTTTTCTGGCACCAACATCATACAGGGATATGGTTCTTAGTTCAGGAGCTCTGTTGCTGTTTCCTTTGTTAACTATTGCTTGGTGTTGAAAGGACCAGGTAATTTATCAGTAACCTGCGCAAACATACCCTGCCAAGGATAGCTGACAGGTTTCCCTGCACCAAATTAATATTCCCTGTCGCCATTTCTTCAATGCTGTCCACTAAACTGTCTGGAACGGTTGTGACAGTGGGTGTCTAGGTTTATTGCAATGATCCGTTGCCATGATGTACTCTTGAGGGCGACCAGGAAAACATTTCCAGTGCACTTTTAATTAGAATTGCTGATTCTGCTCCAGATAAACTTGAGCACAGTGTGAATATTTGTCTCATGACTGACATTCCTCAGTGAAAGTAGGCTGGATCTGGAGGCAAGGCCGCTACTGCTGAGCGATAGAGCGTGTCTGCTGCCCCTGAGATTGACCTCTCAACATCATGCAGTAGGCAGTTTTTCCCTCCTCTCCCACCTTTTGGTAGTAGTGTCAATCTGCTCCTCTAGAGGGCACCAATGGTCCTGTCATTGGTCCAACTCCTACATAGAGCAAAGTACCACTACTAGTTTGGGGTTTGTTCAGGGGATATCTACTTTGAGGATGGACATACAGTACCAGTCAAAAGTTTGGAAGCACCTACTCATTCCAGGGTCTGTCTTGATTTTATTTTTGTACTATTTTCTACATTGTAGAATAATAGTGAAGGAATCAAATCTATGAAATAACACATATGGAATAATGTAGTAACCAACAAAGTGTTAAACATATCAAAATATATTTTATATTTGAGATTGTTCAAAGTAGCCACCCTTTACCGTGATAACAGCTTTGCACACTCTTGGCATTCTCTCAACCAACTTCATGAGGTAATCACCTGGAATGCATTTCAATTAACAGGTGTGCCTTGTAAAAAGTTAATATGTGGACTATCATTCCTTCTTAATGTGTTTGAGCCAATCAGTTGTGTTGTGACAAGGTAGGGGTAATATACAGAAGATGGCTGTATTTGGTAAAAGATCAAATCCATATTATGGCAAGAACAGCTCAAATAAGCAAAGAGGAATGACAGTCCATTATTTTAAGATATGGTCAGTCAATCTGGAAAATGTCAAGAACTTTTAAAGTTAATTCAAGTGCAGTCGCAAAAACCATCAAGCACTATGAATAAACTGGCGCTCATGAGGACCGCCACAGGAATGGAAGACACAGAGTTACCTCTACTGCAGAGGATAAGTTCATTAGTTTTAACAGAACCTCCGATAGCACCCAAATAAATGCTTCAGAGTTTAAGTAACAGACACATCTCAACATCAACTGTTCAGAGGAGACTGCGTGAGTCAGGCCTTCATGGTCATATTCGTGAAAAGAAACCACTACTAAAGGAAACCAATCATAATAAAAGACGTGCTTAGACCAAGAGACACTCGCAATGGACATTAGATTGGTGGAAATCTGTCCTTTGGTTTGGTGAGTCCAAATTTGAGATTTTTGGTTCCGACCGCCGTGTCTTTGTGAAACGCAGAGTAGATGAATTGATGATCTCTGCATGAGCGGTTCCCACCGTGAAGCATGGAGGAGGTATGATGGTGTGGGGGTGCTTTTCTGGTGGCACTCAGTGATTTTATTTAGAATTCAAGGCACACTTAACCAGCATGGCTACCACAGAATTCTGCAGTGATACGCCATCCCAACTGGTTTGCGCTTAGTGGGACTATCATTTGTTTTTCAACAGGACAATGACCCAACACACCTCCAGACTGTGTAAGGGCTATTTGACCAAGAAGGGGAGTGATGGAGTGCTGCATCAGATGACCTGGCCTACACAATCACCCAACCTCAACCCAATTGAGATGGTTTGGGATGAGTTGGACCGCAGAGTGAAGGAAAAGCAGCCAACAAGTGCTCAGCATATGTGGGAACTCCTTCAAGATGGTTGGAAAAGCATTCGAGGTGAAGCTGGTTAAGAGTGCAAAGCTGTCAAGGCAATTTCGTAGTTTTGATGTCTTCACTATTATTCTACAATGTAGACAATAGTGCAAATAAAGAAAACCCCTTGAAGGAGTAGGTGTCTCCAAACTTTTGACTGGTACTGTATTTCTGAGAGTATGAAGCTCATTTTGGTCTAAACTATTTTCTGTGCTTAGGCTAATGGGTTTTCATTTTCGTTCCTTATTCCTCCCTCCATCTTAACCCCTGGCCTCCGCTCCCTCAGACTCTCTGGCTGGAGAGGACTCTCTGCTGGGCTGCTCTCTGCTGTCTCACACATCCACCCCTGGGGATCAAACTATCTGTGCACCACCCTCCTCCTGCTCCTCTGCCCCTCCTGGCTCTGCTTCCTGTCTGGACAAGCTAGCTCCAGTCTCATTTGGCACTGCTCAGACATCTGCTGGTAAGACCTCTCTCCAGCTGTCATATATTGTATACCTGTGGTGAAACTCCTCACAGAAAGTCTGACCTCTGATCACAGTACCACAGACCTGCAATATCACTCAGCTGTAATACCAAGTCAGACTACTAATATATACATGTTCAAAGCCAAGCAACCTTTGAATGGATGATGTTAAACTACCCGGTTAACTATCATATTACTCATATCAACATGAACTATATCATTTCAACTGGGGAATGAGATATTGAGACAGACATGTTGGCAGCCTGTATCAAAGGGCCCTTTTCTTTGTAGCGCTATACAGCTGCCACAACATTGTGGGACCTTCTGCAGACCCTTGACTCATTTACAAAAGCCACATCAGATGCATGGCTTAGTACTAATGCTATGACTGCTCTGGCTGCGTCTGTCTCTGTACTCCCTGCACTCTCCCCTCCTCCTCCCCCCTTGCTCTCTTCTGGGCTGCGCTAACCTCCCCCTCCATCACCCCTTCACCTCCTCTCCTCCACCTGCAGAATCTGCTTACCTCATGTTGGGCTTCCAGCCACCCGAGGCTGGGGAGAAGGGCACTGAGGACGAGTTTGACCCCATCCCTGTGCTCATCTCCAAACACTCCAACAACCAAGGTATGTAAGGCAGGCCAGCAGTGTGTAGATAGGGTTGGATCTATGTGTCTCATTGATCCACACAGAGGATCAAAGTACTGTTCTGTATGAGCTGTCTTCCTCAACCCACATAACTGCCACGGGACCACGAATGAGCACAGCCATTACTGAGAAACCCTAGCTAACACCTTAGTTCATCACTTACACCTGCTGAGAGCAACCACGGCTGGATGTGCTGTAACATTAACTAGCCCTCCCCATCCTAGCATGATTTCACATCAGTGTGTTTCTCATTTGACTTTTCACTGGTTGAACTTTGCCAATAAGAATTGGCAGTTCCTATCAACGGCAGGCACCATTGTGCAGTTGTTTTATACAGTCTCAGAACAGAAGCACCAAAGGCAGAGCATTAAGCCATCTTTTAAGAGTAGTGTCTTCTAGAGGTTAGGACGACATACAAGATGTCCTCCTCCCAGCACTCTTTCCCTGAAATGCTGCGGCTGCATATAGATAATCTTGGCTTACCCTCTCTCTTTTCTTCTCTTTCTACCCGTCTTCCTCATTCACTCTTTTATGCTCCTGTCATCCCACCCTCTCTCCTGTCCTATTTCACCAACTCTCAATTCTTTGCTAAACTGTCCTTTCTCCTATTCTCTCTCAAATACTCTCTAAATATGACGCTCTCCCGCTGGTTCCCCTTTCTCCCACTTCTCTCTTCCTTGCTCCGTCCATGTCCTCCTCTCTCTCTGTCCCTCTCTCTTTCTGGCACGTTTCAGGTGGTCACTCGCGCAGCAACAGTGGCACTTCAGAGTCCAGCATCCCCAACATGGCCCGCTCCCTTCTGCTGGTGGATCAGCTCATCGACCTCTAGGGGGTGGGAGAGAGAGGTCGAAGGGGCAGCTTGCAGTCGTAACATGATGGGGAGAGGGGGCAGCAGAGGCACTTATGTAGCACCTTGCAAGGTGAAATGGAGGAGTTTTAGTGTGGACTAGAGAATACTTTCTCTGGTGTGCCTCCGTGCCCCCGCCTCCATCTCTTGCTTTCTTGATACGCTGGTTTCAAACCATTCATCCTGGCCGTTGGCATTCCCATGTTGGTAACAACATGGCATTAACTCCTCGTCCTGACAGACTGTCTGCTTCTGTCTTGGCTGCACTGTGGTCTTTATCACGCTGTCATCCATCTGTCAACATTCCTCTTTGTCCTGCCTTGCGGTTTCAACCCCACGCTATTCACATACTGCCTGGCTTGCCCATAACCCCATTGGCTTTGCTGTTTTACAATGTTTGATCAGGGTTTATGCAAACGTGTGTTTCCCAGGTCTGACCATGTAACACAGCAGTACAGTACTTCTATCTCTCCTAGCTATCTGTATGCACTCTTCTTGTAGCAGCTATGACCATGTCTAGTCATTAGAGCAAAGCAGGCCTTTAGGAAAGAAGACTGAACTATCACGAGCTGCTTGCATGGGCCATACAGATGAGACCAATGAGCTGTCAGTCCTTAGGCTCCTGCTGTGTTTTTAACTTTTCTCAAACTGCTGTGGTTCACCGGTGCCCCCTGGGAATGTTTGGCTGTCTGTTGCAAATGGTCGAAGATGTCTGTCATTCTGAGGTCAAAAGCGCTTCTACAACATGCCCTGTTATGGTGGACATCTACAGTCTGTGTCTAGCTACCCCAAAACTGCCTCTGATTGGTCTTCTACAACAACATCTCCTTGACTGCACAACCATGTTTATCTTGGCTGTGCTTTATGGAAGAGATTATTATTTATTTATTTAAATGTATCTGAACATTCCCTGGGATTATTGTTCCCGTGTTGTGCATTTCCTGGAGTTTACGGTCATATTGAGCTGGTGCATTTTTCCTCTTACTATACCTCTAAGTATAATAATTATCTGGAAAGGTTGACTCATTCGTGGTATTATTCTAAATGTGTGTAATTCATTTGAATGCCCTAGTCTTCTTGGTCATACTGTACATTAAGACGGGTGCTCAAGACATTTCTCTCTTGGGCAGAATGCATGCTAACCAGTTATTGATCATGTGTATTCCAATAAGAGCTTTATCGTGGCTTTTCTGTTTGATTTGGGTTTCTGTCCTCGGCCCATTGGCAAGGCTAACAGATCTACTTTTCCCAGAATGTGAGAGAGAAATGAGTCCCATATTGAGCATGGATACAGCTGAACAGTGCAATGGTTGTGTATCTCATTGGTTGTTTAGTGAGGGTCAGCTGATCTTTACCAGTGAGCCAGCAGAGTGAGAAGTAGGGTCAGCTGATCTTTACCAGTGAGCCAGCAGAGTGAGTTGTAGGGTCAGCTGATCTTTACCAGTGAGCCAGGAGAGTGAGCTGATCTTTACCAGTGAGCTAGGAGAGTGAGAAGTAGGGTCAGCTGATCTTTACCAGTGAGCCAGGAGAGTGAGAAGTAGGGTCGGGTCAGTTGATCTTTACCAGTGAGCCAGGAGAGTGAGAAGTAGGGTCAGCTGATCTTTACTAGTGAGCCAGGAGAGTGAGAAGTAGGTGCAGCTGAGCTTGGGTTTTGTCTGCTTGTGTTGTGCTGGTGTTGTCCTACAACCAATCACAGTTTCTCTTTTTGTTCCATGTGTCTCTGTTGCACATTTCATCCTCATCATTAATCTCCCTTCTTTCCAATCTACTCATCCATACTACACAAAAACACATATACACCTTGATGTTGCTTGTGTATAGTGTAATGATCTGGACAAATATCCATAACCAACTCGTATGTATATAGAACCACTTTCCTCATTCTCCCATTGTAAAGAAGTAGTTAAAGTATAATGAACAAGAATAGAAACGCAACATGCAACAATTTCAATGATTTACAGTTCATATAAGGAATTGGGTAAATTTTAATAAATCCATCCACTCTATGGACTTCAAATGACTGGGTAGGGGTGCACCCACTGGGGAGCCAGGCCAAGCCAATCAGAATGAGTTTTCCCCCACAAAAAGGGCTTTATTCCAGACAGAAATACTCTGCAGGTATAGAGCTTCTTGATATGCCTCACCTGTCAGGTGGATGAATTGTCTTGGCAAAGGAAAAAGGTTTACGAACAGGGATGTAAACAAATTTGTGTACAAAAGTTTAAAGTAATACTCTTTTTGTGCACATTGAAAATTTGGGGATATTTTATTTCAGCTCATGAAACATGGGACCAACACTTTACATGTTGCGTTTTATATTTTTTATCAGTATACATTTTAAAGTGCTTCATATTTAAAGACCTATCATAATATGAATAAATGTGACAGTGCTATAGAATGAATGAATGTATGAAGTGAGTATCAATATGAAATATGTACATATTATAGGTAAATGAAAAAAAGTTTATTTCCGTGTATTCTTTATGGGGCTGTATTTAAGAGTGCAAAGATATTGTGTCCCTCCTATTTGTCCAAAGTATTTTTGTCTATCCTTGGTCTTGTGGGAGACTATTTCAGCATAGGGAAGCCACTAGCCCCATAGTTGTAGCGATCTTAATTTGGTGGTGTTCTGAGAACAGCTCTGTGCTTGTGACTTGCCTTATTGGGGTATTATCTTAAACCTTCATCCTTGGTTTTCCCATAGTTTTTCCTGGTTTGATTTTCTTCCTCTGAGCTGTAGTTTATTTAACAACAGAGTCCCCTCCCTCTGAAAACAGGGCTTATGACAGATCAGGTCTTCCTGGTATCTCTGTCCTTTCCTCCTCCTCTACTGTTAACCCCTAAATGCATCAAACAAGCTAAGCTATATCACCTACCTACTTACACGTTACAATGGAGTCTCATTTGTTGGAAACAGAACCAAAATGTGTCTTACTCTTGACACCTCTTCATCATCCTCCCAGCCAGCATAATCAGGTGATATAATTTACTACATTGTACCCGCACTTGATTTACCTGAGGAATATTCAAATGAGATAATACAATGTTTCAGAAACTAAACTGAAATGCAACCCATCTAAGAACTCAACTACACAAAATGCATTTATTCAATTTCAAAAAGTATTGTTTCCATACTTGGAAAATAGACAAAGCAAAAATATACATTTCCATTTGAGGTGTTACTGCTAGTATCGCATTACTTTAAGTTGAAGTTAATTTCATTTTTTTTAAACTTTGAAGTAAAAATGTGTTTTACCCCTCTCCAAACCATATATTGTTCAGTAAGTAGAAATTGGGCTGTGGCTTTTCAAGAGTGTCTGGAGAATCAGTAAAACTACTCTTATTTTGTTTTTCTCCGATCTACTTGTTGTACAGTCTTTTGCAGGTTTAGGTGTGGCTAACCTATGCAATTCTACAGTAGTGCTCATATTGTCCTTAGACACCACAGTGCTGTATTCAGTAGAGGTCTAGCCTTGCCAGTAGAATTTGACTTGTGTTGCTGTGAAACTGATGTCCCTAGTGTGTTTGCTGGGGCAAATATATGAACACTGTTGTACTGCGCAAACAGCAGTTGTCCATATGTGAAAGCACAGAGCTATTATCTAGCGTATACCTTATATTTTTATGAAAATAGAAAAATATTCAAAAAGAAAGGGACATTAAATAAACATCTGAATGGAACTCTAGTCTCCTTGGTGTATTTTTCAATTCATCAGTAGGAAATTAAGTTCAATATATGGTGGTGTTATGAGAATTGAAAGAGCAAGTATAGGTGGATAACACATCAGTCTTTTGCGTAGTCACACACCCACATAATTCACTTCCCTAAAAATGTCAAGGCTCACAGTTCAGACAGAAAACACAATCTGCTGTCAGTTTGCCAGTTTATGAATGCATTAATAGCTTTCGGAAGCCTTTTTTCCTCCTTTCGCCCTATCATAAACACAGTATCTCAGTACAGTATGGAAATGCTCACTCATCCTATTATGCCTTGGTGCTAGACTGAGCACCTAACACACACTGCACTCTTACATGGGGTTTGAGTACTCTCACACACCTAACTTCTTGCCTTTCAATCCACTGGAAGGTTGAGTATCTTAGAGCTACAGTTCCACCTCTTCTCTTCCTCACACCCTGCCCAACTCTTTGCCCTCTGGCTGACTCTGAACTGTGCCCTAAATGGCTGCCACTAACCCTCTCCCCCTGGAGCTGCCGGCTAACTCCTGCTACCTGCACTACCAAGGTAAGACTGCCCCTGTTTCTGTCGCTCTCTGTCTGTCTGCTCCTGTCAATCTCACTCTCTGCTGGGACTCCAGTGAGTCCTCTCACTCTACCTTGTTTCCACGGGTCCATTTGCTCCTTATCAGGTCCCTATATCTTTCTATAACTTACCAATAAAATAACCTAAATCTTCCAGTAATTACTCTTTGTAGTGGTGCGTGGAATTGTTTTGGTGAGGGGTTGTCTGCTTAGAGGATGTTGGAGATCTCCTGAAAAACAAGTGGAAACAATGTATTTTTTTGTTGTAGTGATAGCGCTGAATAGTCAGTCGTCTGTCGCGTTGTGTTCATTGTGTTGTACAGAGTAGATCATGTCTGTCGCGTTGTGTTCATTGTGTTGTACAGAGTAGATCATGTTGTGTTTTTGGAGTCGTGCTGTGCTGGCTTGCTGCTGTTGGACCATTGTGCTGTTGTTGCTGTTTCCATGGTGTTTACTTGTTTGTAGTAGAACTGTTTACGTGTCATCTTTGGGAGTGGCCTATTGATGCTCTGTTAGACCAAAGGACTACAGACTGTGTAGTTCAAAGCTGAGAGAGGGTTTTCAATGTAAACTAAGTAGGAGTCTTAACCACCAGTCATCTTGTCTCAGTGTACACATCTTAAAGGGCAACTCCACCACTAACATCATTGTCATTAACTCCAGCACTATACTATTGTCTACATATGTGGAGACGGTACATTTCTATATTTTGTAGAAAAGAAATATCTCGTTTAAAAGTTCTACCTGATTTGTGGTGACGTGGAAAGTCAGAAAATACTCTCCTGGTGAGAAAATGGCAGGTTTTTCTACTTTTAATCCTGCCCTGTGATGTCACAGATCATAGAAACGTGCCGTTTCCCCATAATGTAGACACTGGTATGGTGCTGGAGACAATGGATGAGGTTGAATAGTGGCAGAATTGTCCTTTTTAAGTCTCATCCTTTACTTTGTCTTCTCCCCTCTGCAGAGCTGAAAGGGGAGAGTAAAAGCCACGCTGTGCTAGACAAGGGGAGGTCAGAGATTGAGCTGCCTGAAGAAGGCCACAGAGCAGACCAGGGCTGTGTCCACTCCAGCGATGAGGAATTTGAGGAGGAAGACAAGAGAAAGGAGGAGCAATGCAGGAGGGCCAGTGAGAGTGATGAGGTGGGCCATGACTGCAGTGGTTCCAGACCTTTGCTGCTGGATTCAGATGAAGAGGAGGAGCACCGGTCTGAATTACACCTCCCACCCTCCCAGCCACGCCTATCACACCCACAACTCTCCACTCCCTCCCACCAACCTACCCCAGGCCCACATGTCCCATGCCAGAATAATTCCCAACAGATGCCCCAGAAAGCCAGGGGGGGTGAGGTTGTCCCTGATGTCTTCTCCAAAGCCCCCTTCAAGGTTGGACAGGAAGAGGCAGGCGATGTGTTCGCAAATGCCCCGTTCCCACGTCCCCTTGTTGTGACTCAACAGCATCCAGATGTCTTCCTGCAGGCCCCCTTTGTGAAGCCCAAGACCCTCCACCCTCACCCAGCTGTACTTTACCCTGTGGCCTCTGAAACAGCCCTCTTGAGCCAGGTGGCCCCGCAGCCTTTCCGCCCACAGGCCCTGGCCAAGTACTCCCGACACTTTCAAGGCCCATTGCCTCAGCAGCCTGTGACAGCTCAGAGGGTGTTGTCCAGCGTGAGCAGGCAGACTGCTGTGAGCTCAGTACCCGTGGGACCCTTACACTCCTGGACTTCAGAGGTGAGTGCAGTAGACCCCTTTGTCTCTGCGCCCTTTCACCTCAAGGCCCCGCAAGAGAAGCCCTGAAAGCTCCCATCCTTCCCTACAAAGCAGGGGAGCCAGCATTGGAGGCCACACCTGTGCACACTACACTAAAGCATACACACTGCATGCTGTCACCAGCACCGGGGCTGGGCTGCAGGGTGGCATAGAACTCTTATGATCTTATCCTTTACCAACTCGGAAAGGTCTTGAAATTGCGCACGGTCATCATTGCACTTTTTTGCTGCATTAGAATAGAGGTTCCAGTCAGTCTCAATTATCCCTGTTCTGGTAGCTGTCATATCCTTTGGTATGCACAGAGGATATGGCAGTTTTTTTTTCTGCCTACCTCAGTTTGTCCATTGCTCAATTTAGAGAGCTTCTTGACGGGGGCCAGTGTTGGAGATTTAGAATCAGACAGGACACACACACACACATCCCCGTTCTAGGGTTAACCGCTTAATGAAATTTGACCCTCTGCCCCTTCACTCAGTTCATTATCCATTGCTCTGTAAGGTCCAATAAGTATTCCCATGACAGCCCTGATCTCTGTGTGATGATGTCACTACTCATCCAGGGGTTATCCTCTCACAGGGGCCCGAGAAAGGCCTCCTGTATTGGTTCCTCTACATGTCTTATATACTTCTGTTTGTTTTGGAAGTTATCTGATGACCATTTTAGCCTATTTAGTGGTGTATACTTTATACGAAGTAGGTTAATGTACATCTGGTGGTGCTGTCATTTTTATCATTTATAATATTAATCCGATGCTGGATTATGTTGCACATGTCAAACTATAATGCATTATGAGTTGACATTTTAGCCTTTGTTTTGATCCAATCCTTTTCACTTGTGTTTATGGTCACCTGACTCAGTGCTGCTAAAGTCAGCCTAAGGCATCTGTCACTTACTGTACATGCAGGGGATATAGTACAGCGCATACCTTACTGAGGCCAAAGGTCAGAGTTTCACCTTAAACCTGTCATCACTGGTGGGTGCCTCTGCTGTATGTAATTTGGTGTTAGTTGACTTTAATTTTGAATTGAGGTTGTTAATGTTGTAGCAGAGACGCCTTATAGAAGTCCTCAAATCTCACGACCAGCACTGTCGGCAAAGTCCCAGTCAGCACCTCCACTACACTCCGTCAGCATCTATTGTTAATGCTATGTAACTCTATGCACTCACATTCCACACCTGCTCATTCAATCATTTTCTTAAATAGCAAGCCTACATTCTACCTGCACTCGATTCAATAAGATTTGGAAACCTTTACAATCAGCAACCAATTCAACATTTACAAATCAGCACCCCATGTCAGAACATATCAGAATAACTAAAACCCTTGTGAAGCACCTCAAGCAAAACACACAACTTTCACCTGTCAGACACACACTTCCCTACACATGCTCAAAAGACACAATTCCAAGTAAAGGGTCAACACATGGTTTCTTCATAAACCCAGAAGCTTTCGCACTTCTACACCAGATTTTGCATTCCTTTTTTTATAGCCATATGAAATGCTGATATGGTATTCTGCTGACTATTGTAGAGTCTTGAAGCACTTTTCAATGTTTGCGATCCATTACATGACTTAGTGATGGTGTGGACCAATAGACTTTCTCAGCTACTTGATCCAAAGTAAGAATCCCCGTCTTAAAAGGAGAAATTATTCTGATTTGCTTTTTGTCATTCGTGATTACTCTTTGTATAACATGTTAATTCATCTGCCGTGCAAATGAAGACTGAACACCATCAGCAGCAATGATAATGTACTCTACAATTACATGTGTTGAGGTGACACAGCTTTCTGAAGTTGTTGAAATTGTTTTTTTGTGTAGGTCCTTTCCTGGAAAACTTAAAAGCAGCATTTTTGTTTGATTTGTCTGACTGTAATATGTTGTCGTAAAGTGTGGTGGCTGATTCAACAGCAAGCCTCACCTGCTGAACCCTAAAGGCACCCATATCAAAATACTTGAGTCATGCAAAGCTTGCCATTCAACACCATATCTTGTATGTCCTTGTGTAAAGATGAAGATAAATAAATGTATGCAAAACAAGTAAATCTCAGTTGTAATTTGTTGCATTTGTGTATCATGAGACGCACCCATATGCAATGTATGTTATAAGATTAGCGTTCTCTACCTTGTGGTTATAGGTATGTATTACACTGAACTAAAATAAATGCAACATGTAAAGTGTTGGTCCCATGTTTGATGAACTGACATTAAAGATCCCAGAAATCTTCCATACACAAACTTACTTTGCTCAAATTGTGGGAATTTTTTTTATCCTTTGCCAAGATAATCCATCCACCTGACAGGTGTGGCGTGTCAAGAAGCTGATTAAACAGCATGATCATTACACAATTGCACCTTGAGCTGGGGACAATAAAAGGCCATTAAAATGTGCAGTTTTGTCACAACACAATCCCACAGATGTTTCAAGTATGCTAACTGCAGGAATGTCCACCAGAGCTGTTGCTAGAGAATTTAATGTTAATGTATCTAGCATAAGCCGCCCCCAACGTTGTTTTAGAAAATTTGGCAGTACATCCAACCAACCTCAAAATCGCAGACCATATGTAACGACACCAGCCCAGGATCTCCACATCTGGATTCTACACCTGCAGGATCATCTCAGATCAGCCACCCGGACAGCTTATGAAACTGGGTTTGCACAACAGAATCATTTGTGCTGAAATTGTCTCAGGGAAGCTCGTCATCCGCACCAGGGTCTTGACCTGACTGCAGTTTGGCGTCGCAACCAACTTCAGTGGGAAAATGCTCACCTTCGATGGCCACTGGCACTCTGGAGAAGTGTGCTCTTCACGGAGGAATCCCGGTTTCAACTGTACCAGGCAGATGAGGTCGCGGCATAAGCTTCGGACAACGATCACAATTGCATTTTACTGATGGCGATTTGAATGCACAGATACCGTGACGAGATCCTGAGGCCCATTGTCGTGCCATTCATCTGCCATCACCTCATGTTTCAGCATGATAATGCACGGCCCCCTGTCTCAAGGATCTGTACACAATTCCTGGAAGCTGAAAGTGTCCCAGTTCTTCCATGCCCTGCATACTCAGAAATGTCACCCATTGAGCATGTTTTGGATACTCTGGATCAACGTGTACGACAGCATGTTCCAGTTCCGGATAATATCCAGCAACTTCGCACAGCCATTGAAGAAGAGTGGGACAACATTCCACATGCTATGTTCAACAGCCTGATCAACTACGTGAAGGAGCTGTCGTGCTGCATGAGGCAAATGGTGGTCACACCAGATACTGACTGGTTTTCTGATCCAAGCCACTAACTTTTTTTTTAAGGTATCTGTGACCAACATATTTATGTCTGTATTCTCAGTCATGTGAAATCCATAGATTAAGGATTAATGTATTTATTTCAATTGACTAATTCCCTTGTGAACTATCATCACAATCTTAGAAGTTGTTGCATGTTGCATTTCTATTTTTGTTCACTATACAGGAACCATCTTTTTGGTTCCTACACAAAATGTGGTTCCAGGGAAATAATACAAGGACGGTTTCTTCCTTGGAGTTTACAGGAAATTGCGTATAAGCATCACAAACATGGCGACTTACAGGCAGGTCGGGAGGTTGTTGGGTATTTCTGGAAGAATTTCAAGTCCGTAAGTTGTGCTCTGTTGAACACTGACTGAGGACGTCTTTAAAGCTGTAGTAATGAATGTTTTCACCTTTTCCTCTCACTAAGTGTTCGTCAACTAATTAGTTAGCGGCTAACCTTTAGCTAGCTCTGTTTCATAAGATAAGGTCTGACGCAGTTTAGGAGTAGCGAGGTAACGTGATTATTGTAGCTCAATTTCCAGTAAAAAGTTATTATAGTTGCAATATGATTGAACTGTTTTTTATAAAACATTTAATTTGTAGCTAGCAAACTAGCTAGTTGCTCAGCTTGCCTCATTGGTGAAAAATACAACCCCACAGAGCTCAGCAAGCACAATAATATCCATACTTGCATAATTAATACGGGTGCGTTTGATCAGAGGAATATTTTCATACTGGATTTTTTTTAAATAAATTGCTGCCCAGGTCTCCAACTAATTAAATTGTTAATTGTCAGCATGCTGTGTTCCAATAGTGTTGCATCATGTGACATCATATTGTCAAATCAAGCGTGATGTGACTGGTTCTGTTTTTATTTGGTCTGGTTGATCGCGGTGATCAATTTACCCTATTCTTATTCTAAATTGATCAAAATGTTTTTTCTTTAGGCTTGCTGTGCGTGCATATCAGTTTGCTGGACTGCATTGGACTCCACACAATATTGGTGTTACCAGGAGATGGTCACTGCCACCATTTTCAGTTGTATCTGGTAGGCATGAAAACCCTGTACAGTGTATAGAAATGTCTTCGGGAGCTATCTAAAATGTGTTTTAGCACCACAATTGCTCAAATTACTTTGACACTATGCCCCTCTTTCCAGCAAGGACCATGTTTATTCAGACCCAGGACACTCCCAACCCAAACAGCTTGAAATTTCTGCCTGGTCGCATGGTCCTTGAACAAGGAACGATGGATTTTACTGCACCCCGTGAAGCCTATTGCTCCCCCCTCGCAAGGTTAATGACTTAGGCTACTGAAACCATGCCTACCAATATTGAAAATAACATTTAAACAATTAAAAGAACAAGCAGTCTGAGACATCTTGTTACAGCCCTAACTTATCTTGGGCAACATTGTAATACGTATTATTTCTTCAGGCAGCTATTTAGAATCGATGGTGTCAAGGGTGTCTTTTTGGGTCCTGACTTCATAACCATAACCAAGGTAATATTACCAGTCATTTACATGTATATTTTAAAATGTCTGAATCATGGGTAGAAATGATGAGAATTGCTCTGTTTCTGGCTTCTTATTCAGACAGATGTAGATCTGGAATGGAAGTTAATCAAACCTGATGTGTTTGCTGCCATTATGGACTTCTTCACATCTGGACTCCCTGTTGTCAATGAGGAGGACACCCCTCGTGCAGATACAGGTATGGAACAGACAAACACTTTATAAGGCAGTACAATACCGCCACCTTACATAGGATAGGCGATAGATGCACACACACAAAAATGACTGTACTGAGTTATATTGTATGCAACAAAGAAAGGGGTGAAATTATACTTTTGTTTGTTTAAAAAAATGTATTCTTGACAAGGTAGGGGTCAATTATTGACACCTCTGTTTTCAATACCTTGTGGTGTATAATCTGGAGTCCAGAAGCAGAACTTGCAGTTGAACAAAATACATCTGGTGTTATTCCATTTTGTTTTACAAATCTAAACTTTAGGAGAAGTGGAATAAAAATCAAGAGCAACATTCTTTCTCCCTTGCAAGTCTGCTACTGCCATGCCAAAAACAAGTTCCTTAGCCCCACACAAGTGTGTTAAATCTGCTCATTAAAAGCTCTGGTGGGGGCCTGGGTGCGGCCCAGTTGCAGAGAGTGGCGCTCTCCACTGCCGTGGGGCTGAACTTTGTGACAGCTGTTTCTCATGCGCTTTGTTGCGGTTGCTATCTGTGATCCTGAAAATAGTTTCTTCAGAATAGGCACATTCTCGCGCTCACGGGTTAACATGACATTCTTCATATAGTTACATAAAACTCTGGCCCGATGAACTTGGCCTTCTCAGTTTTCAACCATTAGTTTAGTTCATATAAATACAACAATTGAATGGGTTTCTTTCGGAGTGTTCAATGACATTCTTATGCTCACTGAGCGTATCTTATCATCTCTTCCTCTGAACATCTCTTTTACATGTCCCATCTTCCACATATGACATGGGACTTTGTATTTGTGCAACATCTCCAACCTTGAATGTGACCTCGTTGGTTAACCTCTCCACACTTGTTCCTCATGTGCCTGTCTGCAGGATTGTCTTTCCCACTGCAGTCTCCATTTTTCTGGAAGTGTCAGACTTTTAGGATTTCATCCACTCTGTTAGCAATGAATGGTTTCCATTGTTTGACTGTGGTGTTGATCCAATGGAGTGTTATCATTGAGTTTGTCCAGTCGTGAACTTGTACATCACTCATCTTCAAGTTGCTCTTTAGATGGTTTCCTAATCTTGCTACAATTTGATGGTTTCCTAATATTGCTCCTATTGCTGCTTCTGGAAGTTCTAGTCTGGGTAGAGTTTTCAATGGAGAACTATTGTCTTGGCTGTGATTAGACCTGTAGTGCATTCTCCTTCTGCATTTGCTGTGTGCATGTACCTAGTGGATAAATCTTGTGTAAGCTCTTCATCCCATGATAGGCCCTGTTTCCACATTTCTTGGAATGGACACTTGATCCTAATGCTGACTGTGGATACAATCTGATTGAATATTCAAGCAGCTGATTGAAGTAGTCCTCGTTTTGTGATGATCTTGTCTTTCAGGAATTCAATCAAATCTGTCCTTTCAAACAGTCATCAGTGTCTGATCTCTATGTTAATCCTAGTAAGCAACTTTTTACGGAGTTTGACTTTCCACTTCAACATGTTCTGTTACATTCTCTTTTGTCCATTCACTTTGCAGCTCATTTAACTTTGTTTTCCATTTACATAGGTTCATGCTTGCGCTGTCCATGATCTCTTTAGCCTTCGTGGTTAGATCAGAGGCTGTTCCTTTGTCCTCTGTGCCGCAAATAAGGTTGTCAACATACAAGTATTCCCTCAGTGCAGTTACCACTCCTGGATAGACCCCTGTCATACTTGTTCAGATGTTGTTTGATCGTGGCTGCTGAAAGGAATGGGCATGCGGATGCTCCAAACGGAACTCTCGTCTTTCTCAGTGTACATCATGATTTCTTCATTTGTCATTGGGATGTCACTTTTCCATAAGAACCTCAAAATACTTCTGTCCATTTCGTTTAGAGAGATTTGCAAAAATGCTTTCGTGATGTCTGCCATTAGCTCCATTCTGTGCTGCCTGAACTTAATCAGAATACTCAACAAGTAATGGTTTAGATGTGGTCCTGTTAGTAAGCAGTCATTTAACAAACTACTAATATATACATATTTTTTACCTTTATTTAACTAGGCAAGTCAGTTAAGAACAAATTCTTATTTTCAATGACGGCCTTGGAACAGTGGGTTAACTGCCTTGTTCAGGAGCAGAACGACAGATTTTTACCTTGTCAGCTCGGGGATTCAATCTAGAGTCCAACGCTCTAACCACTAGGCTACCTGCTGCCCCACTATATCTCTCATGCGAGGATGCATCAACCACTACTCTGAGCTTGATAGTTGTCCTCTCCTTGATCACTGTGATCCGGTAAGTAGTATACAGTGATCATTCAGATAAACCTAAGCACCTGCTCAACAATACCGTGGCTAAGATTGATACAGTGCCTTCAGAAAATATTAATTCAGTCACCCCTTGACTTTTTACACATTTTGCTGTGTTGCAGCCTGAATTCAAAATAGATTCAATAAATTAAAAAAATCTCACCCATCTACACACAATATCCCACAATGACAGTGAAAACATGTCTTATAGAAATTTGATGAAATACAGAAATCCAATTTACATAACTATTCACACACTTGATTCAATACATGTTACAATCACCTTTGGCAGCGATTTACAGCTGTGATTCTTTTGGGGTGAGTTAAGAGCTTTGCACACCTGGATTGTACAATATTTGCATTGATTGCCATAAATGTTTAAGTCTTGCCATAGAATTTCAAGACGATTTTTAAGTAAACTATAATTAGGCAACTCAGGAACATTCAATATAGTCTTGGTAAGGTAACCCCATTTAGTCGATAGGCTGTTGGTCGATAGGTTTATTTAGTCGAGCAGTAGCAAAAACACCCTTCTGATTCGCGCCTGTCTGAGTGGACTAATCCATATTGGAGGCTGGCACAGGCCATCGCTCTAAGGCGTGCAACTGAAATTGTATATGGTTATTACATAAGAACAATGGTGCAACACTAATAAAACAATGTTCTCCTGTGTTGGATAGTGGTCACTGTCCGTGGTTCTGAAACGCATCAGTGCGCTGTTGAACTGGCACCTTTTCCTAGACCATGTTGCTATGCGTTAACCAGCATATTGGTGTTGAGAAAAATGCGGTGAGGCAGCAGCGGAGTTAGGAGACGAGAAAACAGCCCTTGCTTTAATTGTCTAAGAAAAGTGAGGAGAGAGGATACCCAACTTAATTAGGTGTATAATCAATAGCCTAACTGTTAAATGTGCCTGGTTTTATAAATGACTGTACCAGTCAAAAAATAGTGAATACTGCAAAACCCATTGCATTATTCACGACTTTGTTCAAGCTATCCATGGGAGTTTCATTTTCAGCGTTCCAGTCAATGTTTGTTCCTTTGCAATGAATTGTTCCATACATTCCTCTAAGATACTCCCATTAGGGTTTTCCTCTCCCAGTACCTGATCAATTCTGTTCAACAGCCTTGTTGCCGTCCTTGTCGTTTTTGATTCTGTTTCAATCGTGCAAGTTCCCTCATTGTTTCTCCTGGTCAACTCCACGTTTCCAATATAATTCTCTGTATCAATTTTTCTTGTCATTTTCTTTGAGGAAACCTTCCCTCGTGGGTTTTGGCATCAACTTGTGGCGTATAATCAGGAGTCCCGAAGTATTACTTGCAGTTTAAAATAAAAAAATAAAATAAATAAATCAGGTTTTATGCCCTATTGTTTTTCAAATCAAATCAAATGTATTTATATAGCCCTTCGTACATCAGCTGATATCTCAAAGTGCTGTACAGAAACCCAGCCTAAAACCCCAAACAGCAAGCAATGCAGGTGTAGAAGCACGGTGGCTAGGAAAAACTCCCTAGAAAGGCACCAGGCTATGTGGGGTGGCCAGTCCTATTCTGGCTGTGCCGGGTGGAGATTATAACAGAACATGGCCAAGATGTTCAAATGTTCATAAATGACCAGCATGGTCGAATAATAACAAGGCAGAACAGTTGAAACTGGAGCAGCAGCATGGCCAGGTGGACTGGGGACTGCAAGGAGTCATCATGTCAGGTAGTCCTGGGGCACGGTCCTAGGGCTCAGGTCCTCCGAGAGAGAAAGAAAGGAGAGAATTAGAGAACGCACACTTAGATTCACACAGGACACCGAATTAGGACAGGAGGGGTACTCCAGATATAACAAACTGACCCTAGCCCCCCGACACAAACTACTGCAGCATAAATACTGGAGGCTGGGACAGGAGACACTGTGGCCCCATCCGAGGACACCCCCGGACAGGGCCAAACAGGAAGGATATAACCCCACCCACTATATATATACACAGCCCCCACACCACTAGAGGGATATCTTCAACCACCAACTTACCATCCTGAGACAAGACAAATCTTAACTTTAGGGGAAGTGGACCAATAATCAAAATTAAAATGCCATTCTTTTGCCCTTGCAGGTCTGCTCCTGCCAGGACAAACAAATTTGGCATGGCACCTGTAGCCCAGCACAAGTGTATTGAAATTGATCATTAAAAGCTTTGCTTTGGTGGGGGGCTCGGAGCAGTTCAGAGTGGCGCTGAACTCTGAGCGGTTTCTCCTGCACTTGCTTGCAGTCACACTCCGTGGTCCTGAAAATGTATTATTAGGATTAGGCATCTTTGGCTTGGGGGCTAACATGACATTCTTCATAAAGTTAACACCTCACCAACGAGAATAACCGCACTGAACATTTTCTTTTTTTAGATGTAGGAACTGGAGAACTCATAGGGAGTGATTTTAGACCATTCCTCTACACTGAATCCTTCCAGATTCTTGATATCCTGTGCATAAGAACTGCCCTCTTCGATGCAAACCACATGTTTTAAAGTCCGGAGATTGCCATTGTAAGATGTAGATTTTTTTGGTGGAGGGGCCAATTACCATTTCTTTGTGGATTTTGATGTTTGCTTGATCTTGCTGGATGATCCAAGTTTCCACATCCTGGCAAAGGTGGCCGCTGGGTAGAGTTCACGATGCCGTTGACCTTAACAAGGGATCAGGACCAGCGGACGCAAAATAGCCCCATAACATAAGATCCACCACCATATTTTACAGTAGTTGTGGGGTTATTTTCTGCTCCTGCATTATTATTTTGATGCGTAACCCACCACTGGTGTGCGTGGCCAAAGAGCTCTATTTTCATGTCATCTGACCAAAGCACTAGTTCCAATCCAAGTGCAGTTTAGCAAACTCCAGGCATTTACATTTGTTGGATGACATGAAAATAGAGCTCTTTGGTGGGTTTGACGTTGAAATGGGTGGCATATCAATCTACCATTTTCAACCCGTATACGAATTACAGGCTGTGAATGGAAAGGCCTACCTATTATATTAAAGATGGTTGCATTTATTTCCTGTGTTAAATGTTAAGTAATGTAAGCATATTTTTGTGTGAACTGTTCCTTTTGTCTTTACAGCACCATCAGATGATGATGATGAGGTGATTGCTATGATCAAAGAGCTTCTGGACACCCGAATCAGGTATCATTACTGTAGTTATACATAGCCTTTAGCTGATATCTCCCTCCCTGTTATCAGAAGTGTCTCTGCTCAATGCAGTATCTGTATGTATTAAATTCTTAACTCATGTGGCTTCCCCCAGGCCAACAGTGCAGGAAGATGGTGGAGATGTCCTGTATTGTGGCTTTGAGGATGGCATTGTAAAGCTGAAGCTGCAGGGCTCCTGCACCAGTTGCCCCAGCTCCATGGTCACTCTGAAGAGTGGCATCCAGAATATGTTGCAGTTCTATGTCCCTGAAGTGGAAGGGGTGGAGCAGGTTTGTACCCTGTACAAAAGAACGAGCAGAATTTATGGTTGCCTGTAGGTCTAGTTCTCGATTTCACAAGACGAACCTAACGTGTCATGTACTTTTCCAGGTGAAGGATGAGCAAGAGGAGGTTGCCCAAGGCTGAGTCCAATGGAAACTACTCAGACCCTATAGACATTCCTCTTACCCTATCCTCTCCTGCAGCCACTCCGGACTCCAGTATAGCTGATTAATCCGCATCGTAGAGGCTTGTCTAAAGCACAGCAGTGACGAAGGAAGAACTTCGCTGTTATTTTGAGAGATTTGTCATTGGACTTCATAAGTTCCCGGAGATTGTCAGCTGTCAACCTTTCTGGCTATGGGACTCGGTGTGTAAGAGAGGACCCCGCCTTGTCTGAAGTAGTGTCCTTGTCCTGCTGTTTTTTTTTTTTTTTGAAGGATTCCAGGCTGATGGAGTCCACAAACTTTTGTCTGACAATGTATTTATTGCAGTATCTCATATTATCACACCATATAACTCAGTAAGTATTGGTTATTAAAAAAACAACTCCATCTATATACAACACAAATGTGCAGTCTGTATAATGTAAATAAAGTACATTGAATTAAGTGTATGAAATTATTTTATAGAATTCCCTGAATATTGGCTACCAAACCCTTTGTCAATCTGACGGGAAAAAGTGCACATGTTGCACGGATAGAGGATACTCCTTTTGCCATTATGGTCTGGAGGAAAGCTTGAGTTTGCATTGCTTTCTAAGTCTGTTACTATTATCGTACATTTAAATAAGTGATTAAAGACATAATTTATACATTTCTGTGTCATTTTTTTTTTGTCCACAAACCCTCAGCTCTGTGCAGTCAACTATCTGCTAAGTAACTTTTTGGGGTGATCCAACCAAATTCACATAAAAATGTGATTATAGATTGGTCATTCTCTGAGTATGTTTACATGCACATTAATAATTTCATATTAAACTGATTATGGCAGTAGACAGATTATGGAAATAGTCATGTAAACACCTTACTCTGCTTATCTTAATCGGCATAAGGTCAGAAACAGCATATGCCTATTAAAACACTTGGTTTTCGGAGTACTTTAAAGAATTATCAGAATTGACCAAGAAAAATATATATTTTCTGTCTTTTGTCTCTGTTTCTCATGAATTTCATTAAATTCACAAAAAGCTGACTCTCACCAGAGAAAGCATCCGAGCGAGCGAAACAGCACCCCTCTTTCTCGGTATGTGTAGCTCATCTATCTGATGCTGTCTGGTCAAAAAGAGAATGACATTGTTGCCGCCGTAGCATTGAATGCAAGGCAAGCCAGCGAGCATTTGGCCTCAATTAAAAATATATATTAAAATAGGTAATTAGTGTTGAGCTAAACTGAGTGCGCTCTGCTGTGAATGGTCCTGTCTCATCAAAAAATACAAATTTTGAATTGTTGCATATTGTCATCCTCCTGTGGGCAGCTAGCTAGCTAAATAGTCCCTTTCATAAATTAGCCATGGATGGAGATAGGGGTTTAGACTTTTTTCTTAATTTTCCATACTGGCCAATAATTATAACGGCGATTCCAATCCTACTACCCTCCTGTACTTTGCTCCATCTTTCCCTCGATCCTGACTAGTTTCCCAGTCCCTGCCACTGAAAAACATCCCCACAGCATGATGCTGCCACCACCGTGCTTCACTGTAGGGATGGTGCCAGGTTTCCTCCAGATGTGACTCTTGGCATTCAGGCCAAAGTTTTCAACCTTGGTTTCATCAGAACAGAGAATCACAAGTAAGCCCATACCTCCCAAGCTGAGTTCTGGATAAGATCTGTGATCATCACCAAAGCTAAGATGAGTTGTCATTAGTGTAGTTCAACCACTGGGAACGGCTTTGATCACATAAATAAACTCTCTGAAAGGTATTGGATACTTATTCAACGTTATAAATTGTTCATATATGAAAGAATATTACCCCTATTGTTGAAAACATCATGAACAAAGTTAAAATTCCTCTCATACCAGTTAGGCTAGAACAATGACTTATTCCTTACAGTTATGTCTGAATTATTCCACAAAAGAGCTTTATCTGCGGAAAGGTTGTGCAGGAAACATATTTTCCAGGACATTAAAAGCTTGTTGGTGAAACCTAGCCAATTTAGCAGGTAATCTTTCAGGAATATAATTACATAAATTTCATTAAAAATGTAAGACCTCCAAATGTATTAAACACATTGTTTGGAATGAAATAGCAAATTGATTCTGTATTGACCAAACATATTTTCAACCAATTGATCTTGAAAGTGTTATTTGTCAACAAAATCCAACACTTCCAGACCTTCAGATCTTAGTTTTTTTAATTTTAGGAGAGAAATCCATATGTTGTCGAAGTGTTTTTTTAATGTATTCCTAAATATTTAACAGTCCTTTACAGGAATATTTTATATTTCTTTATCAGTCATATAAACATAAGATTTCACATTTAGAAATATTCAGTTTTAATCCAGACGCATTAGTGAATGCAGTGATAGCATTAAGGGCATGCGTGACCTGGTCTTTGTCTTTTTTTAAAAGAGTAGTATCGTGAGCCAGTTGGGATATTTTCATTTTTCTGTTAAAAAAAAAGTAAAAACCATGCAGATTTGCATTATTCAGAATATCTATAGGTAGAAGTTCCACTACCAAAATGACAAAATTGGGCATCCCTGTCAGACACTTCTGTTAATACTGAATCTTTTGGATGAATTAAGGTTAAGTATCACAGAACTATTTATATCTGTTAAACATGCGAATGACTTTGATAAAATGTTCACCGAAACCAAACAATTTGAAACCAAAAGAGAAATTGAGTCGAAGGCTTTACAGAAGTCTAAAAATAAAAATAACATCTGAGTCAATTGCATCTGAATAATCGAAAAGGTCCAAGGCTAAACAAATGTTGAAACTTATGTGATGGCCCTTCATAAAGCCTGTTTGAGTCTCTTTTAAAATGGTATCTATTCTTCTTTAATATTTTGGCATAAACCAGAGCAATCAATTTGTAATCAGTATTGGTCTCCAATTGTCGATAAGAGAAGGGACTCTATCAGACTCAGTGAAATAAGGCCCTGTTTCATGGTGGAGACCATTTCACCATTTTCAATGCAATCTTGAAACAAAAAAATAGGGTATTCTAGTAACTCCCAAAACTGTCTATAGAAGTCCACTGACAGGCCATCAGGGCCAGGTGATTTCCATTTTTTAATTTCAATTCAGAGCCTCTCTTATTTCCTTGATTGACACAGGTGATTCACAAACTGATGGGAAATCTTCCCCAATCACAGGGAAATAATTCTGAACGTGGCAAATGTAGCTTTCACAACAATCTTCCTGAAATTGTGAGTTGTAAAGGTTTTCAGAAAAGGAAATGACAAATGTTGATATTGTAATGGGATCTTTGCATAATACATAATTAAGTTTGAGTGCCATTATATATTTTCTTTTGTATATTCTCTTTTCAAGCGCAAAGAAATAACTGGTGTTTCTTTTCCACTCTTCAATCAATTTTGCTCTTGATCTGACAAAACTGTTCTAATTCTAGTTGTAAAGATTTAAATACAGACTTCTTGAGATAGAGAAAAACATTTGATGACCAAGATAATCTAAGGTTCTTCAGGTGCTTCAGCTCTTTGGATGGTTTAATGGCTACAACTCTGACTTGATATTTGAAGAATTCTCATCTACTTCCATGACCCAAGTTTTTTCTTGCAAAGCAATATCTTTGGCTAACAATTTGATGTTTCCAATGAAAATAGGATCTTTAACAAGTGTGTTGTTTAATTTCTAAAATATTGAATACCCTTTGATTTTTTTAGCAGCAAATTCATTTAAATCAAATGATCAGAAAAGGGAGCCAACTGATGATCTACATCTATAACGAATTGTAACAAAAAGGGGGAAATTACGATTAAATCGAATCTACATTTTTGTAATTTAGTTTTGTTGGTCCAGGTATAGCCCTTTACATCCGGATTGAAATAACGCCAGGCATCGTCAACGGAGAGTTCCTTGCATAACAATGTTATATTTATTTTTTGGGAGCTTTGACTCATTCTAGGAGAAAAACGATCAGCCTCTGAGTATTTGTTGAATAAATCCTGTAATTTTCTGGTAAACTGGGCAAAAAGGGTCTTATTTGGAGCATGTGAGTTATGTCCATACACATTATAGATGAAAATAGTGTGATGGAAAATGTTATGTTTGTGCTTTTCTATCTGCAATTTGGCAGTACGCCCAGAACCTTGTTTTGAGAACGAAAGATATCTCTGTTTCAAGGTCTCAACTTACAGAGAAGCAGCCTTGTGAGGTATTGGTCTGTCACATGAATGAAACAAACGTTAATGATGAATGATAAATAAGCTAAATTATGCTGTATAGCTCAGCATTGACATGATTGGTTGAAGTAGGTGGGGACGGGAGGCCCTGTATAAACAAGCTCACTTCCTTGACAACTAAATTCACAACAGCTCTGCGAAACCAAGAAGTATGAATGCCCTGGCTTCTGCAGAGGCCAAATGCAGATGTCAGACTGATCATGCAGCTCCTTTCATTGTTACAAAATTTGGGAGGCGGTAAGGAGCTCGATTTGGCTTCTGCATCCGTTCGGAGACTCTGCTTTTGTGTCACACCCTCCATATGGAGCCTTCTATCACATTTTCGGATCAAGCATAAATTCACTTTTATGCCTATATATCACGGTGGCAAGGCATATGAACGAACAGGTTATAGATCAAACAATGCAAATATCACAACACAGGTTCTAATATTCATTATTTTTTCCTGGCTTGGCTTCCCCGGTGATTTTACCCACGCACCACTCTTGCGAAATTGGGAATTGTTAGGACATGTAAACAGTCTAATCCGCGTTCCAGCGGTGTATTTGATCTGCGCATGTGCTAGCACCGGTATTAGAGTAAGGAAAAGCATGTATGCATCTTAGAAATAGTCTTCACAAACAAACTGTATACAGTCGTATGAAAAGGTTTGGGCGCCCCTGACAATTTCCATTTATAAATAATTGGGTGTTTGGATCAGCAATTTCATTTTTATCTATCAAATAACTGATTGACACAGTAATATTTCAGTAGTGAAATTAGGTTTATTGGATTAACAGAAAATGTGCAATATGCATCAAAACAAAATTAGACAGGTGCATCGATTTGGGCAACCCAATAGAAAAATCACATCAATATTTAGTAGAGCCTCCATTTGCTAAAATAACAGCCTCTAGACAATTCCCATAGCCTCTAATGAGTGTCTGGATTCTGGATGAAGGCATTTTGGACCCTTCTTCCTCACAAAACATCTCCAGTTCAGTTAGGTTTGATGATTGCCTAGCATGGACAGCCCGCTTCAAATCATCCCACAGATTCTCAATGACATTCAGGTCTGGGGACTGGGATGGCCATTCCAGAACATTGTACTTGTTCCTCTGCATAAATGCCCGGGTAGATTTTGAGCAGTGTTTTGGGTCGTTGTCTTGTTGAAATATCCAGCCCCGGCGTAACTTCAACTTTGTGACTGATTCTTCAACATTGTTCTCAAGAATCTGCTGATATTGAGTGGAATCCATGCGACCCTCAACTTTAACAAGATTCCAAGTACCGGCACTGGCCACACAGCATGATGGAACCACCACCAAATTTTACTGTGGATAGCAAGTGTTTTTCTTGGAACGCTGCGTTCTTTTGCCGCCATCAAATCAAATGTATTTATTTAGCCCTTCGTACATCAGCTGATATCGCAAAGTGCTGTACAGAAACCCAGCCTAAAATCCCAAACAGCAAGCAATGCAGGTGTAGAAGCACGGTGGCTAGGAAAAACTCCCTAGAAAGGCCAAAACCTAGGAGGAAACCTAGAGAGGAACAGGCTATGTGGGGTGGACAGTCCTCTTCTGGCTGTGCCGGGTGGAGATTATAACAGAACATGGCCAAGATGTTCAAATGGATGCACAAGAGGGGATGCATAACGTCCCTTGTTATGACCAAATAACTAAATCTTTGTTTCATTAGTCCACAGCACCTTAGTCCAAAATTAAGCTGGCTTGTCCAAATGTGCGTTTGCATACCTCAAGCGACCTTGTTTGTGGCGTGTGTGCAGAAAGGGCTTCTTCCGCATCACTCTCCCATACAGCTTCTCCTTGTGCAAAGTGCGCTGAATTGTTGAACGATGCACAGTGACACCATTTGCAGCAAGATGATGTTGTAGGTCTTTGGAGGTGGTCTGTGGGCTGTTTTTGACTGTTCTCACCATCCTTCCTCTTTGCCTCTCCGATATTTTACTTGGCCTGCCACTTCTGGCCTTAACAAGAACTGTGCCTGTGGTCTTCCATTTCCTCACTATGTTCCTCACAATGGACACTGACAGCTTAAATCTCTGCGATAGCTTTTTGTAGCCTTCCTCTAAACCATAATGTTGAACAATCTTTGTTTTCAGGTAATTTGAGAGTTGTTTTGAGGCCCCCATGTTGCCACTCTTCAGAGGAGAGTCAAAGAGAACAACAACTTGCAATTGGCCTTAAATACCTTTTCTCATGATTGGATGTGTCACGCCTTGGTCATTGTATTTTGTGTTTTCGTTATATATTTGTTCAGGCCAGGGTGTGACATGGGTTTATTGTGTTGTCGTATTGGGGTTTTTGTAGGCATTGGGATTGTGGTTGATTAGGGGTGTGACTAGTTTAGGCTTGGATGCCTGAGGCGGTTCACAATCAGAGTCAGGTGATTCTTGTTGTCTCTGATAGGGAACCGTATTTAGGTAGCCTGGGTTTCACTGTGTATTTCGTGGGTGATTGTTCCTGTCTCTGTGTAGTGTTCACCAGATAGGCTGTATTAGGTTTCACGTTCCGTTTGTTGTTTTTTTGTATTTATTTAGTTATTTCATTATATCGTCATTCTCTTCATTAAAGAACATGAGTAACAACCACGTTGCATTTCGGTCCGACTCTCTTTCGACAAACGAAGAACGCCGTTACAGAATCACCCACCACACACGGACCGAGTGGCATGATAACAGGCATCGACAGCAGGAGCAGCGAAGGGAGGACGTTATGGACAGCAGAAGCTTGGAGTATACGACGTGGGAAGAAATAGACTGGTGGGCGGTCGACCCAGAGAGAGTGCCGGAGCCCGCCTGGGATTCGCTGGAGCAGTGCGAAGAGGGCTATAGGAGAATGGAGTTGGAGAGGCAATCACGACGGCGCAGAGGAAAGCCTGTGAGTCAGCCCCAAAAATGTATTGGGGGGGGGGGGCTCAGAGGGAGAGTGGCTTAGTCAGGAGATAGACCTGAGCCAACTCTCCTTGTTAATCGTGAAGAGCCATGGAGGAGAGCCGGTGTTAGAGGTGAGCGAAGCAGAGACTGTGAGGGAGTTAATGGGGAAGGTGGAGTGGAGAGTAATGAGGGAGTTGATAGCTTGGTGCGTTAGGTACAAGATTCATCCGACGGAGCGTGTCGGGGATTTGATGGCACCTGGGTTAGCGCTCCATACTCGTCCTGAGGTGCGTGTTAGTCGGCTGGTGAAAAATGTGCCAGCCTCACGCACTAGGCCTCCTGTGTACCTACCTAGCCTTGCACGTCCTGTGCCAGTCCTGCTCTCAGGCTCTCCAGTACACCTTCACATACCAGTCCTCCGGTAGTAGCAGCTCCCCGCACCAGGCTTCCTGTGCGTGTCCTCGGTCCAGTATCACCAGTTCCAGCACCACGCACCAGGCCTTCAGTGCGCCTCGCCTGTTCAGCACAGCCAGAGCCTTCCTTCCCTCCTGCGCTGTCGGAGTCTCCCGCCTGTTCAGCGCTTCTAGAGCCTTCCTCCTCTACAGCGCTGCCGGAGCCTCCTGCCTGTTCGGAGCAGCCTGAGCTGTCAGTCTGCATGAAGCAGCCAGAGCTGTCAGTCTGCATGAAGCAGTCAGAGCTGCCAGTCTGCAAAGAGCTGTCAGTCTGCAAGGAGCTGCCAGTCTGCAAGGAGCTGCCAGTTTGCAAGGAGCTGTCAGTCTGCAAGGAGCTGTCAGCCTGCATGGAGCAGCCAGAGCTGTCAGTCTGCAAGGAGCTGTCAGTCTGCAAGGAGCTGCCAGTCTGCAAGGAGCTGCCAGTCTGCAAGGTGCTGCCAGCCTGCATGGAGCAGCCAGAGCTGTCAGTCTGCATGAAGCAGCCAGAGATGTCAGTCTGCATGAAGCAGCCAGAGCTGTCAGTCTGCATGAAGCAGCCAGAGCTGTCAGTCTGCAAGGAGCTGCCAGTCTGCAAGGAGCGGCCAGTCTGCACGGAGCAGCCAGAGCCGCCAGTCTGCATAGAGCAGCTAGATCTGCCAGTCAACCAGTCTCTTCCAGATCTGCCAGTCAACCAGTCTCTTCCAGATCTGCCAGTCAACCAGTCTCTTCCAGATCTGCCAGTCAACCAGTCTCTTCCAGATCTGCCAGTCAACCAGAATCTTCCAGATCCGCCAGCCAGCCAGATCTACCGGAGCCCACTACCTGCCTGAGCTTCATCTCAGTACTGGGCTTCCTCTCAGTACTGGGCTTTCTCTCAGTACTGGGCTGCCCCTCAGTCCCGGGCTGCCCCTCAGTCCCGGGCTGCCCCTCAGTCCCGGGCTGCCCCTCAGTCCCGAGCTGCCCCTCAGTCCCGAGCTGCCCCTCAGTCCCGAGCTGCTCCTCAGTCCCGAGCTGCCCCTCAGTCCCGAGCTGCCCCTCAGTTCAGTGGGATTCTGGGTGAGGACTATTAGGCCATGGTCGGCGGCGAGGGTGGATTATCCCAGGACGCGAAGGGGAGGAACTATGACATTAATGGAGTGGGGTCCACGTCCCGAGCCAGAACCGCCACCATGGACAGACGCCCACCCGGACCCTCCCTATGGTTGTGAGGTGCGTCTTTGTTTTCAGGTAATTTGAGAGTTGTTTTGAGGCCCCCATGTTGCCACTCTTCAGAGGAGAGTCAAAGAGAACAACAACTTGCAATTGGCCTTAAATACCTTTTCTCATGATTGGATGTGTCACGCCTTGGTCATTGTATTTTGTGTTTTCGTTATATATTTGTTCAGGCCAGGGTGTGACATGGGTTTATTGTGTTGTCGTATTGTTTTTTTTGTAGGCATTGGGATTGTGGTTGTTTCGGGGTGTGTCTAGTTTAGGCTTGGATGCCTGAGGCGGTTCTCAATCAGAGTCAGGTGATTCTTGTTGTCTCTGATAGGGAACCGTATTTAGGTAGCCTGGGTTTCACTGTGTATTTCGCGGGTGATTGTTCCTGTCTCTGTGTAGTGTTCACCATTATTATTATATATATTTATTATATATATATTATATTATTATTATATTATTATATTATTATTATTATTATTATTATTCACCAGATAGGCTGTATTAGGTTTCACGTTCCGTTTGTTGTTTTTTGTATTTATTTAGTTATTTAATGTATCGTCATTCTCTTCATTAAAGAACATGAGTAACAACCACGCTGCATTTCGGTCCGACTCTCTTTCGACAAACGAAGAACGCCGTTACAGGATGCACTTGTCTATGAAGTTCAAGGCTTAATGAGCTCACCAAACCAAATGTGTGTTCCAATAAATCAGTGCTAAGTAGTTACAGGTATTCAAATCAACAGAATGCCAAGGGTGCCCACATTTCTTCATAGCCTATTTTTCACATCTGATTTAATTTCATACAACTTAATATTGCTACACTAAAAATATTTTTCTGGACAATACCCCAGTACTCAGCTTTTATTAGAAAATGAATGGCATGCCACTGTGATCATTTTCTGTGACGACAGAGGAAATTATTATGCAGCCTCTGATGGGTGCCCAAACTTTTTCATACGACTGTATGTCCAAACTCAGAATCAAATAGTCCTCGCAAAAATAACATGGTAATTGTTTTTGCGCCCTATTTTACTTTCGGTTGTGTACACCAGTTTCAAACAGAAAAAAAAATGTAATTGAAAAGACAGTTCACGGCGGTTTAGATGGTACACTGATTTTCTACACTATACTTGCTTGTTTTGTCACATAAACTGAAATTAAGCCAACTATTACAATGTTTGCAACCAGGAAATAGCGGAGCGAGTCCTGTATAATACATCTTTAAAATTAGGCAGATATAAAGTAATAAACGAATATACTGACAAAGACCTACATAAATGTTATCATAAACTCTGAATAAATATTGGTTGGTTGACACTTTACAGATTTGCTTTCCATCCCCTCTTGTGCATACGGATATCTGCATCCTGCTGCCACGTCAGGGCTGTCTGTGTTGGCAGGTAAGAAGAAAGAGTGACAGCCGTTGCACCAATAGGAGAAGCGTACTGAGGAGAAACTTGGTTCCCATTCAATAGAATTTTAGGTGGGCGATGACTTTCATCGTTAGATGAGGAACTGAGTCACAGTTAGCTGTAGTTGGCAATCGAGGCGTAGACATGTGTGGTGAGTATTTAATAAGAATACATTTAATAATTGTACCTTTGCAACAATTTACAAAGATTATGAAAATTGTAAGTAGTTGTGAGATTAACACAACTGGTTTTGTAGAAGTTTGTCTCAGTATTTGTAGCTAGCTAATGTGGACACATCAGCTTCCATCTCAAATCAAGAGAAGGCTACTAACGTTAACCTTAACCACACTGATCACCTTATGGCTAATGGCTAACCATATATTTTTTTAACCATATATCCAAATTGGACTTTGGCTGTGTTATCTAGTGGAAACCCTGCCAGACGAAACAAGTTAACCGATAAATGATTTATTTAATATATTTTAAATGGGCTTGTAAATTGGCTATCGGATCCATAGATATGTTTTACAGCTCACAATGTTATCAGACAAATTGAGGGCGGCTAGGCGTTTTGATGTTTATTAGCAGTGTGCTATACACCCATATAATCCATTGCTAGCTACTTGATTGACGCTGTGTTACCGTTCCATAATTCCTGTCATTGATGTTACAGTTTGGTATGATGTCGTCACGTTTTAATAGACTCTATACTATGATTTATTAGCTACCTTTTCACCAGTTTACAAACCTGTTTGGTTTTGTCTGATGAGACAGAACGCGCGCATTGCGTAAGTCGTACTGTTTCTTTCATTCGATTGCTAGAATAAACAGATCAACGCTGAAACTGGTGATAGTCTAAATGCCAGTTCTATAGTGATGATCCCACATTGATTCGAATGAGTTACGAGGTCATTAGGGTGATACAAAATTATAGGTAACTAAACTATGTTTATTTTTGAACCTGTCTGTGTCTGAATGGTGATGAATTAGTTCTCCACTCTTCACCTCTCATATGCTGACTCTACACCTGGTTCCTGAAGCACACAGTTGTGTTTTGTATAGCCAACCAGTATAAATAATTTGATTCATTCACTTTTGAGGGTGGGGGGCACTTGGCACTATTAAATCCGTTAGTAAAGAAGGAACACTGTCTTCTCTGTGTCACTTGTATCTGAGTAAGGACAAAAATGCCCAAAATAGATACTCCTCATACTGATCTGCTGCAGACTAATTCCTAAGGAAGGAATAATGAAGACTGACATGCACTGAGATGTTATGAGGGCTCCTTATTTATTCTACTCTATGCTAGGTAGCCCTCGTTCTAAACAAGGCTGAGCCTTGTTTGTGTACTCCCACCTTGCCTTGCCCATTCACCCCCCTGCTACCTTCCTCTGTCACCCTGTGCCCAGCTGCTTTCAATGGATGCTCTGTTGCACTGCTTCTATGGCACTTCTCGGTACATGGTCACTCTTTTATTTTATCACAGCCCCTCTATATCCTCATATTGGGAATTTATGTCGTAGTGTTGTATTAGCCTAAATCAATCACCACCTTCCGGAGACACCTGAAACCCCACCTCTTTAAGGAATACCTAGGATAGGATAAGTAATCCTTCTCACCCCCCCCCCCTTTAAGATTTAGATGCACTATTGTAAAGTGACTGTTCCACTGGATGTCATAAGGTGAATGCACCAATTTGTAAGTCGCTCTGGATAAGAGCGTCTGCTAAATGACTTAAATGTAAATGTAAATAATAGCTACTGTCTCTTTGCGTTCATAATTTAGGCTAGTTTTATTTGACTGGTTTGTTTAAATAAGAGGTCGACCAATTATGATTTTTCAGCGCCAATGCAGATTATTGGAGGACCAAAAAAAAGCCGATACCGATTAATTGGCCAATTAATTATTTTATTTATTTGTAATAGTGACAATTACAACAATACTGAATGGACACTCAATTTGGTTCAATTTGGTTTAAATAATGCAAAAACAAAGTGTTGGAGAAGAAAGTAAAAGTGCAATATCTGCTATGTAAGAAAGCTAACGTTTCAGTTCCTTGCTCAGAACATGAGAACATATGAAAGCTGGTGGTTCGTTTTAACACGAGTCTTCAATATTCCCAGGTAAGACGTTTTAGGTTGTAGTTATTATAGGAATTTTAGGACTATGTCCCTCTATACAGTTTGTATTTCATTAACCTTTGACTATTGGATGTTCTTATAGGCCCTTTAGTATTGCCAGTGTAACAGTATAGCTTCCGTCCCTCTCCTCGCTGCTCCCTGGGCTGGAACCAGCAACACAACGACAACAGCCACCATCGAAGCAGCGTTACCCATGCACAGCAAGGGGAACAACTACTAGGAGGCTCAGAGCGAGTGACGTTTGAAATGCTATTAGCGCGCGCTAACTAGCTAGCCATTTCACTTCGGTTACACCAGCCTCATCTCGGGAGTTGATAGGCTTGAAGTCATAAACAGCGCAATGCTTGACGCACAACGAAGAGCTGCTGGCAAAACGCACAAAAGTGCTGTTTGAATGAATGTTTACGTGCCTGCTTCTGCCTACCACCGCTCAGTCAGATAATTGTATGCTTGTATGCTCAGTCAGATTATATGCAATGCAGGACACGCTAGATAATATCTAATATCATCAACCATGTGTAGTTAACTAATGATTATGATTGATTGTTTTTTATAAGATAAGTTTAATGCTAGCTAGCAACTTACCTTGGCTTACTGCATTCGCGTAACAGGCAGTCTCCTTGTGGAGTGCAACGAGAGAGAAGCAGGTCGTTATTGCGTTGGACTAGTTAAATGTAAGGTTGCAAGGGTAGGATCCCCCGAGCTGACAAGGTGAAAATCTGTCATTCTGCCCCTGAACAAGGCAGTTAACCCACCGTTCCTAGGCCGTCATTGAAAATAAGAATGTGCTCTTAACTGACTTGCTTAGTTAAATAAAGGAATATAAAAAATCAGCCCCCAAAAATACCGATTTCCGATTGTTATGATAACTTGAAATCGGCCCTAATTAATCGGCCATTCCAATTTATCGGCCGACCTCTAGTTTAAACCCTCTGCCATTGTTCTTGTTGTGAGTTCATGTATGTGGGTTGTTGATGGCAATGGGGCTGGGCACAGGTGAAGGGGCACAAATAGGCATATGTAGGCAAACCTCTTTTCATCCTCTCATTTTTGGAATAAATGTCATTGTTTTCAATTGGTATCATATTCCTTTCAGATGAGTTCTAAACTTCACAGAAGCATAACCTAGAGCAGCTCTTGTGTAATAGTAGTCTAGTACCCTACACCTGGTCCTTCTGTCAACATATTGCCCCAATACTAGAATGCCCTGTTCCACTTTCCACTGAGTCTCCTACATCTCAAGGTGACTCCCCATGTAAAAACCTGTCTGGTAGCCTAACATCCAGGGCAGGCTGTGCCCTCAGCAACTGATGGGTGTGTGAACTACTGTGTAGTTCCACACAAAACTGTTTCCAATTAGGCCCAACTACCAGTCCTGAAACACCATCCCAATTTACAAGAGGTTGAACAAGTCGGACTGGTTTCTGTTCTTGTTTGTTGACTTACTGTCAATGTGTACACAGTTTCAGGTCACTGTTAAACTGCAATTCCTACAAGATGACTGACTCCATAGCTGCTTTACTTGCGTTACTGTTTGAAAGTTTTCACCTGTGGAAATTCTTGGTGTTGTTGTTTTTAAGGTTGCTGTGAATTTTAATGAGACAGTCATTGAACAGCCTGCATATTACAATTAGCTAGGCTAGCTAGTCAATGGAACTGTCAGTGTCTCCTACACAATACTCCTATTTGAAAAGAAAGCATGCATATTGTTTTTAGTTTTATTGACTTAATCACAGAAAAACCAAAAGCAAACCAGTATTAGGCTTTGTTCACTTAATCCCTTAAAACAGTTCCTTTGCTGTATATTTTGTTTGTGTTCCCTAGTTTAAAAAAAAAAAATATATATATGCCATTTAGCAGACGCTTTTATCCAAAGCGACTTACAGTGATGTGTGCATACATTCTACGTATGGGTGGTCCCGGGAATCGAACCCACTACCCTGGCGTTACAAGCGCCATGCTCTACCAACTGTCCTTCCTTCCCATCAGGAATTTTTGCCTATCTGAACTACCATGTGCCACGGACTCGCCGGGAGATCCTGGAGATCCTCCTCAAAGGCCTGCTCCGTCTGGAGTACCGTGGCTACGACTCTGCCGGTGAGCTGATAGAGGCTGCTTGTTTCAACACACTGGCTGCGTCTGTCTCCATGTTTATCTGCTGCCTTTCCCTGTCACTGTAGACCCGTCGGCAGGCATCAGTTATTCTGCTGCTTATCTACAGGAGTCCATGTTTTTGTTCTTTCTCTCCTAATGATAAAAAAAATGCCCTAGTCTTGAGCAGGACTATCTAATCACAGTTACATTTCTGCTCTGTCTGCTGTCAGACTATAGTATGTGTAAAATAACTTCCAAAATCACACAACAGAGGCATATTTGAGTACCCTGTAGAAATACAATTCTCTCTCCTTGCCAGGTGTTGGTATTGATGGCGGGAACGGCAAGGAATGGGAGGCCAATGCCCGGTCTATTCAGCTGATCAAGCAGAGCGGAAAAGTGAAGGCTCTTGACGATGAGATCACCAGTAAGACTACATTTTATGTGTATTTGATGGCTTATGTCTGTGTTCAGCATTTGTAAGAATGTTTACTGATTAGATAAGTGGATTTGACTGAAATGAATAGAAGGCATACAGTACAATGAAAATGGCTCAAACCTACTTCATGTAGGATGCATTTGAATTGATTTATGAAGCTTGCCTTTCAACAGTGTTTGTGTTGGTCCCACAGAGCAGCAGGACATGGACATGGATGTGGAATTTGATGTCCACCTTGGCATTGCCCACACTCGCTGGGCTACCCATGGTGCCCCCAGCCCTGTCAACAGCCACCCACAAAGGTCTGACAAGAGCAACGGTCAGTACTACAGACATCCCCTAAACTTGTAGTAAAATTAAGGCCTCTCTTTGGTGTCGACAACACATTCTGCTAGATATTGACTGACTATATAGAGTAAATATGGATTTCTTTTTTTATTTATTTTGAAATTGTATTTTACTCCCCTTTTCTCCCCAATTTCGGTCTTGTCTCATCGCTGCAACTCCCCAATGGGCTCGGGAGGTGACGGTAGAGTCACGCGTCCTATGAAATATGACCCACCAAACCGCGCTTCTTAACCACCCGCTTAACCTGGAAGCCAGCCGCACCAATGTGTCGGAGGAAACTCTGCTCAACTGACGACGAGGTAAGAAGTCTTTAGAGCGCGATGAGCCAGGGAAGGCCCCCCGGCAAAGCCCTCCCCTAACTAACCTTGACGTTGCTGGGCCAATTGTGCACCGCCCTATGGAACTTGCAATCACGGCCGGTTGTGATACAGCCTGGGACCAAACCCAGGTCTGTAGTGACTCCTATAGCACTCCGATGCAGTGCCTTAGACCGCTGCGCCACTCAGGAGGTCCAAATAGGGATGTTTTTATTTAAAAAAGTGTATGTTTGCATCGTCTTTTTCTTTAGAGTTCATTGTCATTCATAACGGAATTATCACAAACTACAAAGACCTGCGGAAATTCCTGGTAAGCAGAGCAACATTTCAACATATTAAATATTTTGCCTAAAGCACTCTGTTTCTTTCAATAATCAAGACTACCAGCAAGAGTTATCAGACTTCCATGACTGACATTCTACCATTCCACAGGAGAGCAAGGGTTATGAGTTTGAGTCCGAGACAGACACAGAGACCATTGCCAAGCTGGTGAAGTACATGTATGACAACCGTGAGAGTGAAGACCTCAGCTTTGCTACTCTGGTGGAGAGAGTGACCCAGCAACTAGTAAGAGCCTGTTTCTCTACAGAGATTCTCCTAAAACTGTCCAGAGATCAGGTCTCGTGACCCGTCTCGTGATTAACACTGTTCTATCTTATCTCTTAGGAGGGAGCTTTTGTCCTAGTCTTCAAGAGTGTCCATTACCCTGGGGAGGCAGTAGGCACTCGGTACACTGCTACTACACTTCTAGTTACTCCTTGAATTGTAGAGGAATACTATCCAGTCATGATGCATCTTTCATTTTCTGTAATGATTGTAATTGTTTGTGTTTCTATGTAAATAGGAGGGGAGGTCCTCTGCTTATTGGGGTGAAAAGTGACCACAAGCTGTCCACAGATCACATTCCTATCCTGTATCGATCATGTACGTTATTAAAGTAACTGTTCTCAATGTCAGAATGGAAGAAGGTAAGCAGCTGTTGTGTGTCTAACGTACTGTATTGTATGTCCCCAGCCGGTAAAGACAAGAAGGGCTGCCCCACCCTGCCCAGGATGGAGCAGGACACCTGCCACACACTCTTCGCTGAGGACAAGAAGTCTGTGGAGTACTACTTTGCCTCTGATGCCAGGTCAGACTCCTCACTCTTTTACTCTATAGTAGTGATATCCCACTCATACATTGTTAGGTTTATTTTAGAATACCCTCAGAATCAGTCTAGACAATTGTTTGGTCAAGGTCTCCTCCTAGGAAAGTGGGAATGAACAACTTCATAACATTTGCACAACAACTAATTGGTGTTGACTGTTGCTCTGTTGTCATGGCAGCGCGGTGATTGAGCACACCAACCGGGTGATCTTCCTGGAGGATGATGACGTGGCAGCGGTGACGAATGGACGACTCACCATCCACCGCATCAAGCGTACAGCCGGAGACCACCCTGCCCGCGCCATCCAGACCCTGCAGATGGAGCTGCAGCAGATCATGAAGGGTGAGGGGAAGGTGGAGGGTAGAGGCTGGGTGCACAGCACTGTCATGGGTAACCCTCTGTAAAGACGATGGCGTTACTGAGGAATTGATGAGAGCCCTAGAATGCTTGTAATTGATCATTGTCAATATAGTCACAAATAGTACAATATACAAGGGTGATATTTACTTTGCCCTCTACTGCACTCTACAGTAATAATGTCGAAACAATGCTTGTTATTGCAACACAAAGCACTCACACAATTTCCCCTGCCTCTTTCAAGTATCTACGGCCATATGTGTACAGGTACACCACCATATTCTAATGTTTCAGTATCCTGCCCTGTAATTTTAGTCCAGGAGCCTGTTTTTACTGTGCAGCTGTAAATAGCAGCAGGTTTCAGATCTGTTGTACTTTTGAGACGCACACACACAGCTGGGTGTTTATGGGGCTGACTCTGGTCCCCAGGGAAGAGGCCTGCATCAAAGGTAAGGGCTCAGACACCCTGGCTCCATCGCAGAGATCACACCAAGCACTTCTATATTGAGCTCACTGCTTGGAAACATCAGTTTCCTGTGGAGTAGACTGTGACTAAAGCTTTCATGATCTGAATTCTCAGAGTTCTGCTGTAAAGAGATGATTTTCCTCCTGAAAATCAGATTTCTCCCACTTCTCCATGTCTCCAGCAGAGGATGCTGATACACTACCTGTCAGTTTCAGGAGACATTCCTTTGAGGTCCTGTCATTTAAGCCCCTGCCTCTCTCTCCTCCTAAGCCTCCATTCCAGGAGCTCTGCTGAAATAACCTAATTTGCATGACCTAAATTACGGTCAGCGCAAAAGCAGTCTGCAAAACATTCTCGTATTTCATTGTCACAAAGGGTGGTGCAAGGAAACCGCCATTTCCCTGTTGCCTCTTGTTTATTTTATTTAGTGAAGACATGCCTGATGATGTAAGTCTGCATTTAAAGACACAAGATCATTGTTATTTATCTCCTGTGTTATTTAACTCCCAACAGCTATAAAAGGCTGAATTAGATCAGCAAAACAACATGGTTTCCAGACTGGCTTACTTTAGTAGTCATTATGTGGCAACAGTAACCTGTACAAAATCTTTTTTTGTGATGTTGTTGAAGACTGAACCAATGTTTTTTTGGAACGCTTTTCAGGTAACTACAGCTCCTTTATGCAGAAGGAGATCTTTGAACAGCCAGAGTCTGTGGTTAACACAATGAGAGGAAGGGTCAACTTTGATGACAACACGGGTGAGATGACAGTTCCAGTGTAATACACAATGTCTGTCATTATACCCATCAAGGTTGTATCCTCATGATCAACTTCTATCTGAATACATACCAAGGAAATGGATATTTGATTACTGTATTTTGATTGGCTGTTTCTGTTTGTGTCTGTAGTAATCCTGGGTGGACTGAAGGATCATATTAAAGAGATCCAAAGGTGTCGACGGCTCATCCTAATCGCCTGTGGCACCAGTTACCATGCTGGGGTGGCGGTGAGTACCAGATTCCCTCTTATAAAGCCAGCAATATTAGGTCACTGGCATAAAATCGCGTCGACTAGAGCCTAAGGCTTCAAGATAGGAAAAACAACTATACAAACAGAGATGTAAAAGTAAGTTATTGCTCTGAGTTGTACATGGAAACCTGTTTTTCAGTGTGGATGTCTTGTGTGTCCAGTACTGATGAACAGTGCTAATCTTTCCCTCTAGACTCGCCAGGTACTGGAGGAGCTGACTGAGCTGCCTGTTATGGTGGAGCTGGCCAGCGACTTCCTGGATAGAAACACACCAGTGTTCCGTGACGATGTCTGCTTCTTCATCAGCCAATCAGGTGGGAGGATCGGTGTAATCTGGAAGTGTCTCTTTCTCCAGGGACCTGAACATTGTCACGGTGTCTGTCTTTGTCTGTACACAATACGGCTTGTCTCGTACAAGCGATGTCTCATTCAAGTAAGTGCTCAGCCCTATGCCAATGCACCCAAAGCAATTCCTTCATCTCTTTACTGCTTGTAACTTCATGTGTTGATACTGAACATATAGGCTTGACGATATCCAGTATTCTTGTCTATAGAACCTGATATTGTAAGCAAGATATACACATAGTCCAGGTAGTGGTAACCTCCTTATAGTATTTAGCCTTTTAGAGTGCTGATTGCATTGCTATCATTGTGTGCAGGTGAGACAGCAGACAGCCTGATGGCCCTGCACTACTGTAAGGAGAGAGGAGCCCTAACGGTGGGCGTCACCAACACAGTGGGCAGCTCCATCTCCAGAGAGACCGACTGTGGGGTGCACATCAACGCTGGGCCAGAGATAGGAGTGGCCAGCACCAAGGTGAGGGGACAGAGTCACTGCTGCTCGTAGCATAGCATTTCTCCAGACTGATGCCTTTCCCGTTGTTCACATACTGTTCTGTAGACACTCTGGCTGTTGAAACCTTCCCTTCACCATCCTCAGCTCTGGTCAAAAAAATGTAACTTCTGTGGTGGGAAACGCAGGCAGGTTTTTAAAATTGTACCTTTATTTAACTAGGCAAGTTGGTTAAGAACAAATTCTTAATTTCAATGACGGCCTAGCACGACAGATTTTTACCTTATAGAATCCCTGAGTTGACCTTGCAACCTTTCGGTTACTAGTCCAACACTCTAACCACTAGGCTACCTGCCGCCCCAGGTTGAAGTGTCTGTGGAGACTCTCCATTCTGGGTAGACTGTTAGTATTCTCTCAGGGTGGGGAAAATCCTCTATCCAGCTCCATTGTGTTTCAGGTAGTCAGACGGCACAAAGTTTTTTGGAGATGAGTGGAACTCACTACTGAGTTCCAAACAGCCTCTGGAAGCAACGTCAGCACAATAACTGTTCGTCGGGAGCTTCATGAAATGGGTTTCCATGGCCGAGCAGCCACACACAAGCCTAAGATCAGCATGTGCAATGCCAAGCGTCAGCTTGAGTGGAGTAAAGCTTGCCGCCATTGGACAGTGGATATGCATTCTCTGGAATGATAAATTACATTTCACCATATGGCGTCTGACAGACGAATCAAGTTTGGCGGATGCCAGGAGAATGCTACCTCCCCCAATGCATAGTGCCAACTGTAAAGTTTGGTTGGGGAGGAATAATGGTCTTGTGCTGTTTTTCATGGTTCGGGCTAGGCCCCTTAGTTCCAGTGAAGGGAAATCTTAATGCTACAGCATTCTAGACAATTCTGTGCTTCCAACTTTGTGGCAACAGTTTGGGTAAGGCCCTTTCCTGTTTCAGCATGACAATGGCCCCTTGTGTAAAGCTGTATACAGAAATGATTTGTTGAGGCCGGAGTGCAAGAACTTGACTGGCCTGCACAGAGCCCTGACCGTAACCCCATCGAATACATTTGGAATTAATTGGAACACCAACTGTGCGCCAGGCCTAATTACCCAACATCAGTGCCCGACCTCACTCATGCTCTTGTGGCTGAATGGAAGCAAGTCCCCCTACCAATGTTCCAACATCTAGTGGAAGCATTCCCAGAAGAGTGGAGGCTGTTATCGCAGCAAAGGAGGGACCGACTACATATTAATGCCCATGATTTTGGAATGTAAGGTTGGACAAGCAGGTGTCCACATACATTTGGTCATGTATTGTACTTAATTTTGCAATAACAGGACATTTATGCCAATATACTGCACGGTTGGTTTTCTGTGTAGTTAATGCAAACCCTGAAGCACTTGGGGACTAATGTCAATACATAGTGCATGTACAGTTGAGGTCTGAAGTTTACATAAACTTAGGTTGGAGTCATTAAAATGTTTTTCAACCACTCCACACATTTCTTGTTAACAAACTATAGTTTTGGCAAGTGGTTTAGGACAACTACATTGTACATGATACAAGTCATTTTTCCAACAATTGTTTACAGACAGATTATTTCACTTATAATTCACTGTATCACAATTCCAGTGGGTCAGAAGTTCACGTGCACTAAGTTGAATGTGCCTTTAAACAGCTTGGAAAATTCCAGAAAATTATGTCATGGCTTTAGAAGCTTCTGGTAGGCTAATTGACATAATTTGAATCAATTGGAGGTGTACCTGTGGATGTATTTCAAGGCCTACCTTCAGGCTCTGTGAATCTGCTTGATATCATGGGAAAATCAAAAGAAATCAGCCAAGATCTCAGAAAGAAATGTAGACCTCCACAAGGTCTGGTTCATCCTTGGGAGCAGTTTCCAAATGCCTGAAGGTACCACGTTCATCTGTACAAACAATAGTACACAAGTATAAACACCATGGCCGTCATACCGCTCAGGAAGGAGACATGTTCTTTCTCCTAGAGATGAACATACTTTCATGCGAAAAGTGCAAATCAATCCCAGAACAACAGCAAAGGACCTTGTGAAGATGCTGGAGGAATCCTGTACAAAAGTATCTATATCCACAGTAAAAATGAGTCTTATATCGACATAACCTGATAGGCCGCTCAGCAAGGAAGAAGCCACTGCTCCAAAACCTCCATAAAAATACCAGACTACAGTTAGCAACTGCACATGGGGACAAAGATCGTACTTTTTGGAGAAATGTCCTCTGGTCTGATGAAACAAAAATAGAACTTTTTGGCCATAATGACCATCGTTATGTTTGGAGGAGAAGGGGGAGGCTTGCAAGCCGAAGAACACCATCCCAATCGTGAAGCACGGGGGTGGCTGCATCATGTTGTGGGGGTGCTTTGCTGCAGGAGGGACTGGTGCACTTCACAAAATAGATGGCATAATGAGGGATGAAAAGTATGTGGATATATTCAAGCAACATCTCAAGACATCAGTCATGAAGTTAAAGCTTGGTTGCAATTGCGTCTTCCAAATGGACAATGTCCCCAAGCATACTTCCAAAGTTGTGGCAAAATGGCTTAAGGACGACAAAGTCAAGGTACTGGAGTGGCCATCACAAAGCCCTGACCTCAATACCATAGAAAATGTGTGGGCAGAACTGAAAAAGCGTGTGTGAGCAAGGAGGCCTACAAACCTGACTCAGTTACACCAGCTCTGTCAGGAGGAATGGGCCAAAATTCACCCAACTTATTGTGGGAAGCTTCTGGAAGGCTACCCAAAACATTTGACCCAGGTTAAACAATTTAAAGGCAATGCTACCAAATACTAATTGAGTGTATGTCAACTTCTGACCCACTGGGAATGTGATGAAATAAATAAAACCTGAAATAAATCATTATCTCTACTATTATTCTGACATTTCACATTCTTAAAATAAAGTGGTGGTCCTAACTGACCTAATACAGGGAATTTTTACTAGGATTAAATGTCAGGAATTGTGAAACTGAGTTTAAATGTATTTGGCAACGGTGTATGTAATCTTCCGACTTCAACTGTAGTTAACCCCTCTGTCTCTTGAAATGAGAACTTCCCCTGAGAAGTTTCTGGATCCTTTCGGAAGAGGTTATTTGAAACCCCTATATGCCACTGTCCTACACAAAACGTCTAGTGCCTGATATTCTCATTTTTACACTGTAAAATGTAGGAATCCATGGTTCCCCTCCTCTACTCTGAGCAGTCATCCTTAAGTGAGTTCTATTCAGCAGTGGAGTTCCAGTCCCAGCTGCAGAGAAAAAGAGAGGCGGGTCCCTCCCTTCTCAGGCTTGGCTCAGGGACCCTCCAGTAGGTCCAAGTCTCCAGCACAGAGCAGAAAGCCTTCAGAGCACGTCTCAACTCCATCCTTTACTGTTTGGCTGGCCCAGGCCCACACACCCAACCCAGAACAGCATAGCTCATCACGTCAGAGGAAATGAAGTATTTCACCCACTGCTCAATACACGCTCCCGCTGTCTCTGTTTGTGGTAACTTTTCATAATAATAATATTATTCAGATGAACTTTCTGGGGGACATTCAACTGGATGCTTCTGATGAAGTTTTGTTTTTATGATTCGTCCAAGAATCGAGGCTTTCCTCAGAACTAGGCCTGCTGAACAACGTCCGGGTGAATGAAGGGGGTGGTTTTGCTCAGCTCCACACCTCTTGTATATATTTCACCACTCACTTCACCGCCTTAGCCAAACAATGGTGATTGTGGGAGTGAATGTAAGAAAATGAGAGCCTCCTGTAGTCTTTGTCCAAATAGAACATTTGGAGCATGCTTGTACACTTTAAAAAATATATATATTTTATGTAACTGCTTGTCATGCTGTATTGCCTGACATGAGAAGGAATGCTGCAGCAGATAGAGGCCTCTGGGACATGGTTTCGTCAGTGTGTGACAAGCTAGCATGTGGCGTGAACTGCTTTTCTCTGTCCACATTCTGGACAGAGTGATGGGGGCTTTAACATGGAAGAGGACTGTGGCTTTAATATGTGGATTAAATGCACTGCCACAAATCTGAGTGGATGGCGAGGATTGTCAGAGTTGTGAGGCCCTGTGGTTGCACTGCTGTCAATGAAAATAGCTGCGTGAATGTTTTACAACCATGCCCTTGGGCCTTGGCTTTAGATGCTGGCACTCCTGTGTCCAGGGGTCCCGTCAAATGACTTGACTCCTCTTGAAGAACATTGATTTAAATCTCCCAAACGGGTTCAGCGAGTCTTCTAATATCCTCCCTCCCTCCAAGAGTGGGAAGGATGATGACTGCAGGCATGGGCTGAGATGTGGGGGTTTGTGAGTGGTAGTGCCATTTTTCAGAAGCATGAACATGAAGCGCATCATGGTTTTACTCTCTTCAGTTCTAGTTAAGGCCAGCTGTTTACGTGCTGTTTGTTTTTCTGGTGTCTTATTGTCAGGGGATGTGTTCATCAGTAGAGTTGCCAGATTGTGTGCTCATAATGCTAGCTAGCTCTCCACTGTCCTGCAGTAAAGGGCATATGGGTGTCCAGCCCAGCTCTCCATCCACATTTCATCAGGTCCACATTATTGTGGAGCTGGAGACCAGCGCTGGCAACCAGAGCAGGCGGACAAGACGCTACAGCTCCAATAACTGTACTGCAAAGCAAACAACGGGGGGGATTTGCCAACCCAGGCGTGTTGCTGAGCTCAGGGTTCTGTCAACTCTGGCCCAGGATAGAGAGCGACGACTGTTAGGATGCCTTTTGTTTAAATCCAGCAGCCCTAGATGGGTGAGAATCACATTTCTGAGAGGGAACAGCAGCTGGGCGGGACCTCAAGCTTTCTGTACTGTTTGATTTCTCCCGGAGCATTACATGCATTATGTCTGTGTGTATTCTGTTTTGCAGGCCTACACCAGTCAGTTTGTGGCTCTGATCATGTTTGCGCTGTTGATGTGTGATGACAGGATCTCCATGCAGCCACGGCGACGTGAGATTATCCAGGGACTGAGAGTTCTGCCAGGTAGGCCAGACCACATGCACATCTTCCAAGACATTGCATTGTACTGTTCATGACCATAAACGCTAATGTCGGTGTGACGCTCACAGGGATGTGCAGATTCTTTGACACTTGTTGTACTGACCTACTGTAATATAGACAGCAGTAGGTAATGGTCGGGGTTAATGGTCGGAGTCGGGTACAGTGGTTCCTGCTTTTAAAAGTTGTCATACTGCAGCACACCTTGCGGGCTGCTGCAGCATTTTTATTTAATTGTCAGTCATTTTTACCATAAATGCATGTTAGTGCTAGTTTGACCACCAGAGGGTATCTTTGAGAAACATTTGATAGTCTTCAATATTGGCATTACTAGAGAATTTAAAACCTTTTTTTTGTAAGAACATAGTATATGGGATTGATTTTAAGAAATGTTGCTTAATTAATTTGATTAACATTATAGTGTTTCTATTCCAAGAAAAAACGAAACCCTTAGGGTTTCCGTTAGGATGTAACGGAAAATATGGCGCCATATAGAACATAAGAGGATTGGCGGATTCTAAATTAAATTAATATCTAGGGGTCATAACATTTCCACACCCTAATTGTAGTGTAACCAATACCCAAACGGTGATTCAGTGAAAATAAAAATCTCATTGATTTATCAAGACCAGTCCCCATGCTTGTCTCAGAGCAGCGAGAAACGATGCTGAAATAGTTATTGCTTCAAATCCTATTGCTTCTAACTTCAATATGATTTTTAAATAAATTAGACCTACACCACTTCAGCACATTACTCAACACTAGTGAGACTCATTTTTCCTACAGTAGGCTTACAGTACATCTAAATAAAATAAAAAGATGTTGTTTCAATGACATGACTCCGCCAATAGTTACATTTAGAGGATTGGAGGATTCTAAATTAATATCTAAGGGGCATTTTTCATTAGGATCTGTGAGAATATCTAAGTGGCTTTTATATAATTCTAAATTAATAATATAATTGCTTTGTTTAAAAATGTACAATATTTTGGAGAGTGAGCGAGGGGGGGGGGGGTAAAAGCCATTCTTGAACATGGGGTGAGACATTCTCACAAATTTGTAAATAAAGAAAATTTGATATTTAGAATTATTTCTGGAGAAACCAAAAGCCGCTTCATGTATCTCCTGGTGGCGGCTGGCACGGATATTGGACCAGCATCTGTTGCAACGCGGTTTGCACTTCGATGCAGTGTCTTAGACTGCTGCGCCACCCGGAAGGCCCCATCCACAAAGTTTTTCATGCTGATCAATTGCCTTGCACAAAGTACCAAAATACAGAGGTGTTGGTAAAGGTATATTGATTGTCCTGCTAATAGCTCATAATGGAGTATTATAATACTGTACATGGTGTCCAGGTCAGGATAACCAAAACATTTCTTTATTAAATACTATCAGAATGAATGTTGGTACTTGTTTATTTTGATCCAAAGCCACGAATAAGTGAGTCACTGAGCTTTATGTAGGTGCCAAGGCTATATGATTGTGCCATCAACTTAATTATGAATAACTTTTATATTTTGTATATATTTTTTTAGATATTTATTTAAAAAAATTGAAAGATTTGTAATCTGAATAAAGGGGAAAATATGATTTGTGAAGGCCAAAACATTTATTTCTGTTTTTGGAAGGAGAGAAACACTGGGCCAATTGTGCGCTGCCCTATGGGACTCCCAATCCCGGTCGGATGTGATACATAATACTTCTTCCCCTTCCACATGTATTAGGATATTTGAGTTTAACCACAATATTTTATGTATTATTTGTTCTGTTTTTTTTTCTAGTGGATTAAACTGAAATTGCAACCAATCACGGCCGGTTGTGATACAGCCAACCTAACTAAGAAATACGTTTGACGATAGAATTCTCCCCCCACCCTCATACTAGCAAGTCTATTGTCCTGCTAATAGCCCAAATGGCACTGTACAACATGACCGTGTGTTTGGAAGAGTATTTTCCAATAAGCAACCATTTGTTTATCTTCATTAGCCTACTTTGTTCCAATATTTCTGTCATTCGGTGATATTTATTCCCATAGTAATTTGTTATGGATCTGTAAGGAAATAGACATCTCTGTTTTGAAAGAGTATTTTTACCATTTTATTAACGAAAGCATAAAGATGCTGATAAAGCATATACTGTACAGTACTTCTTCATCTGACATTTTGCGGTTGAATAAGGTCGCCCACACGCACTTTAAACATTTGGATAACAAAACATTTTAAATTATTTTGAAGATGGAAGCCATCTGCATTTGTTTATTAGGCTACTGTGCAGTCTGACAAGTAAACATGGTAAAGTGCCTAATTCCTTACATAAGGGAGAGCAGACCATGTCCAGACTTTCTCGGTGACCTCAAATACTCATTAACTCTTTCTTTAATGTTTTTTCACATTGTATTAGTCATAGACAGAAACTTCTGAGACACTGTATTAATGATGAACACCTGGAGATTCACTGGTAAGCCACATTTGCCTCAGGATCCATCCCAGTTGGTATTATGTGTCTACTTGTGGTATCTCTCTTCAGTTACACATCCTTGGAATATCAGAACAGCTTAACGGTCTGGGCGGCCCTTGCTGTGCTCTGATCCATGTGCACCTTCATCAGATGAGCAGAAGGGTACTGCCCTGAGCCCCCATCGTTTACAGTGGCCTATGATAGAAATGGTAGATTAATTAAATGTGACTCAAAACACACAAATGCTGTGTACACATAAGAATCTAGCAAAACTAACCACTTTCTTGGCAACCATGCGTTTTTTCGGTGCGGCCTGTTCAGCCCTTTGTCCACTGATCTCCACGGATGGTTGTCGACATGGTTGTAAGCTCTGCAAAAACACATTCATGTTTTTAGCTCACAATAATTTTTTATTTAACCTTTATTTATCGATTTTATTACGCTGTATGCCTACACATATGTAATGCACTGAAATCAAAATACCTTTAGTTTTGGTGATCCTCTCAGCTCTGGCTCATTTTCAAGTCCTCTTGAAAATCCTATCCCTGGAACGGTTGGCACCATGGAAAGAAGCTGGCTTGATGAAAACGATGTTCATTTCGTCTGCGGGATGTTCACACCTACAGTAGCCGGGCTATGAAGAGTCTATTGTCCTGCTGATAGGGCTACACCTACAAAGTACACTGTCCTTCACTACTGTAAATTAAAAACATAGCATCTTGTTTACATTCTTTATTGTAACCACAATGTCACAAATAATTTGTAACTACCTTTCCAATTACTTTTAGAGTTTGGGTTTTACAAATGTGCACTTTTCATGCCAATTTTCATAAAATCCAGTTTGGATTTAATAACTTTTGACTGACTCCTTTAGTGAGAGGTCTAATGCTTTAATATTTAATAATATCTGCCCTCTGAATTCACTTCTAAGGGGCTTTTTTCATGCAATTTATTAGTTCCATTGTTTTAGTTTGAATGTGCAGACCGGCACTAAGAACAGCTAAAACGTTTCCCTAGTCAGTGCTGTTATTAATGCAATGCCCCTTAGAGTTGGTCTGTGCTACCCAGTGGTTCGGGGGTCCACCCTCCCTTCACCATGGGCTAGGTCTATCTTCTGTGCTCTGCTCTGCGGCCAGTGCCTTGAGCCTTGTGCGTCTACCCCTATCTCAGGGTAAAGCTGGAGAACTGCAAGGCAATCCAATTGTGCGCCACTGGAGCAATGACCCATATTTATTGTCCTGCAAGAAATGTTGTTTGCAGAATTCTCAGCCTACTACGCTTGTGAAAAACAGGGTTGATAATATATGTAAGAATATCTAAGGGACTTTTATATCCTTCTAAATTCATTAATAATAGATTTGTTTTAAAAAATGAGATTTTGTTTTCAAATGTAAAGTGAGCGAGGAGAAAGGCCATTCTTGAACATGGTGAGACATTGTTTTTAATTTGTAAATAAAACCAGTTTGTTATTTAGAATATATTTCTGTTTTTAGAAGGAGCGAAATCAAAATCCTACCATCACGTCATGGGTCTCCCGGTCGCAGCCGGCATGAGTATTGAACCAGCATCTATAGCAACGCAGTTTGCACTCTGATGCAGTGTCTTAGACCGCTACTCCACTCAGCCGCTGTACAACGTGACCGGTCGTGAGTAGGCTACAATACTATAAGAGCATAAGAGCAAAATGATCCTAACATTTCCACACCCTAATTGTAGTCTAAGTTTCTCTTAGAATAAAAACCTTAGTCTAACAACAGTAAGTAATACAGATGAGTAGTAACAAAATATGTTTTTCCAGGTGTGTGCTGCAGGACAGAGGAATAGTAATTATTACACTATTCTAAATTCCATCAGCACCTTCATCATTCAGTTCATTTGAAATTACATTTTGAAGTCGTGCACAATTATCAGTTTCGGTGTGGCTTATGTCACCCATGCATTGTCAGTTAGAGACACCGTAGTGCTTTGGGACCCAAAAGTATAATCGGTGCTCTAACTCCCCCCTGCTCTGGTCTGGAGCAATGAAGTAGTGATGCAGGATACTGTAACAAACCACAAATGACCTCTTAAGTCCCGCAGCATAATCGCAAAGCTTTTAGTTGAGAACCACTGTAATGGTCGGAGTCAGGCAGCCAGAGAGAAATGGGGAAAGGACATTCATGTTCGTAGGCCTCCTGGGTCTGTCTTCGTTATCTGGCAGCCACGTCGCTCCAACTTTACTGTTTTTGTATGCTTTGATATCAGAGAGCTAATGCAAGGGCTGGGCTGTGGAGGCTTCCTCAGGGAGAGGGAGAGGGGGGAGGTTTTAGCAGCTGGGTCAGTCCTGGCTATTTGCCCTGGCACACTCCTCTGGACCCAAAGCCTATGATGGGATCGGGTTTCCCTTACGGTAAGCTAATTTGGTTCGGAATGCCACACTGCTCTTTCCCTCTCCCCTGACCCAAGCCCCCATTGACCCCAGCCTCCAGGACCTGTTAACAGTGGCTTGCTGGACTGTGCCTTAGGATGGGTGTTAGGACTGTAAACTGTCTCATCCAGGGGGTTGGTGTGATAATCTATTTTCTGATGTGTTTGAAGACATTCAACAGATCATTACGTTTTTGTTTCTCCCAGATGTATTGTAATATTATCAGCTAATATGATCTACCTCCTTTTTGTCTGTTTGTATTTGTCCATCTGTGTGTGTGCCTTCTCTTGTCCCTTCTCTCACTGTGTGTGTGTGTATATGCCTGATCCCGTCTGCTCTCTGTGTCAGACCTGATCAAGGAAGTGCTGAGTCTGGATGATGAGATCCAGAGACTGGCCACAGAGCTGTACCAGCAGAAGAGTGTTCTCATCATGGGCCGAGGCTACCACTATGCCACCTGCTTGGAGGGAGCACTGGTCAGCTCACCTACCTCTATCTCCCATTCATAAAGCTATCATAATGTGTCTTCAGACATGAATTCTACTGGAAACTCCATTCTCAACTCCTAAATGAGATTATCATCACTTTCTAATAGCCCACAATAAGCCTCTGCACAGCTGTGTAGAAAATATTCTGCCCCAGCCTCACGTAAGCCCTAGTGGAGCCTAGCCTGCAGGAATGTCTGCTAAAGTGTTTTGGATCACAGCAACTAATTAGACTGCTCTAGAAACGTCTCTCTTGCATAATTGCAACAACACTCCACATTATTTATGGATTCTTAAAGTACTATGTATTGGCAATCCTCCAGTATCTCAAAAAGAGGCACACCAATGTGAAGGGAAATTGTTTGCTCAGTGTGCTGTACTCCTCAGTCTGTCCTAGTGTTCAAAGGCCAGTCTACTGATCCCTTTAGAATTTAAGATACTTGGGTTGAGTGTCTTTGGTGTGTATGGGAGTCGCAGTGGGTGGCTTCCTATCTGACTGAGGTGTTTGTGCCTCTCTCTCCTCTCCAGAAAATCAAGGAGATCACGTACATGCACTCAGAGGGCATCCTGGCTGGGGAGCTGAAGCACGGCCCTCTGGCCCTGGTCGACAAACTCATGCCCGTCATCATGATCATCATGCGAGACCACACCTACACCAAGTGTCAGAACGCACTGCAGCAGGTGGTGGCCCGCTCGGTAAGAATTGCCAACACGTGCAATATCTCGAAACACACGATTTAGCTTTCCACCCCCCAACTGTTTGAAGGTTGGAACCACAGTAAACCATTGCCAATTATGTTATCTGGTTGTTAAAATGGTAGATTTTTACCACCTGTTGTAGTGACCACTTACCTTCCAGTGTAAAATAAATATGACTCAAAGACATAGATATTAATGGCTTTATGCACACATACTTAACACATTAGATATGTTATAACAGTAATATCAAAAGGACCTCACTATTCCATTCACCACAATAGTGGGAGGAGTTATTTCACCATGACATCACCACTCTCACTAATCGACCACAGATGTGGAACTGAGTTTTGGGTTTGCGACATGAAAATAAAGTGAAAGCAGGTATTCTTCAGGTGAAGGACCAAACTATCACGTTCACATTTCCAAACTGAACTCCAGGTAAAAGGAAATGACACGCGGTGTTGTCCTGGAAACACGCCATTTGTTTGGTTTACAGGGCCGACCCATCGTGATCTGTGACAAAGATGATTATGAGACTGCCAAAAGTTCGAGCCGCACCATCAAAGTGCCGCACTGTGTGGACTGTCTGCAGGGCGTTCTGAGTGTCATCCCCCTGCAGCTGCTCTCCTTCCACCTGGCTGTGCTCAGGGGCTTTGACGTGAGTACTGCACGGTCACCGAGTTGGGTTCTTGCTGTAGGCCTTCATAACGGGTAGTTTATTTCTTAGGGTTATAACTTGGCAAATTTAGAAATGTCTAACTCTTCTCCCAATACAGGTGGATTTCCCAAGGAACCTGGCCAAATCTGTGACGGTAGAGTGAAACATGCCATTTGAAGCCCCAAAAACCCATTTCACTTCACATACATACATGCATACATACACATACATACATACATACATACATACATACATACACACACACACACACACACACACACACACTACGCAGGAACAGCTGTCACATGGATACCAAGAGGAGCAGAGAGAGCACACTTTCCTGTTTTATGTCTTGTCATATTTTTATGCAATTGTTACTCTTGTACTCTAAACATTCTGTATCTCTGTCACTTCTCTCAAAACACATTTGAAGGCATTGTTATGAATTGTATTGTTTTTTTGTCAAGTGTGGTAAGGTAAGGGTTGGTAGTAATGTTGGCATTTAGGAGCTCACGTCGGTTACTGGAGTGCATGCAGTTAATGATCCAACTAAAGGAAAGATGGAAAAAATATCTATTTTGGATGATGCTGAACAGTGCTCAAAACTGAAATGTGCACATCTTTTCAATGTTTACTACTTGCAGCTGTTTTTTCAGTTAATTCAGCTGTTTGTTGGCTGAAGTCAAGAGTCTATAGGAAAGTCTTACTGAAGTTTCTGGTTCTTTTGGTGTTTCATTGTTGCAATGATTTTGTCTATTGAGATCAGTTTTCTTTGGCAGCTAGAACATCTATAACCGTCATTTGAAATGTTTCTGTTACTTTTGTGTATGTTGAGTGAAGTCTTAAATCATTCCGAGTCATATTGTAGTCCCGACTCTAAATCTGAAGTGCTTCCAGGAAGAAAGTCTGTTAAGAAAGTCTGTGCCAGAGGTTGTTAAGTCATGCTTTAGCCTACTGACCTGTGCCAGAGGTTAAGTCATGCTTTAGCCTACTGACCTGTGCCAGAGGTTAAGTCATGCTTTAGCCTACTGACCTGTGCCAGAGGTTGAGAACTCCCCCGTTGTTTTCCTCGGAAGGCCATAATGACAAATGATTTTTGACTTGTAACTTGTAAAAGTTTTTGAATGTTTTATAGTACAACAAGAAACTTGTAACATGCTTGCTTGTGTATACTATTGTGTAACTTTTTTTTAGTCATTGGCTAGGTTACAAAAGCAACTTGCAGTGATGCACTCCTTGTGGTTTGGCAGACCTCCTATAGGAGAGTTAACAAACTCTCGCCTAAACCATGTGGAGCATCTGAATGATTGACTGTCCTGGCATAATAATCATGCTTTTAAAATTCTAACAGCTACTGTGTCTGAGTGACATGATTTGAATAATTTATCCAATCATTTGAAAGATGGCACAATACAATGTTAGACATCTACAATGAAGACTAGTGAAATAATGAAATAATCACTTATCTCTCTAAGCCTATGTTACTGTCATTTTGACTTGGTGGAAGTGTAGCAATATTCAAAACTCTTCAATTTCACTGGTCTTGTTGACCTATTTTCTGCCTTGTTGCTGAGGAGGCTCAATGTGGATCTCTGGTCTACCATATAACTCTAAATAGAATAAAAAGTACCAAGTGAAATGAAGTTGCTGCTCAGTGCTATTTGCACCAACATTTTGCCTACCCCATGCCCTGCCACCATACCAATTTTAATTGCAATATTGGGACCATTTTTTTTTCTATCTTTCTATTAATTTGTACGTGTCTCATTTTGTTTATTTGGTAGAAAGCTTCTTTTTAATCTGAATGTGACATTCAAGATGTCCCCTGTACCCAAAAAAGGTCACTATTTTACAATCGCTTATGCAGTCAAAAACCAAAAAACCTTTTCTATGTTAAACTTTGATTAACCAAAGGTATGGTTTTAGAGATTATGTTCGTAGGGGTTTGTGTGTACTGTAAGTGGTCTGTCCAGAAGAGGCCTACAGGGAAATACAGCAAGCTTGTTAAAATATGTAGCTGCTATTGTAGATGGAACTCAACATGTCAGCTGTGTGCTCTCTCAAATGTCTAATAAATTAGTCTTTTTATAAACCAAGGTTGAAGCAAAGCAGATACACTGGTTTGCATGTAAAATCACAGAGAAGAAAAAATACTTTCTAAATAATGGGCCATTCTAGTTATTTTTTTTCACTTTTCAGTTTAAGATCTTTGTCTTGCTGTTGCAATCAAGCCTTAAAATTTGAGTTTTTAGGCAAATCACCTGAAAAGTGGTCTCTATTCAGCCTGCATCTGTTTCTTCTTAATTGTATTGCATTTACTGAGCCAGTGTGTACTGTATGCGCCCACGTTGACTAAGGACCCTAGCAAAGACCCAGTTTTAAACTGGACATGGTACTATTAGAAGTGATTTAGTAACCCATGAACCGCTTTAGGGTCTTTCTATAAATAACAGGGCCAACGTGTGACATTGGGATCAAAATTTCTAAATGGTTTGAAATAAAGGCTTTTCATGCAGTTCCACATGTGTACTTAAAGGAATAAAAGTGAATATATGCAAATTGACTCCACTCCTATACAACATGGGCCTAGGACTATACATCTATTAAGCAAGGTTCATACAGATATTGGCATGTCGAATTCAGGACTTTCAGGGACTTTTTCAAGCACTTAATTGTAATTTTCAAAGACCTTTGTTATACAAATGTATAATTTATATAGTGCCTTCAGAAAGTATTCAAACCCCTTGACTTTTTCCACATTTTGTGTTACAGCCTGAATTACAAAATGGATTAAATATATTTATTTCTCACCCAACTGTACATACACACACTACTCCATAATGACAAATTGAAAATTAAATACAGAAATATCTCATTTCCATAAGTATTCACACCACGTCATTACGTTGTAGAAGCACCTTTGGCAGCGATTTACAGCTGTGAGTTTTCCATACCCAGATTGTACATTTTCCAATTCTTTAAGCGCTGTGAAATGTTTTTGATCATTGCTAGACAACCATTTTCAGGTCTTGTCAGATTTTCAAGTAGATTTAAGTCTAACTGTAACTTGGCCACTCGGGAACATTCACTATCTTCTTGGTTAGCAACTCCCGTGTAGATTTGGCCTTGAGTTTTTAGGTTCTTGTCCTGCTGAAAGGTGAATTAATCTCCCAGTGTCTGGTGAAAAGCAGACAACCAGATTTTCCTCTAGGATTTGACCTGTAGTACTTAGCTCCATTCCACTTATTTTTTTTATCCTGAAAAACTCCCCAGTCCTTAACAAATACCCATAACCTGATGCAGCCACCACTATGCTTGAAAATAATGAGTGGTACTCTATTCAGGACAAAAAGTTAATTGCTTTGCTAAATATGTTGCAGTATTACTCTAGTGCCTTGTTGCAAACATGATGCATGTTTTAGAATATTGTTATTATGTATAGGCGTTCTTCTTTTAACTATCAATTGTGGAATAACTACTGTTGTTGATCCATCCTCCTTTTTCTACCATCAGTCATAACTGATATAAAATCAAGTGTTTTATCATTGCAATGCCTCACGGTGAAAAGACTGAGCGGTGTCCTTCTCTGGCAACTGCGGTAGGAAACACTCCTTTATCTTTCTAGTGACTGGGTCTATTGATACACCATCCAAAGTGTTATTAATAACTCAAAGGGATATTCAGTGTCTGCTTTTATTTTATTTGTTTACCCATCTACCAACAGGTGCCCTTCTTTGTGAGGCATTGGAAAACCTCCCAGGTCTTTGTGGTTGAATCAGTGTTTGAAATGCACTGCTTGACTGGGGGACCATAATTGTGTGTGTGTGTGGTACAGAGATTAGGTAGTCATTCAAAAATTGTTAAACACTTATAGTCCATGCAACTTATGACTTGTTAAGCAAATGTTTACTCCTAAACTGATTTTAAGCTTGCCATAACGAAGGGGTTGAGTACTTGACTCAAGCCATTTCAGCTTTAGATTTGTAAACATTTCTAAAAACAATTCCACTTTGACATTGTTGTATTGTGTGTAGGCCAGTAACCAAAAATATATATATATACATTGAATCCATTTAAAGTTCAGGTTGTAACACAACAAAATGTGGAAAAAGTCAAGTGTGAATAATTTCTGAAAGCACTGTAATTGTACATATAGAACACCCCCCCAATGAAACAATTTGCAGATAATTATCACTGACTTATTAACAGCTGTAACAAGTTGTCCACTGTAGGAAATCCTCAGTGGTATCCTACTTAAGAGTTTCCCAAACTCGGTCCTGGGCACCCCCTGAGTACACGTTTGTTTTTTTGCCCTAGCACTATACAGCTGGTTCTTATAGTCAAAGCTTGATGATGAGTTGGTTATTTAAATCCGCTGTGTAGTGCTAGGACAAAAACGTGCCCCCGGTGGGACCTCAGGACCTAGTTTTGGAACCCTGCCTTAGTTTATAGAAAGACCCATTAACATCCAGGTCCTGCAACATATGTTGGAAACTATTGTGTTGTTGTAGGTGTGGGGTGCTTTATGATCTGATTTACTAGAACTGATGTTATATTAAAGTATTTCTCTTTCAGTGTCTGTTTTTAGAGTCTTTAATATTGACAGTGGGATTAGGTACTCCCAGAAGTATGCCCCTAGAGTAACAACTTCAAATATTTTCTAAAGCCCTTTTTACATCAGCTGATATCTCAAAGTGCTGTACAGAAACCCAGCCTAAAACCCCAAACAGCAAGCAATGCAGGTGTAGAAGCACGGTGACTAGGGAAAACTCTCTAGAAAGGCCAGAACCTAGGAAGAAACCAAGAGAGGAACCAGGCTATGAGGGGTGGACAGTCCTCTTCTGGCTGTGCTGGGTGGAGATAACAGAACATGGCCAAGATGTTCAAATGTTCATAGATGACCAGCAAGGTCAAATAATAATCACTGGTTGTCGAGGGTGGGACTGGTCAGCACCTCAGGAGTAAATGTCAGTTGGCTTTTCATAGCCAATCATTCAGAGTATCTCTACTGCTCCTGCTGTCTCTAGAGAGTTGAAAACAGCAGGTCTGGGACAGGTAGCACGTCCGGTGAACAAGTCAGGGTTCCATTGCCGCAGGCAGAACAGTTGAAACTGGAGCAGCAGCACGGCCAGGTGGACTGGGGACAGCAAGGAGTCATCGGAGCAGGTAGTCCTGAGGCATAGTCCTAGGGCTGGTTCTTCTACTTCGAGAGAAAGAAAACAGAATTAGAGAGAGCATACCTAAATTCACACAGGACACCGGATAAGACAGAAATACTCCAGATATAACAGACTGACCCTAGCCCCCTGACACATAGACTACTGCAGCATAAATACTGGAGGCTGAGACCGGAGGGGTCGGGAGATACTGTGGCCCCATCTGACGATACCCCCGGACAGGGCCAAACAGGCAGGATATAACCCCACCCACTTTGCCAAAGCACAGCCCCCACACCACTAGAGGGATATCTTCAACCACCAACTTACCATCCTGAGACAAGGCCGAGTATAGCCCACAAAGATCTCTGCCACAGCACAACCCAAGGGGGAGCGCCAACCCAGACAGGAAGATCACATCAGTGACTCAACCCAGACAGGAAGATCACATCAGTGACTCAACCCACTCAAGTGACGTACCCCTCCTAAGGACGGCATGAAAGAGCACCAGTAAGCCAGTGACTCAGCCCCTGTAATAGGGTTAGAGGCAGAGAATCCCAGTGGAAAGAGGGGAACCGGCCAGGCAGAGACAGCAAGGGCGGTTCGTTGCTCCAGAGCCTTTCCGTTCACCTTCACACTCCTGGGCCAGACTACACTCAATCATAGGACCTACTGAAGAGATGAGTCTTCAATAAAGACTAAAAGGTTGAGACCGAGTCTGCGTCTCACATGGGTAGGCAGACCATTCCAGATTGTCAGATTCAACAGAATATCTCTTTTGTTTCTTGGGACCTAAAACAAGCATATCTGTTTTGTCTGAGTTTGAAAGTAGAACATTTGCAGCCATCCACTTCCTTATGTCTGAAACACAGGCTTCCAGCGAGGGCAATTTTGGGACTTCACCATGTTTCATTGAAATGTACAGCTGTGTGTCATCTGCATAGCATTGAAAGTTAATATTGTGTTTCTGAATGACATCACCCAAGAAGTAAAATATGTGTCCTAAAACGGAACCTTGAGGATCACTGAAATGTACAGTTGAGTTGTCAGAGGACAAACCATCCACAGAGACAAACTGATATCTTTCCGACAGATAAGATCTAAACCAGGCCAGAACTTGTCCATGTAGACCAATTTGGGTTTCCAATCTCTCCAAAAGAATGTGGTGATCGATGGTATCTAAAGCAGCACTAAGGTCTAGGAGCACGAGGACAGATGCAGAGCCTCGGTCTGATGCCATTAAAGTTAATTTACCACCTTCACAAGTGCAGTCTTAGTGCTATGATGGGGTCTAAAACCAGACTGAAGTGTTTCGTATGCATTGTTTGTCTTCAGGAAGGCAGTGGCTTGCTACACAACAGCTTTTTTATTTTTTATTGAGTGGAATGGGAGATTCGATATAGGCCCATAGTTTTTTATATTTTCTGGGTTAAGGTTAGGCTTTTTCACTTTTAGTGAGTTTGGTACACATCCGGCGGATAGAGAGCCGTTTATTATGTTCAACATAGGAGGGCCAAGTACAGGAAGCAGCTCATTCAGTAGTTTAGTTGGAATTAGGGTCCAGTATGCAGCTTGAAGGTTTAGAGGCCATGATTATTTTCATCATTGTGTCAAGAGACATAGTACTAAAACACTTGAGTGTCTCTCTTGATCCTAGGTCCTGGCAGAGTTGTGCAGACCCAGGACAATGCCTGCCCTTAGTATCTCTATTCCACTGCTCCTGCCATCTTTGCACCACCACTATCCATATCAGGCTTTTTGTCTCTGCCTTGCTCATTGAAACTACAACATCAACATCCACACTACTAAGTACTTGTTTAGCCAGAACATCAACTGCCTCGTTCCCCTCCACCCCCACATGAGCTGGGACCAGTGGAGGCTGGTAGGAGGAGCTATAGGAGGACGGCCTCATTAATGTCTGGAATGGAATTGAGAGAACGGAGTCAAACGTGGTTTCCATATTCTTTATGTGTTCGATACCTTTCCTTTGATTCCATTCCAGCCATTATAATGAGCCTGTCCTCCTATAGCTCCTCCCAAGTGAATCTTATCTGTATACCCATCTGTCTAATCAAGCCATGGGTTTGTAGTACATCATAAAGCAGGTCTTGTCTGCTACGTGAGCTAAAGGACTGCAGTCTCCTAAACACTGTACATGACTCAGAACAAAGAACTACTGTCTGGCTTGACTTACACCACCCACTGCAAGGCCAACAGTTTGGCCATCAGCTCCGCCATATATACAGCCAGATGATCTGTAATACGTTTCCTGACTACCACTCCACATTCCTGCACTACAAATGCTGACAGAGTACATCCTGTCCTTGGATCTTTTGAACCATCTGTGTAAATGGCCACAAAATCCTGATAAACAGTATCCAGACATCTATAGATGGATCAACACCCTCCCTATCTTTCCAAAGTCTCTCCAACACTTCTAGATCAACTACTGGAGGTGGGAGTAGCCATGGTGGGTTTACAGGAATAGCTACCATTGGACTAAACTCCCTTCCATACAGTCCCATTTCCTTTGCCTGGGTATTACCCACCCACCCAAAGCTTGTGTTCTGTCCTCACTCATGTTCCCAGCATGCCTGTAAAATCTCTTTCGCAGGATGAGACACCCCATGTCCCTGTAGGTTTATCCAATAATTCATTGCAAGCTGCGGTCTCCTAATCTGCAATGGCATGTACCCCATCTGCACCTGTAGTTCAGGGACTGGGAAGTTACGAAACGCCCCACTACATATTCTGAGTCCTTGCCCCTGTATGACATCTAGCCTTTCCAAATTGTGTATGGTTGGGCTGCCCATCATCATCTTTGGCCATCATCATCTCTGCCTTCTCATCGGTTACTGCCATGTCCTCCCCACTCGTCAACACTGGATAATCCCACTCCCTTCTGACCCCACCCATCCTCTTAATCATCCTCTACAGGTGTCGCCCTTCCAATGGTGTCAGAGAACCGAAGCCAACATGACCTTTTTGCCTGATGGATTGTTCCCCCCACAAGGTCCTGGGCCTGCTTATACTGAATCAGATGTTGTAAATTATACATTTTCAGTACTCTAAATGCACTGTTACTAGTCCTCACCATTGCCCCGCACTCCTCCGTCCACCATGGGACTGCTTTCCTCCTCCTCCTCCCTGATCTCTTAGGTATAGCCTCAGTAGCTGCCCCCACTAATGCTGTTCTCACCCAGTTATTCATACTATCCACATCCCCTCTCATTTCCACTCAAGCCATCACCTGCTCACTCAGCTCCTGAAACGGATCCCACTTTGCCATTCCAAACACCCACCTGCCTACTCCATCCACTGACACCTCCTCCTCCCTCTGGCCTACTGTGCATACTATGGGTTAATTAGCACTCCCCACTGGCGACTCCTCCCATACTTCCTACTCACAGATTTATGCCATCGCATTAGATACCAAAGTGAGGTCCAAGGCAGACTCTTTCCCTGTGGCTACATCAATCCTGGTCCCTCGGATGTCATTCAGACACACCAGATATTTAATTTCTATCATATTTTCCATCCATCCGTTTCCCATCCCAAAGCGTGTTTTGGGCATTAAAATCCCCACACCACATTACCTTACTTCTATCCTGGCCCTCCACCCTCTCCAGCACTTCCAGGTCTAATATCTGACAAGGATTATAGTAGTTTGCAGGTTGCAGTTGGAAACGAGAACTTGTTATCAACTCGTTTTAAATAAAGGTGAAGTAAAAAATATATATAAAAAGTCAGTTTGAGCCATGTTTCCTGCACACAAATCACATCAGGCTAAGCTGGCATATCCACAATGAACTGCTTGATCTTCTGCTCATTGGGAAACATGCTTTGGGCATCCCATTGTAGTATTACCACCATAGCTAAGATCTCCAGTTTTCTCTGTGTATTCCATATCGCTGCCCACCTGCCCGGTAATCCCCAGTCTACATGCTCCTACCCATCTGGCTGCAAACTTTCTACTTTTAAACTCTGACAAAACAGAGATGCTTGTTCTAGGTCCCAAGAAACAAAGAGATCTTCTGTTGAATCTGACAATTAATTTTAATGGTTGTACAGTCGTCTCAAATAAAACTGTGAAGGACCTCGGCTTTACTCTGGACCTTGATCTCTCTTTTGACGAACATATCAAGACTGTTTCAAGGACAGCTTTTATCCATCTACGTAACATTGCAAAAATCAGAAACTTTCTGTCAAAAAATTATGCAGAAAAATTAATCCATGCTTTTGTTACTTCTAGGTTAGACTACTGCAACGCTCTACTTTCCGGCTACCCGGATAAAGCACTAAATAAACTTCAGTTAGTGCTAAACACGGCTGCTAGAATCCTGACAAGAACCAAAAAAACGTATCATATTACTCCAGTGCTAGCCTCCCTACACTGGCTTCCTGTCAAGGCAAGGGCTGATTTCAAGGTTTTACTCCTAACCTACAAAGCATTACATGGGCTTGCTCCTACCTATCTCTCTGCTTTTGTCCTGCCGTATATACCTACACGTACGCTACAGTCATAAGACGCAGGCCTCCTAACTGTCCCTAGAATTTCTAAGCAAACAGCTGGAGGCAGGGCTTTCTCCTATAGAGCTCCTTTTTCATGGAATGGTCTGCCTACCCATGTGAGAGACACAAACACGCACTGACCAATTTATAGTAGCTATTACAGTGACAAAAATGCCATGCTATTGTTTGAGGAGAGTGCACAACAACAAAACACTTATCACAGCAACTGGTTTGATACATTCACCTCTAAAGATAAATAATGTACTTACATTCAGTAATCTTGTTCTGATTTGTCATCCTGAGTGTCCCAGAGATCAAATGTAGCATAGTTTTGTTTGAACCCCTGCTGTCTTTGGCTCCACACTCACCCTGCCCGGCCATCTAGATGTGTAATAGTTAGCGTATAAGCTTATGATCCATCATGTATGACATTCCTGGGAATGTGTAAACTTACAAAAAGTATATGGTAATAAAACATGTATGTTCTTTATAGTTATGTGCTTGAAAATGTATCAATTGACCAATTCTGGAACATTTGGGCTGACTTAATATTTTTAAAAAATATTGTCCAGTATTGCAATGCTTCACTGGATCAATCTGGAACTTTGCACACACAGTGCTGCCATCTAGTGGCCAAAATCGAAATTGTGCCTAAACTGCAATATTATATTATGGCCTTTCTCTTGCATTTCAAAGATGGGACATACAAACAAAATAGAAAACGCATGTTTTTTTGTTTGTATTATCTTTTACCAGATCTAAATGTGTTACTCTCCTACATTAATTTCACATTTTTTTTACATTACAGAAGAAGAAGACTATGACAACTATTGTGTAGTCCATTGACAGTTTTAGTTGTGTGTTGACTGTTGATGCCTGCTCCTGTCAGTTTAATGACTGGGTGTGTTCAACCAAGGAGCTTAACAGAGCACATGTCTTAGAGCAGTAATCAGTTGGCTTTTATTGCAATTGGAAAATACTTAACTGTTAGCTTCCCAGAAGAAATTACCGGATGTTTTTTTCTGGATTCACCGGATTCAGGATTATTTTATGACAGACTGAGAGACAGATGCTACCATATTTTTTCAAAGTATGTAGGGGGAACTGTACAAAACATTAAGAACACCTTCCTAATATGAAGTTGCACCCCCCCCACCCCCCCACCCCCCACAAGGTGTTGAAAGTGTTCCACAGGGATCAACAATTAAAATGCCACATATAATTGGAAAGAGACAACAGTCTGTGCTACATAACATAAGGAACATACAAGGTCCAATTCCTCACTAAGCCCTTGAGGGTGTAGAGTTACAGACTCGGGAGAGGCGAAGGTCGAGAGCCATGCGTCCTCCAAAACAAGACCCTGCCAAGCCGCACTGCTTCTTCACACACTGCTCGCTTAACCCGGAAGCCAGCCGCACCAATGTGTCGGAGGAAACACCATACAACTGACAACCCTGTCAGCGTGCATGTGCCCAGGCCCGCCACAGGATTCACTAGAGTGCGATGGGACAAGGATGTCCCGGCCGTCCAAACCCTCCCCTAACCTGGACGACGCTGGGGCAATTGTGCGCCACCTCATGGGTCTCCCGGTCGTGACTGGCTGTGACACAGCCCGGGATCAAACCCGTGTCTGTAGTGATGCCTCAAGCACAGCGATGCAGTGCCTTAGACCGCTACGCCACTCAGGAGGCCGGGTGTAGAGTTTTTAACTAGAAGATCTATCGTGCTTCTCACTAGAGAAGGCGTTCATCCATATTGCGGCTTGAGAAAACATTGTCAATGGCACACCGAGAACTTAAGATCAGTCACAGCATGATTAGCCTCATGAATGTCTGGCCACTGGTGGTTTTAGGTCATTTCTTCAGATGGCACTGCGATGCTCTTGATGCGTAACCGTAGTTGTCTGTGTGTAATACCAGTGTATTGCAAGCAGCATGGACAAGACAGCAGATACAATACATTTTTAAAACCTCAGGTAATTAATCTATTGATGGTGTATTCTTTATTTGTGACGAATACCTGTACAGGCCACACAATTACGGCTGGGTAAGAATCCAGTAGCATCATCCAGATGTTCCTTATTTTGATGTGTCATAAGTGCCTGCACTCACCAGCATGTCCCTTATGCCTCGGTCACACCAACAGCTATATTGAATTTTGATACACCAGAAGTATATTCATTTCCAATGGAACGCTGTGTTTGCCTTGCAGCATTGCATTGCAGAGGCAGTTGCAGTACGTTCTGTGTGGTGCATATGTTGGATTTATCGAAGTATGCGTCAAACTGTATGCGTAGACGGTTTGACAGAAATGGTAGCAGAAGGTGAATGTTGAATGTTTTCTTTCACACATATCCAGATGATGCGTACTATTTTGCTCAACACAATGCTGCAGGGCAAAGGAAGCATTCCGTTGGAAATCAACGTACTTCTGTGTACCAAAACGTAATTATACTGTTGGTGTGATCGAGTCATTTACACCTCAAACACACCAACTGTGGCATTGCGTTTTGGTACACCAGATGTACATTAATTTCCAATGCGTTCTGTGAGGTGCATATGCTGGATTTATCGAATGCATGCATCAATTTGTATAGATAGACTTGACAGAATGTAGCAAAATGTGAATGTTGAACTTTTGTTGCACACACATCCAGTAAAGAAAACAGTGGGATTACATAATAAAAAACAATGACTGTGGAATTTATTTCAATATTTTATTCATTTATTTGCCAAGCAGCATACATATGATTTATTCGATGACATCTACAAATTTATTGTGACAGCCTATAATATAATTTCCCTCCAAAATGCATAGTTTTATACGACATACAGTTAGTATTATATAACAATGGGAAAGGGTAACATAGGGTCCATACAAATAGATCTGCAAAGGTGTGGGAAGGAAATAAGGAGATATATATTAGATACTAATAAACAAATGAAACAACTGACTATGAAATTTGTTTTCATTGAATAAGTATTCAAGTACAGGAAAGAACATGACAGATATGTGTGTTGTGAAAATGTTACACAAAAAAAATCAAGTATTGAAAGAGGTGTGTGTCTGCATTTATGTGCGTGTAAAAATACAAAACTGTATGTGTAGCTAAATCCATGTAATCTGTAAGAGAACAACAAGAGTGTATTTTTGACACAACTGCAGGCAGATACAGGGACTACTCATATGCAGCCTAGACATAGTAGGGGACTTCAGACATGGCCATAAAGAGAGAGTGGGTGGGGCACTGGAGATCTGAGGTGCAGAGAGGAGTGGAGGAGGAGTGTGTGTCTGAAAAAAACTAAACGTTCATGTGTAGCCAACATTTAGGTCAACACAAATTTCACCTTTAGTTTCGTAAAATAACAACAAGAGTATCTGAATTATCCGGTGTGTGAGTTTTAATTCAGTCAATTTTCATGCAATCTATGTACAAGTAATAATGATTGCTATCCTAAGTATTTACGTTATGAATTCCATCCATTTTATACTCAAAAAGCCTACTAACAAGGACATAAGGTTTAAGGTAAGGTAAGTTGGTCCTCTCTCCTCACCTCCCGGTTCTAAACCCATTGGAGGAGGTCAGTATGAATGAACCTGACATTCCCTCTCTCTAAGCCTTCCTCCAATGGTCTTTGAGAAGGAGACAAGGAGAGAGAGGACATGAGAAGTCAAGGAAATACAGTTTGTATTACTCTCTCCCCAAAGGAGAATCGAGACAGTCAACACACCCCATCACCAGTCTGCCTGCCTTCTACCCTCTACCTGCATCTGCTCCATCCCTATGGTTAGCCACCACCATTCATCTCAACAGCTACCTCAGGCAGAGGGAGATAAAAGGGAGGGGCACTGAAAATGTGAGGTGCCTCGAGGAGAAGAGCAGTGTGTGTGTGTGTCTCTGTCTCTGAAAAAAATGTAAGAATGTGGAGCCATAACACAGCTAAACAAACAAATGGCCCCTGGATATCATGGACCAGTCGATGGAATGAATTCTCAGGTGTGTGTGTTTTAATTCAGTCAATTCAGAAATCTATGTAACATTAATAATGAATATTATCCTAAGAATTTAGTAAATAATTTACTTTATGAATTGAAACAGAATTGACTCATGTGTGAAAGGAAAGGGAGGGTGATCAAAACAGAAACCAGACAACTCCTCTCCTCTTGTCCTTCCTGTGAGCTGGTCGGCTAATTTGACTCCATCTCTGGAATGGAAAAGAAAAACAACACATACACGCATTACATAATATAACACCATAGAAGGTGAGATTTGTGTTAACAAATACTGCTTGTATAGTGTAGTTAGTGGCATAAATATTGGAGCAGTGTAGTAAAGTTGGGAACTCTTGCTGTTTACTCATGGAATTTGTATTTCATATTAAAAAATATGATAGGCAAATATTTAGACAGCAAATTGTTGTTTCAGGGTATTTTCTAATCCAGAAACAACAGCTATAAACTTGCCTCATATTATTCCTTTGTACAGTGCATTCAGAAAGTATTCAGACCACTTTCCATTTTCCACATTTTGTTATGTTACAGCCTTAATCTAAAATGGATTAAATAAAACATTTTCCTTATCAGTCTACAAACAATATCCCATCATGACAAAGTGAAAACAGGTTTTTAGACATTTTTGCAAATGTATTAAAAATAAAAAACAGAAATACCTTATTTACATAAGTATTCAGGCATTTTACTATGAGACTCGAAATTGAGCTCAGGTGCATCCTGTTTCCATTGATCATCCTTGAGCTGTTTCTACAACTTGATTGCCTGTGGTAAATTCAATTGATTGGACATGATTTGGAAAGGCACACACGTCATCTATATAAGGTCCCACAGTTGACAGTGCATGTCAGAGCAAAAACCAAGCCATGAGGTTGAAGGAACTGTCCATAGAGTTCCGAGACAGGATTGTGTCCAGGCACAGATCTGGGGAAGGGTACCAAAAGATGTCTGCAGCATTGAAGTTCCCCAAGAATACAGTGGCCTCCATCACTCTTAAATGGAAGAAGTTTAGAACCACCAAGACACTTCCTAGAGCTGGCCGCCCTGCCAAACTGTTAAATCGGGGGAGAAGGTCCTTGATCAGGGAGGTGACCAAGAACTCGATGTTCACTGACAGAGCTCCAGAATTCCTCTGTGGAGATGGGAGAACCATCCAGAAGGACAACCATCTCTGCAGCACTCCACCAATCAGGCCGTTATGGCAGAGTGGCCAGACGGATGCCACTCCTCAGTAAAAGGAACATGATTGCCTGCTTGGAGTTTGAAAAAAGGCAACCAAAGGACTCTCAGACTGAGAAACAAGATTTTCTGGTCTGATGAAACCAAGATTTAAGTCTTTGGCCTGAATACAAAGTGCCACGTCTGGAGGAAACCTGGCCCCATCCCTACGATGAAGCATGGTGGTGGCAGCATCATGAGGTGGAGATGTTTTATAGTGGCAGGGACTGGGAGACGAGATGAACAGAGAAAAGTACAGAGATATCCTTCATGAAAACCTGCTCCAGAGTACTCAGGACCTCAGAATGGAGGGAATGTTCACCTACGGTACACACAGACACACACACACACAGTTATCTGACCAAATGATCAGGGGTAGTTTCTACCATAATTTCTATTACTATATATCTGTCTCAAACACACACACACACTTCATTGGCTAGGTTAGCAAGGATACTTTTGAGGTATCTACACATGTGTGTAGATACCTGCATTCAGTATAGTTGCATAGCTGCGCAAAATGTCATGCAGCATTGATGCAATGACGCTGTCTTTGTGATCACGGCATTAGGCTGCGGGACCTAGAATGAGTGAACATGGGAAGATCATGAAACACATCAGGCCCGCAGTTTGCAATACATGCTAGTGTTGTCTGATCATGTTTTTAATGGAGGGGTGTATGAGGTACAGCACACCACAGAAATGTATTACTGTTTTTCTTATTGCATTTGCCTTGTAATGTGTCACACTGGTCCATAGCCCGGACCTGCTGTGGAGTAAACCTCTGTGATGGAAATCCAATAACTATTTATTTGCTTCCATGATAAAATCCTAATTTCAAGTGCAGATGCGTCTGATGTGTAAGAATTGGTTGTATTGCAAGGCCCTCTTCAAAGAGCCAGAGTGGTAGCTTGATGCGTGAAGGAGGCTGTTTTTATCCGTAGGTTTGACATAGAGGGTAGTGTGAAATGAATTGTCAAAAATTGCATGTGTCTTGAAAATGTATCTTGGCAGGGTCCCATTCCAAACTGAAGTTAATAGAATCAAACAATCAAACAATAGAATCAATAGAATCAAACAATAGAATCAATCCCTATCATCCTTGTTCAGCTTTAGTTCAGATAACTGATTGATGGAATGACCTGTGTTTCTTAGGTAGGTAGATGTCTGATGTGGAAATCAATTAAATTAGACAAATGTTCGGATAGAAAGTCATTAATCGCCACAATTGGATGTCCAGGGGGAAACTCCTGGTAATCCTTTTGTGGTTTTGGTCAAATATTTGTAATGGCCGTGGTAGGCTGCTTGTTGGTGAGGTAACCCCACTCCCTGTCAGTCAGATAGCCTGCCTCATGAGCTCTGCTGAGAAAAAAAAGAATGTTGGTTTTATACACACAGATAGGGTCACCTTTGAGTTTGCGGTAAGAGTAAGTGACAAACAATTGTCTATGGATTTCTCCATCATAATAAGATCTATTAATGATTGCCAATCCACCTCCTTTATCACAGCCCTTGAAGATAAGGTTGGGATTTTTAGAGCTGGAATGAAGCATTTCCCTTTGTATCTTGCTGCAGTTGGAAACATATTTTGTATTTTCATTAGCAACAAATAATGTAGCAACATCTCTCTCCACAAGTTGGCAAAACATATCAATAGCCACGTTATTTACAGGGTGGTCGAATGTGCTCTTTGATCTGAATACTGGATGGTTATCGTCATTAGCATTTCAGACCTCAAGAGGTAATTCAGCTTAATCGAATAAAAAAAACTTGAAGAGTTCTACACTGGTTAGTAAGGTGTTGGTTCTCTGTGTAGGGACAAAGGAAAGTCCCTTGCTAAACATATTCTCTTCATCTTCACTGAGAGTATCAGCAGATAGGTTGACTAGTAGTGGGTCTGGACCCTGTTCGCACCACGCTGGTTGCGTCTGCGTGGTGCCCTTGCCTCTTCTCCTTCTCCTCCTGTGTTTTTTGAGCCCCTGGTCTGGTAGCGATGGTAAAGTTTGGTCAACCAAGTAGAGAGATCAAAAAATAATGATCTGCATCAGATTGAGGGCAATTCTTATACACTAGATTCAAAGGTTTGGATGTCGCATCTAAAACGGATCTGTTTAGATAGGGAGGAAGTTTTAGGTTTCTGTCTGGGTACCAGTAAGTTCCTTCTGTGTGAGATCAATGACAAGGACAGTTAGGTCCAGAGAAGCCTTATTAAGGATCTCCCACCATTTAGTGCAATACTATAACAGTGGGTTGTGTCGGACCACCATAGGCTCTTTCTGTTTTCAGAGTCCTCTCTGTATTATTTTAGTGCACACATACTAACTAAGAGTGGAACCATGAAGAAATTGCCTTGACCTTTTTTGGGACAGAAACTTGAGTTTGCAGGTGATATCATCAGTAGTCACAGATGGAGCATCGAGGGTCCCATCGCACGGAAAAAGGATAATAACAATGTCTTCTGTTGTAAAAGTACACTATATATATGTAACAGTGCCTCTTCAACCTCAGGAGGCTGAATAATTTTGGCTTGACACCTAAAACCTTCACAAAAGTTTACAGATGCACATTTGAGAGCATCCAGTCAGGCTGTATCACCTTTTGGTATGGCAACTGCACCTCCCGCAACCGCAAGATTCTCCAGAGGGTGGTGCGGTCTGCCCAATGCATCACTTGGGAAAAACTAACTACCCTCCAGGACACCTACAGCACCCGATGTCATAGGAAGGCCAAAAAGATAATCAAGGACAACAACCACCCGAGCCACTGCCTGTTCACCCCACTATCATCCAGAAGGCGAGGTCAGTAAAGGTGTATCAAAGCTGAGACCGAGACACAGAAAAACAGCTTCTATCTCAAGGCCATTAGACTGTTAAATAGCAATCACTAGCACTTTAGAGGCTGCTGCCCTATATACATAGACTTGAAATCACTGGCCAATTTAATAATGGAACACTAGTCACTTTAGTAATGTTTACATATTTTACATTACTCATATCATATGTATGTATTCTATTCTATTCTACTGTATTTTAGTCTATGCCCCTCGGACATTGCTCATCCAAATATTTATATATCCTTAATTCCATTCCTTCACTTTAGATTTGTGTCTATTGTTGTGAAATTGTTACATATTACTTATTAGATACTACTGCACTGTTGGAGCTATAAACAATAATTTCGCTACACCCGTAATAACATCTGCTAAACATGTGTATGTGACCAATACAATTTGATTTGTGGACACCCCTTCAAAGTAGTGGATTCGGCTATTTCAGCCACACCCTATGCAAAAAATAAAGAATACAGCCATGCAATCTCCATAGACAAAAATTGGCAGTAGAATGGACTTACTGAGCTCAGTGACTTTCAACGTGGCACCGTCATAGGATGCCACCTTTCCAAGTCAGGTCGTTAAATTTCTGCCATGCTAAAGCTGCCCCATCAACTGTAAGTGCTGTTAGTGTGGAAACAGCACTCAGGTGCAAAGTGGTAGGCCACACAAGCTCACAGAACGGAACCGCCGAGTGCTGAAAATCGTCTGTCCTCGGTTGCAACACTCACTACTGTCATGACGTTGGCCTCTTTTCTTATAGCAAGCCCCATCCCCCTCTCCCTGCCTCCCCCTTGCCTCCTTCAACTAGGTTGTTGTGGTCAGAGAGGTCGGAATTCCTGAGGATCTCCTTATGGACACACAGTATAGAGAGAGTAGATTTTCATGGAGAACAAAGGAAATCCTTCCACCTCACAGAACTTGAGGTACGAACAAATTTCATGTTCCAAAGGAAGTATAAAAGATTGGTGAAGAATCCAGCTACGAACTGGTCCGTTTGTCACAACTTGGGGAAGCTCATGGGAGACGGTGTGGCCACATTACCATAACGCTGTTTATATAATAGCCTCAGATATGAGGTTGAATGAGTGACTAATGAGTGAGTATGATACTGTTTGTATAATTGTGTAATAGGATTTTGGACTGTTTAATGAAGAAAAATACAATTCCCTTTTGATTTGAACTAAATCTGAGCCCAGTTAGGGTCAGGCCTCCTGGGACAGCCCTTTTTCAGCCCTTCCGAATAAAACCCCCACTCGGGTTTTCGATCAGCAGACCGAGCTTACCTCAATTACGAGATGGCTAAAGGTTGCAGACCATGTTTTTCTCCATTAGGGGAGACAAAGGTTGTAGACCATTGCAGAATCTTTTAACCATACCACGTGGTTAAACTCTTACTATCGATACCGACAGAATAAGAACAAGTCTTTGATATTAATTACTAATCTGCAGCTAGGAATTCGGTATCATTGAACGCGAAGAACGACGACCGCCGAAACATCCATTCTATAACGAAATGAATGAATGTCACTCTGAACTATCCACTATAACCACGGCAGAGAGAGAGAGGGAGAGAGACGGACAATTCTACAAAAGAAATTAACTTTTCACCAGCAATCAAGATGACACACTGAGCGTAAATATATATATTGATTGCAGTTGTTCCCGAATGAGTGAGCGTTCATGTGCAAAGGATAAGCATTTCAATTGTTATAATTATCACTATGTAGTGACTTCTTAGTCGACCCCCACTTCTCCTTTTGTCTAACAAGCTGCCATGCCGGTTCAGCCCACTAGGGCACATTCTTATTTCATGTAACCACATTTACCATATTTAATGTTTGTTTATGCATTTCTGTGAATTACTTAGTTAGTAATAAATAAATGATTTAAGACAATTGATGTATGGATGACTCATAGTGAAGACTGAGTTGGAGCAGATAACCGATGTTACAACGTTTGGAATGAGACTAACGTGAGGTAAAGTAAATAATTAATTAATCAGAAGACTATGGATCAGATATGAACATTTCTGAAAAGTTATTTTAGGAAATTAATACTTTGTAATCTGAATATTTTTCCTTGGTGCCCCGACTTCCTAGTAATTACGGTTACATGATTAATCAGTCTAATCGCGTAATAACTAATTGCAGAGAATCGTTGATAAAAACTATCAGTCTTCAGTTAATGTTAGTAAAGACACGACACTTCCGAGTTCCAAAGGTACAGGGGGGCAGGCAGGCTCGAGGTCTGAGGAGACCTCTAAACAATTCAGATCAAGTCTGAGAAATGTAAGTTTGTAATGTTGTCTATTCGGCCAAAAACGGAGTCTGCAAGAGCAGGCCACAGCAAGCCCGTGCCCTCTCCTGATTTACCCCCGCCACCGGATGCTGTGGCTAATGTCGGCCCCACGGGAACACTGACTGTGTAGCTGATACAATCCATGATGGGCACCCTCTCTACCAATCTCAGGTCAGAAATATCAATGGTCAAAGACAAGCTTAAAAATCTATTGAGAATATACAGAATAAGCTTGACGCACATGGAAAGGCCTTATCGGAGCTCGAGCGCGGTGCTACAGACCACAGCACTCGCATTAGCGAGTTAGAGGCTAACGTTGGCTCATTAACAACTAGGGTCGCATACCTCGACAATAGATGGAAAGTAGAATGCGGAGGAACAACATTCGTCTTCTGGGAATACCGGAGGGAGTGGAGGGCCCAAGACCGACAGAGTTCATGGCCCAGCTGCTTCAGGAGCTGCTCGGCCTGGAGGAGAAGCCGCTGCTAGACCAGGTCCACCGCACCCTGCATAGCCGACCCCGGGATGGAGAACCCCCGTGACCATTTGTCATCAGGGTGCATTTCTTTCATATCCGCATCTCCTCTCCTCTACAAGGGTAAAAGAGTCTTGATATTTGCGGACTACACCACGGCTGTGGCTAACTAGTGGGCTAGCTTCGGAGCTGTGTTCAGCCTCATCTACCCTACCCTTCTGAGACTGATTTTACCGGACGGGTGGTGTAGGTGTCCTGGAGGGCAGGTAGCTTGCTCCCGGTGATGCGTTGTGCAGACCTCACTACCCTCTGGAGAGCCTTACGGTTGAGAGCGGAGCAGTTGCCGTACCAGGCGGTGATACAGCCCGCCAGGATGCTCTCGATTGTGCATCTGTAGAAGTTTGTGAGTGCTTTTGGTGACAAGCCGAATTTCTTCAGCCTCCTGAGGTTGAAGAGGCGCTGCTGCGCCTTCTTCACGACGCTGTCAGTGTGAGTGGACCAATTCAGTTTGTCTGTGATGTGTATGCCGAGGAACTTAAAACTTGCTACCCTCTCCACTACTGTTCCATCGATGTGGATAGGGGGGTGTTCCCTCTGCTCTTTCCTGAAGTCCACAATCATCTCCTTAGTTTTGTTGACGTTGAGTGTGAGGTTATTTTCCTGACACCACACTCCGAGGGCCCTCACCTCCTCCCTGTAGGCCGTCTCGTCGTTGTTGGTAATCAAGCCTACCACTGTTGTGTCGTCCGCAAACTTGATGATTGAGTTGGAGGCGTGCGTGGCCACGCAGTCGTGGGTGAACAGGGAGTACAGGAGAGGGCTTGAGGATCAGCGGGGAGGAGATGTTGTTGCCTACCCTCACCACCTGAGGCGGCCCGTCAGGAAGTCCAGTACCCAGTTGCACAGGGCGGGGTCGAGACCCAGGGTCTTGAGCTTGATGACGAGCTTGGAGGGTACTATGGTGTTGAATGCCGAGCTGTAGTCGATGAACAGCATTCTCACATAGGTATTCCTCTTGTCCAGGTGGGTTAGGGCAGTGTGCAGTGTGGTTGAGATTGCATCGTCTGTGGACCTATTTGGGCGGTAAGCAAATTGGAGTGGGTCTAGGGTGTCAGGTAGGGTGGAGGTGATATGGTCCTTGACTAGTCTCTCAAAGCACTTCATGATGACGGAAGTGAGTGCTACGGGGCGGTAGTCGTTTAGCTCAGTTACCTTAGCTTTCTTGGGAACAGGAACATTGGTGGCCCTCTTGAAGCATGTGGGAACAGCAGACTGGTATAGGGATTGATTGAATATGTCCGTAAACACACCGGCCAGCTGGTCTGCGCATGCTCTGAGGGCGCGGCTGGGGATGCCGTCTGGGCCTGCAGCCTTGCGAGGGTTAACACGTTTAAATGTCTTACTCACCTCGGCTGCAGTGAAGGAGAGACCGCATGTTTTCGTTGCAGGCCGTGTCAGTGGCACTGTATTGTCCTCAAAGCGGGCAAAAAGTTATTTAGTCTGCCTGGGAGCAAGACATCCTGGTCCGTGACTGGGCTGGGTTTCTTCTTGTAGTCCGTGATTGACTGTAGACCCTGCCACATGCCTCTTGTGTCTGAGCCGTTGAATTGAGATTCTACTTTGTCTCTGTACTGACGCTTAGCTTGTTTAATAGCCGTGCGGAGGGAATAGCTGCATTGTTTATATTCGGTCATGTTGCCAGACACCTTGCCCTGATTAAAAGCAGTGGTTCGCGCTTTCAGTTTCACGTGAATGCTGCCATCAATCCACGGTTTCTGGTTAGGGAATGTTTTTATCGTTGCTATGGGAACGACATCTTCAACGCACGTTCTAATGAACTCGCACACCGAATCAGCGTATTCGTCAATATTTTTATCTGACGCAATACGAAACATGTCCCAGTCCACGTGATGGAAGCAGTCTTGGAGTGTGGAGTCAGCTTGGTCTGACCAGCGTTGGACAGACCTCAGCGTGGGAGCCTCTTGTTTAAGTTTCTGCCTGTAGGCAGGGATCAGCAAAATGGAGTCTGGTCAGCTTTTCCGAAAGGGGGGCGGGGCAGGGCATTATATGCGTCGCGGTAGTTAGAGTAACAATGATCCAAGGTTTTACCACCCCTGGTTGCGCAATCGATATGCTGATAAAATTTAGGGAGTCTTGTTTTCAGATTAGCTTTGTTAAAATCCCCAGCTACAATGAATGCAGCCTCCGGATAAATGGTTTCCAGTTTGCAAAGAGTTAAATAAAGTTAATTCAGAGCCATCGATGTGTCTGCTTGGGGGGGGATATATACGGTTGTGATTATAATCGAAGAGAATTCTCTTGGAAGATAATGCGGTCTACATTTGATTGTGAGGAATTCTAAATCAGGTGAACAGAAGGATTTGAGTTCCTGTATGTTTCCTTCATCACACCATGTCTCGTTAGTCATGAGGCATACGCCCCCGCCACTCTTCTTACCAGAAAGATGTTTGTCAACAAGAACGTGAAAGTGGCTGTTGTACCGCATGGTGTGAAACAAATGGTTGGTTAGCTGGTCTTGTTAGCAGGTTAGTTAGCAGGCCAGCTGGCATACTGGTTGGCTAGTGTAGCCAACCTTTCTGGGTTCATTGACACTTGAATGTCGTAATTTGTTTCTTTTCAATACCAACCCATGTTGGTGAGTATACAGTTGACTCCCCACTATAATGTGATACAATGCAGATAGGCATATATATATATATATATATTCTTTATTCCACTCACTTTATTGCTTTTTATTTGTATCATTACTATTTTGCTTTGTTCTAAGCTGCCTCAAATGCCAATATCTGGCTGTTTTCATGGTTCACTTGCAGTTTTTCCACTTTTATTGCTCTTAAATCTCTCTTAACCGAGGTTAGTTTTCCTTAGACTCTATGCATGGCTGGTTTACTCTTGTTAATTGGTCACAAATCTCAGGTGGCACGGTGTAAGAGTTATCATGCTTTACTCTAAACTTGTTTTTGTATTTAGGGTTTTGCTTGCATCTCAGTTGGGGAGATGCTTCGGCAAGGGAGGTTGTGAGGGAAGTGGTTTTTCCCTCTTTATTTGTACATAGTTTTTATATGTCTTTTTGCACTTTGTTGCTTGTCTTTGTTTTTTAAATTTGCTCTATTAGGGTCAACTAAGACCCTTTAATTTACATTGTACCTTGTCCTTTACACGTCCCCTCTCTCTCTTAAGACATGACTCAGCCTAGTGTAGTCCATCCAGCTGGAGGGTATGGTTTTAATTTTCTTACTTGGAATTTCAGGGGCATCAATAACCCAGTTAAACGTAGTAAGGAGCTCCATCACCATCATCAACTGAAAGCTCCCATCATCTTTCTCCAATAAACTCATCTGAAGGTATCACAACACTCAAGTCTTAGGTGCAGATGGGTGGGTCAGGTGTTCCATACCTCATTTCAGAGTAAGGCAAGAGGGGTGGCTATTTTTCTTCACAGATCGGTACCTTTTACATGTTCTAATGTGATCGCAGGTCCCCATGGTAGATACATAATTGTTAGTGGTAGGCTGTTCAATACGAATGTACTTTTTGTTAACATTTATGCTCCTAATTGGGACAATGGTGATTTTTTTTTTTCAAATTGGTTTTCTCTACACTCCCCGATATGTCCCCCCCATATGTTTTTCTTAGGTGGTGACTTTAACTGTTGGTTAGACCCAGATTTGTATCGATCCTCCACTAAACCTACTACCTTGTCAACCTCAGCGAGAGTTGTCCAAAACTTTGTCTGAATTTGCAGTTTCAGACCCTTAGGGAATGTTTAATCCATCTGGAAAAGCATTGAAAAAAAATCTCATCGGTTCACCACACTTTTACACACACAGACTACTTCCTTGTAGATGACAGAATTCTCCATTCCATATCTTCAAGTTCATATAATCCAATTGTTGTATCTGACCATGCCCCTGTTATTATGGAAGTGGTCTTTCAAACTGTTGTCAACCTGCCTATGGCAGCTAAAAACTCAACTGCTCAGTAATGGACACTGTCAATTTTGTTTTGGGTCAAATCAACTTTTTCATGAGTACAAATCGAACCCCAAACATCTCTGCGTCTACTCTCTGGGAAACTTTGACAGCTTATATCAGAGGTGAAATTATTTCCTACACAGCACATGAGAAGAAACTGAAAAATATAGGCTATTTATGTTAACACACTGTATTGAACAATTACATCACATTTATACCGTTTCACCATCTCCAGATATTTTTAAAAAGAGCGTTTAACTTTGCAAGCAGAATTTCACACATTATTAACAGACCAGGTTACTGAACTGCTTGTCAAGTCTAGAAGCACTTACTACGAACAAGGAGATGAAGCCAGTAAATTATTAGCTCACAAGTTACATCAACTATCATCATCACACCAGATTCCTAAAATGTGTACATCGTTTGGGATATCATTAGACCCTAGGGGGGGGATCAGTGATGAGTTCAAGAGATTTTACCAGTCTTTACATACTTCTGAAAGTAAAGTGGATATATTGGAATTGGATTATTTCTTCCACTCACTTGTTTGGCCTTCTGTCAGCCGCGATTTGGTAAAAATATTTGAGCAGCCGATCACTGCTGAAGAATTGTCTAATGCTGTCAAATCCCTTCAATCCGGGAGAAGCTTCTCTCCAAAATAGCCTCTATTCTAATTGAAATATACAATGAAGCATTTTCAAATGGTGCTCTCCCACAGGCAACCATTTGTCTTATTCTTTAAAAAAACAAAGACCCTCTTGACTATGTATCATATCATCCAATTAGCCTGCTAAATGTCGACTATAAAATTCTAGCCAAACTTCTGGCAACGCGTCTGGAAACAGTCCTCCCATCAATCATCATTCCGAATTAAACAGGATTTATTAAAAATAGACACTCATTCTTTAATCTTCAACGATTATTTTATCATATATACATAATCCCTCTGTCACCAATGCCTTTGAAGCCATTTTATCCCTGGATGCAGAGAAAGCATTTGGCCCGGGTGGAATGTAAATACCTTTTTTTTTACACTAAATAAATTAGGCTTTGGCTCTAAATTCATTAATTGTATGACTTCTGTACTCATCCCCTCAAGCCTCTGTCAGGACTAATAACACAATCAGATTGCTTCCCTTTGCAACAATCGACATGCCAGGGTTGCTCTTTAAGTCCCTTACTGTTTGCCCTCGCCATAGAACCCCTTGCAATAGCACTTCGCTCCAACCCCCTCATCAAAGGTATAGTCAGATACGGACACGAACACAAACTGTCTTCATGCGCAGATTATTTATTATTATGCACATCCAACCTTTCTGTTTCTGTTCCTGCTGCCCTTGCCACTTTCACATCCTTCGGTGACTTATCAAGGTATAAACTGAATCTCAGCAAAAGCGAATTGATGCTGCTTAATGTGGCTGCAAAAAAATTCACTTTACATAACTTGCCATTTAAAATTGCTCACAGTAGTTTTATTTATCTTGGGGTGAACATCACAATCAGATTTGAAAACCTTTTTCAGGACAATTTTGCTCCTCTTTTAACCCATACTAATGACGATTTGGAACGCTGGGACTTTGCTACACCTCTCCTTAGTTGCAATAATTAATTATATAAAAATTAATTCTCCCTAATTTTTTATATCTCTACCTGTGCCTACCGATTTTTCTTCCCAATACGTTTTTCAAAAAGATTGACGGCCTAATTGGACCTTTCGTATGGGACAAAGTCGAAAGCAGCATTTGCAGAGGCCCAAACCAGACGGAGGTCTAGCGCGACCGGATTTCAGATTCTGTTATTGGGCCGCTAACCTTAGGATCATTCAGTACTGGTTGCAGAGCAGAGATATATTCCCACCCCCAATTTGGCTAGAGATGGAGGCCGCCTCATCTATACCAGCATCCTTGTCTTCCCTCGCTCACTCCTCCGTTGCAGGCCCTCCTCCTTTACCAAAAATATATGTGTCAAAACAACATTGAAGATCTGGAATCAATTTAGATCCCACTTTGGGTTTCAGACAACCTCTTCTTTCACTCAGGTAGCCTCAAACCCAGCTTTTCCCCCATCTATGGTTGATGGTGCTTTCTTAACATGGTCTAATCTTAGTATTAAAAGATTTAGAGATCTCTATATTAACAATACATTTTGTACGTTTCAACAGTTATCAGCTAAATTTGGTCTCCCCAGACATAATTTCTTTAGGTTCTTACAAATCCGGAGATATGTCCGCTGCATAGATCCCAGACCCCCCTTCCTGGTGAAAGACAGTTTGACACATTTCTTATCCCACTTCCTACTCTGAAAGGCACCATGTCAATCTATAATAACATTTTCTCACTACAAACCACCTCATTAAGCAATATTAAATCCTCATGGGAGGAGGAACTGGGTGAGGAAATATCTCATGAACCATGGGAAGGGGCACTTTAAAGGTTTATACATACCTCTTCTATTTGTTCCTCGGCATAATTTCATTCAATGCAAACTCATTCACAGGGCTCACTGGACCAAACGCAAGACTTTCCAGAATTTACAAGGATGTGAACCCTAATTGTGTACGATGTAACCAGTCTCCTGCTCATCATGTACACCTGTTTTGGTGTTACCTATCTCTTGTTGGTTTCTGGAAAGACATCTTTAACAGACTCTCAGAATTAAGCGGCACACAGATCGAACCAGACCCTTTTACTGCATTATTTGGTGTTTCCTCACCCACATTACAACTGACCAAAATTAATAAGGTATAAGGCCAAAATGAATAAGGCCTTGTCACTTTGTTAGTGAGACGATTCATTTTACTGAGATTAAATCCTCTGCACCCCCTTCTCATGCTCTTTGGATTAAATCCTCTGCGCCCCCTTCTCATGCTCTTTGGATTAAATCCTCTGCACCCCCTTCTCATGCTCTTTGGATTAAATCCTCTGTACCCCCTTCTCATGCTCTTTGGATTAAATCCTCTGTACCCCCTTCTCATGCTCTTTGGATTAAATCCTCTGTACCCCCTTCTCATGCTCTTTGGATTAAAACCCCCTTCTCATGCTCTTTGGATTAAATCCTCCCCTTCTCATGCTCTTTGGATTAAATCCTCTGTACCCCCTTCTCATGCTCTTTGGATTAAATCCTCTGTACCCCCTTCTCATGCTCTTTGGATTAAATCCTCTGTACCCCCTTCTCATGCTCTTTGGATTAAATCCTCTGTACCCCCTTCTCATGCTCTTTGGATTAAATCCTCTGTACCCCCTTCTCATGCTCTTTGGATTAAATCCTCTGTACCCCCTTCTCATGCTCTTTGGATTAAATCCTCTGTACCCCCTTCTCATGCTCTGGATTAAATCCATTTTGAATTGCATAAAGTTAGAAAAAATTCAACACACACTCAATGGGTCTATAGACAAATTCTGTGCAATGTGGGCTCCCTTCTTATGACTATATTTCCCTGCAGTTCCAGAGTGATGTATATTTATATATTGGTGATGTAAGAGGCCTGGTATGTGTATACACGGCATCTCGGATGTTAAGGATGACTATATTATCTGTGCTAGTTGACCTGTAACAACTATCAAAATATATATATTTTTTGTCTTTGTTGGTATATTTCTTTGTTATATGTGTTGTTTTATATTACTACCAAATAACTTGTGCAATTATTTTGTAAATGCTGGTGTTGAAAATCCAATAAACAAAGTTTTTTTTAATGAATACTATATAGGAATAGATTTAAGTTATTCAAGTATAAATCAAAGTTATGATAGATTGCCATAGATTATCTGTTAATTACCAATATTACTGAAGATTCCGGTAAATTAGGTAAATTACAGGTAGCTTTGCAACCCTAGTCCCACTACTGTATATGCCCAAAACACAGCACACCTTTCCCCCAGTCTCTCCATATTTCCTGAGGATGTCTAATATTTTCTGAGATAGCTCACTTCATTTGTACATGACATAATTCAACAAATTAACATCTGAATGCTGTTAGCCGCAGTACACATTTTTTTTTTCTTTATTCTATGATTGAGGCAGCGAGGTACAGTCTGTGCACTGCTAGGGACTCAATCACACTCAAGTTCAAAATTGCTAAATGGTGCATTATTTGTGAACCCAATGCCAGTCCATTGTCCTGCTGACTCAAACATCCTTAAGAAAGGGGATGAAAAACATATTTCTCCAGCTGGTAAATGTAATGTTTCTCTATTGTATTCATTTGAGTAATGAACATCTTTAAGAGAGGCTTTAAAATAGGTACACTAATAATGGCATGTGGATGTTTTACCAGAATGAGTTTGAAGCATGTTTATGATCCAGCTGGGATTTGTGGATAAGGGGGTGGCTTTATGAAACGTGAGGTAAGTCTTTACAAGTCTCTGATGATGTGTTAAAACTGTGGGTCATTGCCAGTTTGCAACTTGTCACTAGGAGCACCATGAAGTAAATCTCAATAGTACACTGCACAAGGATTTAACCAATCTGCTTTAAATCCGTGATTTTCAACTCCAGACAGTGCTCTAAATGTCACAAACAAGCGTTATACTGTGTTTGCATAACAACAAACCATATAAAAAGACACCATCTGAATATATTTCTTCACGGTTTCAAGGTGTACTTCATCAATTCTAAATAAAAATGAATTTCACAGCAATGACAGGTAACACAGTCTCCAGGCTACACTTCTGCTTATGTCGTGAAAGCCTAGCAGGTACAAGTAAAGAACTGGAAACAAGTCAATAAGTCTGTCATGAAAAAGTGATTTCATCACAAAGGAACACAGAGTGACTACACTTCAAGTTTTCTAAAATACTTCCTTCGCTACATATATTCAGACTGCTAAATATTTGGAAGTGCCTTTAACTATACAAAACCAGACATCTGCACATCAACTTGACTCAGTACAAAGTCAACTTTCCATTGAGTGCCTCCAATCTTCCTGCTATGGATAGGTAGAAGGCACAGGAGGTTGGTGGCACCTTAATTGGGGAAAACGGGCTTGTGGTAATGATTGGGGCGGAATCAGTGGAATGACATCAAATACATGGTTTCCATGTGTTTGATGCCATTCCATTCACTCCGTTCCAGACATTTTTATGAGCCGTCTTCACCCCAGCAGCGTCCACTGGTAGAAGGACTATATTACACCTCATCTGGAGGGATAGAGATGACGACTTGATGCTACAGGGAAGGGGATACTTGGTCAGTTGCACAACTGAATGCATTCAACTGAAATGTGTCTTACACATTTTAAACCAACCCCTCAATCAGAGAGTTGCCGGGGGATGCCTTAATCAATGTCATTGGTGCCCAGGGAGCAGTTGTTGTTGTGGGCTAACTGCCTTGCTCAAGGGCAGAACGACAGATTTTTCCACCTTGCCGGCTCTGGGATTCGAACCAGCAACCATCACTCTTAACCGCAGGGGTACCTGTCGCCCCGATGATACTGATCCATTGTGTGGACAAGACCACAGTCACTGGACCAAAACCACACTCTGATGCCTACAAATGTGTTTGAGTGTGATAAGACAGAAGTATTCATCCCCCATTGGCGTTTTTCCTATTTAGCTGTATTACAACCTGCAATTCAAATGGATTTTTATTTGGATTTCATGTAATGGACATACACAAAATAGTCCAAATTGGTGAAGTGACATGAAAGAAGTTACTTGTTTCAAAAAAATCTAAAAAAGTCTAATCGGAAAAGTGGTGCATGCATATGTATTCACCTCACCCTATTTGCTATGAAGCCCCCAAATAAGATCTGGTGCAACCAATTACCTTCAGAAGTCACATCATTAGTTAAATAAAGTCCACCTGTGTGCAATCTAAGTGTCACATGATCTCAGTATATATACACCTGTTCTGAAAGGCCCCAGAGTCTGCAACACCTCTAAGCAAGAGGCACCACCAAGCAAGCGGCACCATGAAGACAAGTAGTTCTCCAAACAGGTCAGGGATGAAGTTGTGGAGAAGTACAGATCAGGGTTGGGTTATAAAAAAACATCCAAAACTTTGAACATCCCACGGAGCACCATAAAATCCATTATTAAAAAATGTAAAGAATATGGCACCACAACAAACCTGCCAAGAGAGGGCCGCCCACCAAAACTCACGGACCAGGCAAAGAGGGCATTGATCAGAGAGGCAACGAAGATACCAAAGATAACCCTGAAGATGCAAAGCGCCACAGCGGAGACTGGAGAATCTGTTCATAGGACCATTTTAAGCCATACACTCCACAGAGCTGGGCTTTACGAAAGAGTGGCCAGAAAAAAAAACATTACTTAAAGAAAAAATAAATAAATAATAACACGTTTGGTGTTTGGCAAAAGTTATGTGGGAGACTCCCCAAACATATGGAAGAAGGTCCTCTGGTCAGATGAGACTACAATTGAGCTATTTGGCCATCAAGGAAAATGTCTGGCGCAAACCCAACACCTCTCATCACCCCAAGAACACCATCCCCACAGTGAAGCATGGTGGTGGCAGCATCATGCGGTGGGGAGGTTTTTCATCGGCAGGGACTGGGAAACTGGTCAGAATTGAAGGAATGATGGATGGCGCTAAATACAGGGAAATTCTTGAGGGAAACCTGTCTGTCTTCCAGAGATTTGAGACTGGGTTGGAGGTTCACCTTCCAGCAGGACAATGACCCTAAACATACTGCTAAATCAACATTCGAGTGTTTTTTGGGGGAAACATTTAAATGTCTTGGAATGGTCTAGTCAAAGGCCGGACCGCAATTCAATTCAAAATTTGTGGTATGACTTAAAGATTGCTGTACAACAGCAGAACCCATCCAACTTAAAGGAGCTGGAGCAGTTTTGCCTTGAAGAATGGGCAGAAATCCCAGTGGCTAGATGTGCCAAGCTTATAGAGACATACCCCAAGAGACTTGCAGCTGTAAATGCTGCAAAAGGTGTCTCTACAAAGTATTAACTTTCGGGGGGGGGGGGTGAATAGTTATGCACTCTCTAGTTTTCATTTTTTTTGTCTTGTTTCTTGTTTGTTTTACAATAAAAACATTTGCATCTTCAAAGTGGTAGGCATGTTGTGTAAATCAAATGATACAACCCCTCAAAAAATCTATTTTAATTCCAGGTTGTAAAGGCAAGAAAATAGGAAAAATGCCCAGGGGTGAATACTTTTGCAAGTGTGTTTACATAAGACTCATTATCTCCTACTGGCAAGAGGAAGTGTTACATAAAACAACTGGTGCATTAAATCTTTTGGCCCATAGACTGCCTAAGACTTACATGCTGACCACACCGCTCATGTTGTGTGTGCGAGCATTGCAATATAAATGTACACATACAGGTTAATCAATCATTTCACCCACACTGCTCGCACGCATCAACGAGTGTGTGTGTGTAACCAGGAACTTGGTTCTATTTGTGACGCTTGACACGCTGCAAGTTCTGCCTCTGCCATCTCCTCATTGGTTTTTAGGAGCATTTACCCACGTGGGTGATTGAAAGATGAACTGAGGTTCACATTCCAGTCCAGTTGGTGGTGGTAATACACCTTAAAGTTGATTGCCAACCGCCATATAAAGTCCAAAGAAGAAAAAGAAGCCTGAAGGAGGAGAGATTGAGTTTATTATTTGAGTTTAATTAATTTTTTTACAGGGACAGTGCACATTAATCAACGTTTCAGTAAAAGTGCCGGTTTTAGCGAGCCGGCTAATTTTCAACCGCAGTCCCTGGGCAGGTGGACCTCAGTTCATCTTTCAAATAAACCCTTTTATCTGTGGATTAATTGTCAGTGTAGAGGAACTTCAGGTCAAATAACAACCCAATGATTATATCCCAGGATAAATTTGCTAGCAACAGCAAGCTATTTAGCTAAATTGCAATACATTTTTAAGGCTTTTCGACCTGTCCCCAAATTAATGTAGTTGGTTCAGAGTTTGTTTTGATATTTCAACCTGCGTGTTCTGATCAGGTGTGAGTGGACAAAATCATCAGGTGCACGATGGCGCGAGCGGTCTAGTCAGCATGTTAGTATCAATGGGTGAAGTCGTCATAGCCTGGTTTAGAGGCTTACCAACAATGACAAAATACCATGTGAACCCTGAAAGGCACAACTTGAAGAATCTACTGTAAGGCCAAGGATATGTTTGTCAGGAATTGTATTGATTAAACTTACACTACCAAAGGTATGTGGACACCTGCTCTTCGAACATCTCATTCCAAAATTATGGAGATTAATATGGAGTTGGTCGTCTAGAATGGCATTGTATGCTATAGCATTAAGATTTCCCTTCACTGGAACTAAGAGGCCTAGCCCGAACCATGAAACAGCCCCAGACCAGTATTACTCCTTCAACAAACATTACAGTTGACACTATGCATTAGGGCAGGTAGCGTATTTGTCTGTCAGACTGCCAGATGGTGAAGCATCACTCCAGAGAATCTCATTTCCACTGCTCCAGAGTCCAATAGCAGCAAGCTTTACACCACTCCAGCCGATGCTTGCATCGATGCTGCTCAGCCATGGAACCCATTTATTGAAGCTCCCGATGAACAGTTCTTGTGCTTATGTTTCTTCCAGATGCAGTTTGGAACTCTTTAGTGAGTTTTGCAACTCGGTAGTGGGTGTTGCATCCATGGACAGACAATTTTTTACACGCTTCAGCACTTGGCGGCCCCGTTCTGTGAGCTTGTGTGGCCTACCACTTAGTGGCTGAGCTGTTGTTGCTCCTAGACCTTTCCACTTCACAATAACAGCACTTACAGTTGACCAGGGCAACTCTAGCGGGGCAGAAATTTGACTGACTTGTTAAGGTGACATCCTATGACGATGCCACGTTGAAAGTCACTGAGCTCTTCAGTAAGGCCATTCTGTTTCTCTATCAAGATTGCATGGCTGTGTGCTCGATTTTATACATCTGTTAGCAACGGGTGTGGCTGAAATATCCATATCCACTCATTTGAAGGGGTGTCCACATACTTTTGTATATATAGCGTATACAAAATGAAACCCAACTATGTCACATTAACCATTAATACTGCTGACAGGAATGTCATATAATTGTTAATTGAGGACTCGTTTGCACACATTTACGTTCATTTATTTGCAATAATTAATTTGTTCACTGTGACAACCATACTCCAATGCTGAGTGAACAATACAAAGAAACAGACATTTATACACAATGTATACAAAAAAAATGTTATGAATGATAAACTAACAAACACCCATTAATTAATCAAACACTGTTACATGCATTAACAAATTACTTAAACCACAGGAATGTAATTGCTCTCAGATAATATTGTGTTTTTAATTAAAGCCCCATGCAGTCTTTTGAATTTTTATATCATCAATGTATGTCTAATAAATCACTGTGTGTTTATTGAAAATAACTCCAAATATACAGTACGTTTGGACATACCTACATACCCTATTCAAGGGTTTCTCTTTATTTTTACTATTTTCTACATTGTAGAATAATAGCAAAAACATCAAACTATGAAATAACACATATGGAATCATGTAGTAACCCAAAAAAGTATTAAACAAATTCCTAAAAAAGTAGCTAGCCTTTACCTTAATGACAGCTTTGCACACTCTTGGCATTCTCTTAACCAGCTTCACATGGAATGCTTTTACAAACCTCTTGAAGGAGTTCCCACATATGCTGAGCACTTGTTGGCTGCTTTTCCTTCACTCTGCAGTCCAACTCATCCCAAACCATCTCAATTGGGTTGAGGTCAGGTGATTGTGCAGGCCAGGTCATCTGATGCAGCACTCCATCACTCTCCTTCTTGGTCAAATAGCCCTTACACAGCCTGGAGGTCTGTTGGGTCATTGTCCTGTTCAAAAACAAACGATAGTCCCACTAAGTGCAAATCAGATGGGATGGCATATGGCTGCAGAATGCTGTGGTAGCCATGCTGGTTATGTGTGCCTTGAGTTCTAAATAAATCACTGACAGTGTCACCAACAAAGCACCCCCACACAATCACACCTCTTCCATGCTTCACCGTGGGAACCACACACGCAGAGATCATCCATTCACCTACTCTGCGTCTCATAAAGACACGGAGGTTGGAACCAAAAATCTCATCAGACCAAAGAACAGATTTCCACCAGTCTAATGTCCATTGCTTGTGTTTCTTGGCCCAAGCAAGTCTCGTCTTCTTGTTGGTGTCCTTCAGTAGTGGTGTCTTTGCAGCAATTCGACCATGAAGGCCTTATTCAGGCAGTCTCCTCTTAACAGTTGATGTTGAGATCTGTCTGTTACTTGAACTCTGTGATGCATTTATTTGGTCTGCGATCTGAGGTGCAGTTAACTCTAATGAACTTATCCTCTGCAGCAGAGGTGACTCTGGGTCTTCCTTTCCTCTGGCGTCCCCATGAGAGCCAGTTTCATCATAACCCTTGATGGTTTTTGCGACTGCACTTGAGGAACCTTTCAAAGTTCTTAATTTTTCACATTGACTTAAAGTAATGGACTGGCATTTCTCTTTGCTTATTTTAGCTGTTCTTGACGTAATTTGGCAAGACAAATTAACAAGGCACATCTCTTAATTGAAATGCATTGCATGTGACTACCGCATGAAGCTGGTTGAGAGAATGCCTTTGACAGCTTTGCACTCTTGGCAAAGGGTGGCTACTTTGAAGAATCTCAAATATACTTTGATTTGTTTAACACTTTTTGTGGTTACTACATGATTCCATGTGTTATTTCATAGTTTTGATATCTTCACTATTATTCTACAATGTAGAAAATAGTAAACAAAGAAAAACCCTGGAATAACTAGGTGTGTCCCAGCTTTTGACTGGTATTGTATGTTCTATCATTTATTTCACTGAGCCTTCTTTTGCCATTGAAATGCTCAGACTGATCGTGTGGGTGTGTAGATTAAAAAAAAAAAAAAAAAAAAAAAAAAAGGTTTAGCAGTTCTTACACAAAAAGGCCATTATAATCATTTCAGAGTGTACTTTCGACATTATAGTCTAGAATACTAAAAATACAAAAAAACCATGGAAAAATCACATTAACGACACTGCCCATTTAAAAGGCTCAATAAGGCACTAAATCATCCTCTATGCTGACATTATGCAAACCTGCCATTGACTTGACAATTGTGCAGTGCAGCAGGGTGATTGGCACTGGGACTTTGGGATTCATCGAGATATTACATTTACTTACTGGATTTAGTTTGGCTAATCTCTAAAGAAACTACCACAGGCAAAAAAATCATTCCGCTGCTCATAATAACTTATTTGTCTGTGAGAAACAAATATTAAATGTATAAAATTCAGACTGATACATTATTGGAATGTCATTTGGAGACATCTCTCCATTCTTTTCTGAATATAATACCTAATATAATGCAAACTCTCTAGAGCCTAAAGTTTTTTGAAAAAGAGGCAAACATCCAATACTTGGCTTTGCTTTGTCACAACGATATCCACCCATTCTTGTTGGTTCTAGAATGGAAGAGATGAGCTTAGCCCTCATGAACTTGACAAGGTAACAGACCTGGTCATCTATGGACAACATAGATGTATTTCTATGAGGAAAGCTGTCCATCAGGAGACGTCTGTAGAACCTTAAGTACAACTTATCTTTGTACTATTGACCTAGATGTGTACATGGGCCACTGTAGACAAATAGTTGACAAGTCATCAGCTGGTTGTTTGTGGTGTGAGCCACACAGATATCCTGACTGGCAGTGGAATGAGGGGACAGTCAAAGACTTAGGGAGACAGGACAAATTCCTGTTGATCTTCCTTGTCCTAGTCATCCCGTGTCCCTCTCTCTTCCAATCACTACTGAGGATCTACAGATGGGCATGGTGGTGGGCGGGTAGGAGGTGGTGGCAGGGAGCCTCGTCCTGGTGGAGGGGGTAGAGCGCCGGTTGGGGATGCAGGTGGTGGAGGGGAGGGGGGGCACATAGGAGGAGGGGATATATACAGAGTGGTTGGAGGAAGGGCTCGAGTTGGAGGAGGAGTGTAAGGTGGAGGTGTAATAGTAAAAAAAGGAGGGGGTGTTGAGGGCAGTGTGGAGGTGGAGGATGGTGAAGGGGATGCTGGGGGGCTGTTGGGGGGAGGGGGGAGCATGCCTTGGGGAGGCGGTGGACTAGATCCTCTTGGAGGTGTGTAGATGGTGGCTGAATGTTGGTTGTAGTGGGGGTAGCGAGGAGGAGGATTGAACTTGACCCGGGTGAAGTTCATGCATCGGCCCTGAAATGTAAGACAGAGACAAGGTGAGAAAAACGCAATGTACTACTTCTGAATCCACTGGTCTGTTGTAGAGGTGGTGTGCTTCATAGTAAAAGGCATTAAAAAGGTATGCATTATCCAGTCTCCATACATATCTAAAGCCCTGTTTATACCTGCCGCTAACATGAGTCCTTCATCCTGATCTTGGCCGTTTATACTTATAAGATCTGATCAAAATCAGTTCCCAATGTGTCTTTTAACTACAACTGTCAAAAATTGTGGGCACATCAGAATGAGGACAAGATCAGGGCAAATGACGCATGTTTGAACCAGGTACAAAAGTGGCTTGAGAGACAGAGCTCAGGATTAAAATTAGGAATGTCAGTCACATTGATGTTCCACAGACACCAGTGACAAGACACCTTAAATTGGGAAGGACGGGCACATGGTATTGCCTGGAGCGGAATCAGTAGAATGGTATCAAATACGTCAAGCATGTTTGCTGCCATTCCATTCGCGCCGTTCCAGCCATTATTATGAGCTGTCCTCCCCTCAGCAGCCTCCACTGACACACTTTTATTTTATTGCTTTGTCAGGTGAGCTGGTCAGTTGAATTTGCTGTTAAATAAAATAAATCTGGAGGCATAACAACGTGGAATGGACTGATCACTACACTAGATGTTCCTACATTACGGCAACCAACTTTTTAAGGGCATGTACATTGTCCGTTGTCTACACTTCTGTTTCATATCGCTGGGTTGGGGAGACAAACACATATTCTCTGATTTCCCCTCATGATTCATGTCTGCATAGTGTCAGTGCTAAATCCAAAGAAATATCCTTGCTGCAAAAAAAAAATCCTCAAAAGAAGATATTTGTGATGCTATCCCATGCTAAACAATGTCAAAGTCCTAATCCTTAAAAGGACAAAGATCAGAAAGTACCTATGATTGAAGATTAATGTATTTATATTCTAAACAATAGCCAGTGGTTTGGAACATTAGGAAACGCCAACATAAAAGTGTCTTAATAGGGCGTTGCGTCACCACAAGCCAGAACAGCTTCAATGCACCTTGGGATAGATTCTACACCTTTCTGGAACGCTATTAGGATGTCTACTGCTGACTACCAGAATTTTGGTATCTTATAAGGATTGTATGTAATTATCACAAGACATCTAGTGTTTAGTTTATTAATTCAAACATTTTAAAAAACAGGCACATACAGTCTGGGACTTATTTCCATTGTGGTCTTCTTGAGACAAGATGGCTAGGCAAGATGCAACATTGTTGAACACAGTATGACAGCGAGATGATTATAAAACTAAAACAAAGCAGAGGAACATATCTTATCATTGCAATTACATCGTATAGTACATTCTAAATGGGCACAGAAGGCATCAAACAGTTTTTTTACTTTATTTTTAAAGCTGCCCACACTGGACAGTTTTCAGTTTTTATGGGCAGAGGCAATTCCTCTCCGAGGCTCCTGTATACAAGAAAATACCTTTCCCAGCATTACTCCTGAACCTGTATAAGCACACATTTGCAACACCTGATCAGGTGCTGTGAGTGAGTGTGCATCCCTAATATGGAGAAAGTAATTAGTTAGATTACTCCTGTAAACCAAACCCAGTCCATGGACTCACTTTCAGTACTACCCTGATCAGCTTGTTCTGGGCAATCTGAAGCTTCCCCTTCAGAAGCTTAGATAAGCCCCCAAACCAGGAAGTACTAGCATAGTCAAAATGGCATTGAATGAGGGCAGTGGCTAACATTCATGGAGTCCTTGTCAAACCACTTGGACTTTTTTAGCCAAAACGCAGTCCTGGCCGCCATAACCTTCCCTAGCACTTTAGTGTCCATGCTCACACCTCCCAGGCTTACATCAAGGATGCGTCCCAGGTAGCTAACAGAGATTTTAGTAGTCAGCACCTCACTCCCTAACTCCACTCTGATTTCAGAGGACCTACACAATTTAGGTCTGGACCCAAAAATAACTGCGCCAGTTTTACTTAAGTGCAGCGCATCATCTCTAAGCCATTTGTTAATGTTAGTAAGCTCTGTGCTAAGTATGCTCTCCAACATATTTTTACTTTTATGAGACAACATAAATGTATAGTCATCCGCATAAAGGAAAAGACGGCAAGAACAAGCATCGTTCATATCGTTTATAACAGTAGAGGCCCAAGCACGCTCCCTTGCAGAATGCCAAAACTAATTGGTTTTGTCAGAGACAGTGAACCATTAACCTCTTCCACTTGCTCCCTACCTGACAAATAGGACTTTACCTAGCCCATAGGGATACTGCTTAACCCTAGTGCCTCTAGTTTGGAGATTAGGAGACAGTGGTTAACTGTATCAAAGGCCTTCTGTTGGTCAAGCAGTACCATTCCACACAGATTTCCCTCATCAATCTCTTTCCTGATTAAGTCAGTCAAGTAAAGTAGATGTGAATAAGTGGAGTATGTTTCTCTGAACCCTGACTGAAAATCATACATTAGACTTGGTTGACATATTCATAAATTTGCTTATGTACAAATCTCTCCAGGATCTTTGATGGTATACCGAGGATAGATACAGGCCTATAATTCCCAGGGTCAGACTTTATCCCCTTATACAGAGGTATAACTTTAGCTTGTTTAGTCCCTGGGAAAGATGCCTTGTTCAACAGAAAGATTAACAATATAGATAATAATATCAGCAGAATCTCTAAGAAACCTCACAGGAATATTATCCAGGCCTGTGGTTTTTGAGCATTTAAGCTTCGCTAGTGTACTGGCTATTTTAGCTGTTGCTACCTTTACAAAAGAGAATGTTTGGCTCTGCATAATACTTATTGACTTGATTGTTTCCGTACAAACCAGAACTGGTGGGCAGCTTGCTTATCAGCTTACTGGCAACAGAAGTTAAAATAAATCAAATAAAATTTTCCCCCTGATGTTCAGTTCAATACTGTTTAGTTTGTTTTTGGTAGAACTACTACAACATAGTTCCTTAAAATGATTTCCAAAGCTTTTTAGGGTAATTTTTGCTCTCAATGATTTTAAAAATCAGCAAAGTAACCCCACTTAGCTTCATCCATCCTTCTCTGTGCTTCATTTGTGACGTTTATATAGGAGAAGAATCAGGCTGCTCTTGAGTCTAGAATGTCATGATTAAACCAAGGGCTCGCTCTGCTTTACCCTGACCCGTCTTAGGGGAGCCATCACATTCACCACATCAAGGAATCTACATTTCGCTTCCCAGGCACTGTCTACCCCTACACTATCCAGCACAGGTGACCAGTCAAGTTTACCCACTTGCTCCCTAAACATTTCAACACTGTTGTCTAACAGTTTAGTGACACCTAAATACATCTTTAAAAACTCTCCTTGTGCAAAATGTAATAAAAATCAGACAACAATTTTTAGTCAAATCATACTTTGCACTGTTTCACATACCCTGGTGGGATCTTTTATCATTTGGGTCAGAGCAAATGGTATACAGAAGTGCATAAATATAGTCATCCGGTTGGGCTATCCAGGTTGGGTTATCCCTTTTGCAGACATCAGTATTGAAATCACCTAACAAAATGATTTCCTTCACCAGGGAATCACTACAGTTTGACAATTTAGAGACCTTAATAGAATGCATTCTGATTGGCAGGCCGTAACACACCCAACAAAAATCGTCTTGTTATTGGGAAACCAGACATCCAGCCAGACAATGTCCACATCATCGATTAAATCCAAACTGACTTTATAAGCAATATTCGAGCTTACAAAGGCAAATAAACCCCCACCGTTCTGATTCCGATCCTTCCTGACAGAGTAATTGCCCATCTCAATTTCTGAGTCACGAACAGATGAATCCCACCTTCTCTGTAAAACATAAGTCACCCACCTCTGATTTGCGAACCAACAGGCAGATCTCATCCATTTTCAGTAGTAGGCTTCTGACGTTTAAATGTAAACCTCGCTGAATTCCCGATCCACTTGTAACCACCTCTGCTGCTATGGAGCACCCCTCCCCAGGTGCACGCATTGCCAGCTCACCTACCGCTGCTCTGTCGTCCTCACCACCACGTCCCCCGCCTCTGGTGGCCTGTGCGCTGCTGTGGAGCCCCCCTCCTCTGGTGCGCTCTCCATCCTAGGTGAGTCCTCTGGTCACACTCCACCTTCGATGCTCACACACCCCGCGGTACAGCACACCGACAGCGAAGGTAAGTTTCATTGACCCCATGCCCAAATCTAGGACGGCTGCATTTTAGATTAATCAACTGCACGCATTCCAAACATACCAAAGCTTTGCAGTTAGTCTCAACCCAACTTTTGCAGGAGGTGCATAGGCCGTTTAATGGTGTTTGTGATAAACTGAGGTGGAGGGCATTGATGGATATCACTCAATAGGAGAAGGCATAGAGTTTTTATAAGATCTCCACAATTAATTTGTGATTTCTTACTGGTCTTGGATGATCGTTTTGGTTTGTGCCATGGTCTATTGAAAGTTTGGTATATAACATTCCTTCCAAATCCGAAGTGCTGGATGCCATCAAAAGTGTTGGCAGGACTGAGAAGTTGCTGAGAATTCACCATTCTTTCATCTAGATGCAGATGCAATTATTTCCAGTGATGTTTAAAACAAACAAATTAAAAGTGCTGCCACCATGCTAAATTTGCCAATTGCCATCTTGCGCACACTTTTAGTGGCCCTTGAGTACAGCAGATTATCACAGGTGTCTATAATTATCTCTGGTCGTCTGTGCGGCCTTATCACGTGGAAGATTAAATTAGATGATTTTAAAATAATAGGTATGACAAAGACGTAAAACATTATCCTAAATATAAACCAGCAACTTAGTGAATACCATTGGTGTTTGATATGAGGGTTTAAGCATTAAATATACTTTAGAAATGCACATGCACTATGTCAATATGCGTCACACTGGTGGCGTTTGTGAAAAAAGTCAATAGTTGAAAGAGTTGATTGAAAATATTGCCAATGATTATTTAATTAATTTGGCAATGTTCTCTTGAACATATGGTCTATCTGCTAGAAACTCATGAACAATATTGACACCGATATAAAAATGAATACTATATATGGATATATTTTTTTTAAAGATTGGTAATTAACAAGAAATCAATGGCAAAATTACTGAAGATTCTGGTAAGTTTGATAAATGACCAGTAGCTTTGCAACCCTAATGTCACCACATCAATGTTTTCCTTGTCTCTAATTGAAATCACTACAGCCCCAACACAGGGGCAGCGGAGGAAGCATGGGCTCAGCTCTCTCCCGACTAGCACTGTCAGGGCACTGGAAAATTGGATAAAGGGCATTGGACTGAGTAGGTAATGTCCAGAGGCATTTTTGATTGTATCCTGACCAGTTTCTGTCCCTCGTAGATGCATTGATTTGAGGGGAACTAAAAACAAATGCCTTGACTTGAGATCTTAATTGCAACCAGAGCAGCCTTGTTCACTGAGAGTCAACAAGAAAACTAGAGCTCTCCGCCTAGCTTCCTGTGTACTAATTAACAGCTTTCTGAAGGTTGAACTCCTACTTTTAATTATGAAAGGCTTAGTGGTGATTAAAGCCAGCAGTCATCTATAGTGTGATAGGCAATAGTGTAATTTTTATTTTGTAGCTTTTTTCTCATGTGCTATGCTTTGCTTAAGGCAATGTCATGAGTCATGACAACGTTCCACATTTTCTGATGTCTCTGTGTCATTTCCACTGTCTCTCGTCACCATCTTACGGTGGAGAGTGCAGGCCAATGGAGCTGCAGTAAACAGTTCTACCTAAGAAAACTGCATTGGTCTTTGTTTGCAGTCAGTGTCCAAAACCTTTCATGTGCCCCCTGCATGCCCCAGTGCTTACCCTCGCCCTGCTGGGTACCTTACACACAAAAAGGGTTCCAAAAGGGCTCTGCGGCTGTCCCCATAGGAGAACTCTTTTTTTGTTCCATGTAGAAACCTCTGTGGAAAGGGAACCCAAAAGGGTTCTACATGGAACAAAAAAGTGGTTATTTTTGGTTCTAGATAGCACCTTTTTTTCTAAGAGTGTACTGTAATATCCTCACACTCATCAACAAGTCACACAATAACCCACATGGCGTTATATACACGGAAGAAAACGAATAAATAAGCCACATTGCACAATATTGCCAAAATCTTTGGAAAATGCAAATATCTTTGCAGAAATCATTGTTTGTGCCCATCTCTCAGATGACATGATTGAAGAACTTTGCTGACAATGCACTTCAGTTCCATCCACCCTGAATAGCTAAACATTAATTCAGGTTTAAGTGAAGGAGCAATATTCCTCTCTGTTCTCCCTCCCAGCCCCCAGCCCAGTCACACCAGACCACAGCTCTTATCACAAGCCTGTAACTCTCCAAGGACAGGCTCTGAACAGTAGAGGTCAGCCAGTCTGGGAGGAGGAGTTGTCAAGAGGGGTTATATTTAATTTACCTTCTGTTAAAAACATCTGAGGTCGATGTCCGTGGCCGCGCGAAAAATTGTTGACATCAACACATTTGATTAAATAAAACCCTGTGTGTTTACACTAGAGACTTCCTGTTTTTGCATGGGCTGCATCACATCAAGGCCCAGGATTCCGGTCTGGAAGCACGCTTTCAAATTACCAGAGGATAGTTAACTAACCTACGGCCCAGCAAGACAATTCCCATAGACGGCCCCATAGAGAAGCCAAATTAGAAAATTCCTAATAAGAGACTTTAGTCATAACATGCATTGAATTATTCAAATGACTGTCGCTGATGCCGCCCCCCCCATCACTCACAGCCGAAGATAGGAACATTTTATATTCATACTCTGACGTTATGAGCCCAGCTGGCGAGGGGGAAGTGGTGGTTGGTTTGTTTAGCTGTCCACATGCTTGGCACACTCCCTGAGCTGGCTGAGTTCCTGGAGAATGTTCGCATGATCCAGCTGTCTGTCCATATGCATAGTAATCCCAGTAAAACCGGATCTAGAAAGATGGCAGCAAATTGGAAATGGCGTATGTGAGTGTGAGTAGTGTACGTTGAAAACAACGGTTGGTCATCTTGGACGCTGTGTCCATTTCTTTAATAGCTCAATGGTCGCAATCCACTGAATCAGAATTGTTTGAGCTAGTAACTATTTGGATCTCACTATCGAAACCTGAGACTCAGAGGCTCCACAAGAGTCGTCTGAAGGTAACCCGGTACTGGGTGGTAGAAATGAATACAAGTGAATATTGGGTAGAATGTGCCAAAACAAAAGGGGTTAAATATATGTAAAAACAAATATATATATATAACACCTTAGCTTTCTCATATCACTCAGATACAGGACAAACACTTAAAAACAAACATTCTTCCTTTTGATTTGTTTTTTTTGACTGTTTTCCAATGTATGAATGTGTTATTCAATGCATTTCTATGGGTTAACAGCAGTAAGGCCAAATTCAATGTTTCATCAAATAATGTTTTTATACTTTGTTTATGCCTACAGGGGTTCTAAAATAAAATAGCAAAATGATCAATGGTATAACCATCTGAAAACAATTCCATATGTTAGCTTAGTAGATATCACCCTCTAAAGTGAGTTGAGCGGACGGGGGGTGAATTCATTAAATTGGGATACATTATGTCTAGTTTCTGAAGTCAGTTTTCCCTTCAGTTCTCTCTTTCTATGTCTGCTTTATTGCTAACAGCTGTGCCTATTTCGGTTGCTACATTTTCTGTTGTTTCAAAATGTACTCCTGCCAACCCCTATGCAAAGCCTGATTCATGAGTCACCAAATAAAAACAGACTGGCTTTATGGAGGTGGTGGGAGTGATGGGGTTAATTATATTGCCTCCCGAGTCTATTGCCTACCCGAGTGGCACAGTGGTCTAAGGCACTGTATTGCAGTGCTAGCTGTGCAACTAGAGATTCTGGGTTCGAGTCCAGGCTTTGTCACAGCTGGCCGCGACCGGGGAGGCCCATGGGGCGGCGCACAATTGGCTCCAGGGGGTTAGGGAGGGTTTGGCAGGCAGGGATATCCTTGTCTCACCGCACACTAGCGACTCCTGTGGCGGGCCGGGCACAGTGCACGCTGACACGGTCACCAGGTGTACGGCGTTTCCTCCGACATATTGGCGCGGCTGGCTTCCAGGTTGAATGGGCATTGTGTCAAGAAGCAGTGCGGTTTCGGAGGACGCGTGGCTCTCGACCTTCGCCTTTCCCGAGTCCGTACGGGAGTTGCAGCGATGAGACAAGACTAACTACTACCAATTGGATACCACGAAAAAGGGGGTGAAAATAAAAAAATAAAAAAGGTACATTTTCTAACCAATATACCTAAATTACAAGTAAAAATGCAAGAAAGGCATTTCACTGTACTTGTGCACGTGACATAAAACTATGAAATAACTCATGAAATAATGTAGTAACCCCCCAAAAAGTTTTAAACAAATCAACAAATATTTTGTATTTGAGATTCTTCAAAGCTTTGCACACTCTTGGCATTCTCTCAAACAGCTTCATGAGGTAGTCACCTGGAATGCATTTCAATTAACAGGTTTGAGCCAATCAGTTGTGTTGTGAGAAGGCAGAGGTGGTATGCAGAAGATAGCCCTATTTGGTAAAAGAGCAAGTCCATATTATGGCAAGAACAGCTCAAATAAGCAAAGAGAAACGACAGTCCATCATTACTTTAAGACATGAAGGTCAGTCAATCTGGAACATTTCAAGAAATTTTAAAGTTTCTTCAAGAGCAGTTGCAAAAATCATCAAGCGCTATGATGAAACTGTCTCTCATGAGGACCGCCACAGGAAAGGAAGACCCAGAGTTACCTCTGCTGCAGAGGATAAGTTAGAGCTATCAGCCTCAGAAATTGCAGACCAAATAAATGCTTCAGAGTTCAAGTAACAGACAGATCTCAACATCAACTGCTCAGAGGAGACTGCGCCAATCCGGCCTCCATGGTCAAATTGCTGCAAAGAAATCACTACTAAAAGGACACCAATAACAAGAAGAGACTTGATTGGGCCAAGAAACACGCGCAAGGGACATTAGACCGGTGGAAATCTGTACTTTGGTCTGATGAGTCCAAATTTGAGATTTTTTGTCCCAACCGCTGTGTCTTTGAGAGATGCAGAGTAGGTGAACGGATGATATAATATAATAATATAATAATATATGCCATTTAGCAGACGCTTTTATCCAAAGCGACTTACAGTCATGTGTGCATACATTCTACGTATGGGTGGTCCCGGGGATCGAACCCACTACCCTGGCGTTACAAGCGCCATGCTCTACCAACTGAGCTACAGAAGGATATCCGCATGTGTGGTTCCCACCATGGAGCCTGGAGGTGGTGGTGTGATGGTGCTTTGCAGGGGACACTGTCTGTGATTTATTTAGACTTCAAGGCACACTTAAGCAGCATGGCTACCAAAGCATTCTGCAGCGATATATCATCCCATCTGATTTGCGCTTAGTGGGACTATTATCTGTTATTCAACAGGACAATGACCCAACACACCTCCAGGCTGTGTAAGGGCTATTTGAGCAAGAAGGAGAGTGATGGAGTGCTGCATCAGATGACCTGGCCACACAATCACCTGACCTCAAACCAATTGAGATGGTTTGGGATGAGTTGGAACACAGAGAAGGAAAAGCAGCCAACAAGTGCTCAGCATATGTTCCTCATGAAGTTGGTTGAGAGAATGCAAAGAGTGTGCAAAGCTGTCATCAAGGCAAACGGTGGCTACTTTGAAGAATCTAAAATGGCTACTTTCCATATGTGTTATTTCCTAGTTTTGATGTCTTCAATATTATTCTACAATATAGAAAATAGTTAAAAAAAATAAAAAAATAAAGAAAAACCCTTCAATGAATAGGTGTCCAAACCTTTGACTGGTACTGTCTATATACAGCTCCAGAATAAATTAAGACCACTGCAAAAATATCAGTTTCTCTGGTTTTACTATTTATAGGTATGTGTTTGGGTAAAATTAACATTGTTTTATTCTATAAACTACTGACAACAGTTCTCCCAAATTCCTAATAAATATAGTAATTTAGAGCATTTATTTGCAGAAAATGACAACTGGTCAAAATAAATTATATGCAGTATTGTCAGACCTCGAATAATGCAAAGACATTTTTAAACAGCACAATACTAATGTTTTAATTTAGGAAGAGTTCAGAAATAAATATTTGGTGGAATAACCCTGATTTTCAATCACAGCTTTCATGTGTCTTGAAATGCCCTCCACCAGTCTTTCACATCGATGTTGGGGGACTTTATGCTTCTCCTGGCGCAAAAGAAATTCAAGCAGCTTGGCTTTGTTTGATGGCTTGTGACCATCCATCTTCCTCTTGATCACATTCCAGAGGTTTTCAATGGGGTTCAGGTCTGGAGATTGGGCTGGTTCAGGGTCTTGATCTGACGGGGTCTTTATCTGGTGGTCCTCCATCCACACCTTGATTAACCTGGCTGTGTGGCATGGAGCATTGTCCTGCTGGAAAAAACAATCCTCAGAGTTGGGGAACATTGTCAGAGCAGAAGGAAGAAAGTTTCCTTCCAGGACAACCTTGTACGTGGCTTGATTCATGCTTCCTTCACAAAGACAAATCTGCCCGATTCCAGCTTTGCTGAAGCACCCCAGATCATCACCGATCCACCAAATTTCAGTGGGTGTGAGACCTGGAGAGGCCTACAAGCCACAATGTCTTGCACCCACTGTGATGATCTGGGGGAGTCGCCTCTTCACTGTTGACATTGAGACTGGTGCTTTGCGGGTACTATTTATTGAAGCTGACAGTTGAGGACTCGTGAGGCGAGTCCTCAACTAGACACTCTAATGTACTTGTCCTCTTGCTCAGTTGTGCACCGGGGCCTCCCACTCCTCCTTCTATTCTGGTTAGCGCCAGTTTGCACTGTTCTGTGAAGGGAGTAGTACACAGCGTTGTACAAGATCTTCAGTTTCTTGGCAATTTCTCACATGGAATAGCCTTCATTTCTCAGAACAAGAATAGACTGATGAGTTTCAGAAGAAAGGTCTTTGTTTCTGGTCATTTTGAGCCTGTAATCGAATCTGCACCAGATACTCAACTAGTCTAAAGAAGGACAGTTTTAATTCTTCTTTAATCAGCACAAGTTTCCAGCTGTGCTAACATAATTGCAAAAGGGTTTTCTAATGCTCAATTATTAATTATCAACTTGGAATAGCTAACACAACGTGTCATTGGAACACAGGAGTGATGGTTGTTGATAATGGGCCTCTGTACGCCTACGTAAATATTCCATTATACAAATCTGACGTTTCCAGCCATAGTCATTTACAACATTACATGTCTACACTGTATTTCTGATCAATTTGATGTTATTTTAATGGACAACAAAAACAAGTTTTTCTTTCAAAAAGAAGGACATTTCTAAGTGACCCCAAACTTTTGAATGGTAGTGTATATAATTATTTCATTTATTTCATTTCATTGTCATTTAGCAGACACTCTTATCCAGAGCGACTTACATTAGTACATTCATCTGTAGATAGCTAGGTGAGACAACAAAATATCACAATCGTAGCAAGTACCTTTCCCCCAACAAAGTTGTTCAGCAAAGTCAGTGCTAGTAGGAAAAGACAAGCACTCAATGCACTTGGGGTAGGCAAAACCTTCTTGTTAAATAGATGAACTTCAGAACCTTTCGGTCTGAGAGATTTAAACAGGTCAATAAACATCATGTGGTGATATAATAGTATAGCTAAAGTACTGTATGTTTTAGAGACTCCTGTACATAACAATTGTGTTACTGCACATGTCAGTTGGTTACAGGTTTCTGGATCAGGAAAAGTGCAAAGAGAAGTCGTTTTCCTGCCATGGAAACCATGATGTATTTCAGAGTGCACCGGGTTCAATCTGAAGCAGTCAGAGTTGGCTTGTATAAGTGGGCCTGATTTTTGTCCTCACATGAGCCTTGCTCGGTCTACATGTATTCAGCTTGTTGGCTCTTACCTTGTCTCCTGGGCGTGGTCTCAACACAGACACGTGGTCATAGCCTTTCGACAGCAACACCCACAGAGCGTCCAATTTGCCCTGCAATCACAGAGCAGTACACAATACCAATAAGACCTTTTAAGATGCTTTTTGTTTTTTTGTGGGTTTGTGTGTATTGTGACTAAGTCACTATACAGCATGTATATTTTACACTCCATAGTCATACTTTCGAACTCAAACCACAACTCCACAATTTTGTCATTGAATGCCTATCTGTCACCAACAAGAGGATTCACTTTGTAGATCGTAATCCGATTTAATGATAAAACATCTGACTCAGATTATTTCAATTTTCCTCCTCAAAGCCAGAGACTGAACAAATGATATTTGATCATTGTGAATTCTGCAAAGACCCAGCCACTGCTAAAAGAGGTTGGAAAATAATCTGTTTTTCTTCACAAAACTGCTAGCTCTGCAGCCCTTGTCTCTTGGAGGTCAGTCAAGTGTGTATCTGGTTTATATTAGCTATCCCCTGCTGACTGTCAGGATGTATAGAACAATGCCTTTAACTAGCTCCTGGACCTGTGTGTAGGGGCACCATGCCAGTGGTCACCTAAGGACTAGGACACCAACACTCAAATATGCCACATGAAATTCCTACATAGTCAACTCCAGCTTCAACCCATCCCATCAGTCTATACACAAGATATACAAAACCCTCCCCTCTGGAAACCTTCAAATCTTTTGGGGCATGGACTCTACAAGGTGTCAAAAGCGTTCCACAGGGATGCTGGCCCATGTTGACTCCAATGCTTCCCACAGTTGTGTCAAGTTGGCTGGATGTTCTTTGGGTGGTGGACCATTCTTGATACACATGGGAAACTGCGTTGCTGTTCTTGACACAAGCCTGTGTGCCTGGCACATACTACCATACTCTGTTCAAAGGCACTTCAATATTTTGTCTTGCACATTCACCCTCTGAATGGCACACATACACAATCCATGTCTCAATTGTCTCAAGGCTTAAGAATCCTTTTTTAACCTGTCTCCTCCCCTTCACTAAATTGATGTAAGTGGATTTAACAAGTAACAACAATAAGGGATCATAGCTTTCACCTGTATTCATCTGGTCAGTCTATGCCAAGTTCATAATGTATTGTACACTCAGTGTATATAATATAGGAAGCCATGTTGTGTATGTGATTGCACTTGACAGCTTTGTGTGCAATGCGTTTCTTTTATATTGGCCATGTCAATACCTTGATTGGTGAGTACCACTTGTGAGGGCCTGGAGGCTTGCGCATGCCATTATTGAGAATGCGGGTGGGGGACTGTATGAACTCCTGCTCAGGCATTTTCACCCTGGCATTCTTTGCCTTCTCCAGTTTGGCTCCCTCCTCAGTAGAGCCTTTCTCACCCCAACGCACCTGACAAATAATAACAAGCAGAGATTTTTAAACATGTCTCGCTTCATTTCAACCTGGCACATTCAATTTGTCACGGTCTACACCTGTTGTTTATGAAGCATAACAGTGAAATGCTTACCTAAGGGCCCTTCCCAACAACTCAGAGAGAAAAATTGAGGAAAAATAACACAAGGAACAAATACACAATGAGTAACGATAACTTGGCTATATACAGGGAGTACCAGTACCGAGTCGAGGTGCAGGTGTACGAGGTAATTGAGGTAAATATTTATAGATAATGAACATTAGCAGCAGCGTATATGAGGAGTCTAAAAAGTTAGTGCAAAAAGGGTCAATGCAGATACTCTGACCAGCTCTTTGGTTAACTATTTAGCAGTCTTATGGCTTTGGGGTAGAAGCTGTTCAGGGTTTGTTGGTTCCAGACTTGGTGCATTGGTACTGCTTGCCATGCGATAGCAGAGCAAACAGTCTATGACTTGGGTGGCTGGAGTCTGATCATTTTTGGGTGCTTCCCCTGACAGCGCCTGGTATAGAGGTCCTGCATACTGGTGCGTACTGGTGCGTACTGGTGCGTACTGGGCCGTCCGCACCACCCTCTGTAGCGCCTTGCGTTCAGATGCAGAACAGTTACTATACCAGGGGGAAGAGGCATTATCCTGAGGGGGAAGAGGCATTATCCTGAGGGGGAAGAGGCATTATCCTGAGGGGGAGAGGCATTATCCTGAGGGGGAAGAGGCATTATCCTGAGGGGGAAGAGGCATTATCCTGAGGGGGAAGAGGCATTATCGTGCCCTCTACACAACTGTGTTGGTGTGTTTGGACCATGATAAGTCCTTGGTGATGTGGACACCGAGGAACTTTAAGCTCTCAACCCGCACCACTACAGCCCCGTCGATGTGAATGGGGGCGCCCTCGGCCAACCACTTAGCGTGTGCTTGGTTGTTTGCCATTGCTGATCTGTCAAACAGAGTTCCTAGATCAAATAGCATGGAGAGAACAGCTGTAGATTGACAGGCGATTGAGGGCAAGTACAGTATTATGAAATCAGCTTGTCAGAGCTTAAATACAGCCGGGTTCCAGCGAAGCTCACCTCCATCCTTTTGATTCCACCCACACCTCTGCCCCCATAGTAGGAGGCATCGACCGTGGGCCACTTCTTCTTAGGCATCCCATCTTCTTCCTCATCCTGGGGGGGGGGGGGATAGTGTAAAGGTCCCACTCTTTCACTCTTTGCACAATGTCCCAGACAGGGTTAATAAAAATTCAGGGTGTGAGATAATACATAATTTCATACAACACTGGCACTGTCGGTTCTGAGGTACAGCCTATACACCAAGCACTCTGCCTCTCCATCTCTCATATACCCTACTCACAATCTAATATTTCAAGCCCTGGGTATGATTTCCTTTTTATGTCTAAATTAGTCTCCTTCTCCTCTCTCTCCCCCTCGCCTTCTCCCGTCCAGTCCATGGCATGCGTCAGATCAGAGGAAATGACCGAGCCCACAGCCCCCCTCATGTTTCAGCTCTTTAATAGACCCAGATTCACACTAATCGAATCCATCAGGCCTATGATCAGGGCCTGCCAGAGAGGAGGCGGAAATAACAACAGGCTGACGCCATTGCCCTCACAGAGACACGGACAATGGGCAAAAAGCTTCACAGAAAACTGGAGGAGATACCTCCTGTATGATTTAATTGAATTAGAGGAGTGGGGGAGATGATTACTTCACACTTTTTGTGTACATTCTATGTGCTTGTTAATGAGGGGATTTTATGACAATATCTTACACAAACTTCTAAAAAGACAGATACATCTATGATATACAAGTTGAGAAGAAAAGTACATTGGACTGTCACTACACACCTTTTTTGGCTGCCTCTCTATTCCTTCCTGACTTTACAACCAAAGTTGCATCCAAAAATGGAACAAAGGATTTATACTAAAAGGAAAATAATTTCAACCTTATTAAATGAGTATGGGCTGTAAAAACTGTGTCATTAAAAATGAGTCACATATGACCTGGATAGAATTCCATTGCTAGTTGAGAATGTTTTGTAACTAGAGTCATTTGCGATGCTGTATTATTGTGAAGAAAATATTATATAAGAATTATTTGATTAATCAGATTAGTCAGTGAATTCCCAGTGGGATCTCAAGAAAGGGACTCCAAAACAGATGGCTCTTAAATAAGGCCTTAATTGAAAGCTTAAACTAAAAAAAGGAATCCCATATAGTGATCTAAACAGACAATTATTCTCAGCTTTATTATCATCATACAGGGGAGGTATAGAAATGGATTATCAGTTTGTACAGTGACCAGAGATGGGTCTGTTCAAAGAAGCTCTCGTGCCTTTTTATCAGAATGTGTTTGCTGAGAGTAAGGGCTGGTTTAGGACAAGATGAGCTGAGGGGAAAGACAGGGCTTCATAGTGGGAGGGTGTTGTCCTCATGACATGGGTGGAAGAAACATCTTGGTCATATGTCAGTCTATAAAACCCAGGGGAATATTAAAAGGTCAGTGAGTTGAGGTTATTGAAGAAAATGGACCATAAGCAATGGGTTCCTACACCTATTAAAAACTCCAAATGGATGTGCTACATGTCAGCCAGTCCACTATCCTTGTAGCCTAGTTTTTTCTCTCGTGGATAGGGAATATACATCAAGGATAACTGTTGTTCAGTAAAAATAAAAATAAAAGAATGTGACTACTTTAACTATAAAACAAATGGCTGCAAGTGTATTTATGTTCTGCTTAATGGCCATTACATAATTTAACAGCCATATCATTGTGTAACAGTGAGTGAATGGAAACTTTTCTTCTGGAGACTAATAGAAGATATAAAATATATTAACCCCCCAAAAGTAATCAACATCAAGGGTTTACCTACCGAACTGTCTTCCACTACCGCTGGTGGGGGTTCATGGATAATCTATGGTGAGAAAGGGGGGGGGGGGGTTACACTCGTGACATGAATGTAAAAAACAAATGTACTTCAAAAACACATTAAAATATATGTCACAGTAATGTGTGCCAAAAACAGGGTTGCATGAAAACACATGGCTCAGGAATTGTTTTTCTCTCTCCTTTTTCCTACTATTTACAGGGGGGGTGGGGGAATAGTAAAAGGCATGCGAGTCTATGCTCCACACTCACTTGTTTTTCTGTTTTTAGCTATGAGGAAATTCATGAAACCCTGTGTAAAATGTGTTCCAGAAAAAAGGACATCTTTTAAATACCAGCTCCTCCTGTTGGATTTTGGCAGAGCCCTGTGATGATGTATAAGAATATTAAAATCATTGAGATGTTTAGTAAATATTGATCATCTGTATTTTCCTCATTCACTTTGCTCAATCTATAGGAAAATACATGCTTGGTGTATCCATGGCTAAAAAAATGTTGAGCAACTATAACTAAGAAATTAACCCGGTCAAGGCAATGAATATTCCTTACTTGAAATTAGACTTATTTCCCCCTGTGCTTCCCAATCCCAAAGGCTGGGATGCTCTCTGATTTCCCATGGTAACATAGCATCACTCTCCTAAACAGTGCTATAGGCAAGGGTTTCCACTGAAAATAACTGACAAGAACTAAAAAGAGAGAGAGAGAGTAACATATAAAAAAATAAAATTTTCTGCGTATTTCCAACTTTTCTGTTTCCAAGCTTGATGGAAAATTGGTTAAAAAAGTGGTTAAATTGTGATCCATTTTGTCAGGCCTGGCTGCGACGGTTTATGTCTAAATACAAGAACAGCATAAAGAAGCTATATCGTCCTCGACCTTGGAGCTGAGAACCACTGTCCTGTGACCTCCAGTGGAACAAACTACTTCAACCAGAGGGACTAAGTACTTCAGCACACCTTTACCACTGACCTCTGGTGGCCTCTGGGCATAATGGACTAATAAAATCAATTAGAGGCAAAAAAGGCCAAAGAGTCTCATCCTTCACTGACTCATAGAACCCCTCTCACCATGTAAGGGAATACCCCCCTGTATTGGACAAAAATGAATGGCATGTCATTGGCATCGGACAAACCATATACACATTGGCCAATACCACCCAATTCGGCGTTGATTCATCCAAAGTGTATTGCAAATGCCATATGGTAATTGCCAGTTGTAACACTTTAAAAATTCAACAGGGGGCAAATGCGCTCCACCGGGGTTGTTCATATTGGATATGTAACCCAAATTAATGTCCAAAAGTAAAATTTTGAAAAAATGAAATTTTTTTCAAAAACTTATCACCCCTTAAAAAAGTGCTTTCTGGACCGTTTTTCGAAATTCTTTCGATTTTTTGTCAATTACACATGTGTAAGAACTGTATGAATATACTTTTGTCCAATTTTATTATCATAATTTTTTTATTTTTTTTATATGCGCATAAGGAATATGTTTTGTCCAATTCCAATATGATTTCATAGGAAGTCAAAGTCAAAAGTCAAAAATGTCAAAATTTTGTAAAAACTTCACACACCCATAAAAAAGTGCTTTCTGGACCGTTTTCGAAATTCTTTCGATTTTTTGTCAATTACACATGTGTAAGAACTGTATGAATATACTTTTGTCCAATTTTATTATCATAATTTTTTTTTTTTTTTTTTTACATGCGCATAAGGAATATGTTTTGTCCAATTCCAATATGATTTCATAGGAAGTCAAAGTCAAAAGTCAAAAATGTCAAAATTTTGTAAAAACTTCACACACCCTTAAAAAGTGCTTTCTGGACCGTTTTTGAAATTCTTTCAATTTTTTTGTCAATTACACATGCGTAAGAACTGTATGAATATACTTTTGTCCAATTTTATTATCATATTTTTTTATATATTTTTTTAAATTGTGCATAAGGATTTTTTGTGGGCCAAATGACGTAAGAAATTTGACATGCTCAAAAATCCTGCAGAAATGCAAAATTGACTGGCCTGATGAACTCGGGATGGCCGGGCAGTGATAGTTGTTCCTTTCCATCACTCGTTGTGTTGACTTCATCATGTCCATTTTGTGATGTTTTTTCACTATATAATCATATTGCAAGTGCACGTGCATTTGCAATATGTTTCAATGTGCATTTACCATATGAAATTTGACCTTGCTCAAAAATGCAAAATTGACTGGTCTGATGAACACAGGATGGCCGAGCAGTGAGAGTTGTACCTTTCCATCACTCGTTGTGTTGATTTCATCATGTCCATTTGTTTATGTTTTCTCACTTTTGCAAAGTCACTGTGCATTTGCAATATGGTTCAATGGGCAGGTACCATCACGAATTTGTCATGCTATAAAAATCCTGCAGGAATGTGAAATTGACTGGCCTGATGAACACAGGATGGCCTGGCAGTGATAGTTGTTCCTTTCCATCACTCGTTGTGTTGATTTCATCATGTCCATTAGGTGATGTTTTTTCACTATAGAATCATATTGCAAATGCACGTGCATTGTTGTGCAACTGGTAACCCAAAAATAAAAATATGGTTGTAAATGCATTTACCGGTCATTCTGATATTAATGCTCGCTATGGGAACACAGGATGGCCGGGCAGTGATAGTTGTACATTTCCATCACTCGTTGTGTTGATTTCATCATGTCCATTAGGTGATGTTTTTACACTATAGAATCATATTGCAAGTGCGCGCGCATTTGCAATATGTTTCAATGTGCATTTACCATATGAAATTTGACATGCTCAAAAATGCAAAATTGACTGGTCTGATGGACACAGGATGGCCGAGCAGTGATAGTTGTACATTTCCATCACTCGTTGTGTTGATTTCATCATGTCCATTAGGTGATGTTTTTCACTATAGAATCATATTGCAAATGCACGTGCATTGTTGTGCAACTGGTAACCCAAAAATAAAAATATGGTTGTAAATGCATTTAGCGGTCATTCTGATATTAATGCTCGCTATGGGAACACAGGATGGCCGGGCAGTGATAGTTGTACATTTCCATCACTCGTTGTGTTGATTTCATCATGTCCATTAGGTGATGTTTTTACACTATAGAATCATATTGCAAGTGCGCGCGCATTTGCAATATGTTTCAATGTGCATTTACCATATGAAATTTGACATGCTCAAAAATGCAAAATTGACTGGTCTGATGGACACAGGATGGCCGAGCAGTGATAGTTGTACATTTCCATCACTCGTTGTGTTGATTTCATCATGTCCATTAGGTGATGTTTTTTCACTATAGAATCATATTGCAAGTGCGCGCATTTGCAATATGTTTCAATGTGCATTTACCATATGAAATTTGACATGCTCAAAAATGCAAAATTGACTGGTCTGATGGACACAGGATGGCCGAGCAGTGATAGTTGTACATTTCCATCACTCGTTGTGTTGATTTCATCATGTCCATTAGGTGATGTTTTTTCACTATAGAATCATATTGCAAGTGCGCGCGCATTTGCAATATGTTTCAATGTGCATTTACCATATGAAATTTGACATGCTCAAAAATGCAAAATTGACTGGTCTGATGAACACAGGATGGCTGAGCAGTGATAGTTGTACATTTCCATCACCTGTTGTGTTGATTTCATCATGTCCATTTGTTTATGTTTTCTCACTTTTGCAAAGTCACTGTGCATTTGCAATATGGTTCAATGGGCAGGTACCATCACGAATTTGTCATGCTATAAAAATCCTGCAGGAATGTGAAATTGACTGGTCTGATGAACACAGGATGGCCGAGCAGTGATAGTTGTACATTTCCATCACTTGTTGTGTTGATTTCATCATGTCCATTAGGTGATGTTTTTCACTATAGAATCATATTGCAAATGCACGTGCATTGTTGTGCAACTGGTAACCCAAAAATAAAAATATGGTTGTAAATGCATTTAGCGGTCATTCTGATATTAATGCTCGCTATGGGAACACAGGATGGCCGGGCAGTGATAGTTGTACATTTCCATCACTCGTTGTGTTGATTTCATCATGTCCATTAGGTGATGTTTTTACACTATAGAATCATATTGCAAGTGCGCGCGCATTTGCAATATGTTTCAATGTGCATTTACCATATGAAATTTGACATGCTCAAAAATGCAAAATTGACTGGTCTGATGAACACAGGATGGCTGAGCAGTGATAGTTGTACATTTCCATCACCTGTTGTGTTGATTTCATCATGTCCATTTGTTTATGTTTTCTCACTTTTGCAAAGTCACTGTGCATTTGCAATATGGTTCAATGGGCAGGTACCATCACGAATTTGTCATGCTATAAAAATCCTGCAGGAATGTGAAATTGACTGGTCTGATGAACACAGGATGGCCGAGCAGTGATAGTTGTACATTTCCATCACTTGTTGTGTTGATTTCATCATGTCCATTAGGTGATGTTTTTCACTATAGAATCATATTGCAAATGCACGTGCATTGTTGTGCAACTGGTAACCCAAAAATTAAAATATGGTTGTAAATGCATTTACCGGTCATTCTGATATTAATGCTCGCTATGGGAACACAGGATGGCCGGGCAGTGATAGTTGTACATTTCCATCACTCGTTGTGTTGATTTCATCATGTCCATTAGGTGATGTTTTTACACTATAGAATCATATTGCAAGTGCGCGCGCATTTGCAATATGTTTCAATGTGCATTTACCATATGAAATTTGACATGCTCAAAAATGCAAAATTGACTGGTCTGATGGACACAGGATGGCCGAGCAGTGATAGTTGTACATTTCCATCACTCGTTGTGTTGATTTCATCATGTCCATTAGGTGATGTTTTTACACTATAGAATCATATTGCAAGTGCGCGCGCATTTGCAATATGTTTCAATGTGCATTTACCATATGAAATTTGACATGCTCAAAAATGCAAAATTGACTGGTCTGATGGACACAGGATGGCCGAGCAGTGATAGTTGTACATTTCCATCACTCGTTGTGTTGATTTCATCATGTCCATTAGGTGATGTTTTTACACTATAGAATCATATTGCAAGTGCGCGCGCATTTGCAATATGTTTCAATGTGCATTTACCATATGAAATTTGACATGCTCAAAAATGCAAAATTGACTGGTCTGATGGACACAGGATGGCCGAGCAGTGATAGTTGTACATTTCCATCACTCGTTGTGTTGATTTCATCATGTCCATTTGTTTATGTTTTCTCACTTTTGCAAAGTCACTGTGCATTTGCAATATGGTTCAATGGGCAGGTACCATCACGAATTTGTCATGCTATAAAAATCCTGCAGGAATGTGAAATTGACTGGCCCGATGAACTCGGGATAGCTGGGCAGTGATTCTGGTTCATCTCCATGGCTCGTTAGGGTTGATTTCAGAATGTCACTTTTGGTGATGGTCCCTCTCCGTTTAAACATATTGCTAATGTACAAAAGTCAACTAGCAAGTCAGTGTCCATCAGTCAATTAGATGTCATTTTGACACCAAACTGATACCAATTGACACCAAACCCACTTTTTCCAACTCATTTAGAAGCCAACTATCATATATGTCAGAGCAGGCCCATAATTCACAGCGCCTTTAGTTTAAAACATAATAAAAACGTAAAACACATAGTTACGTTCTAGCTGCGGGTCCAGGTCAGACATTATGTGAAGGCCTATGTGAGGCGACCCCGAATCCCGAGTTTCGGCTCGATAGGTCCTTCGGTGCCCGAGTAAAACCCTAATTGGTGCTGAAAATCCACTTTTTTCCATGCCTTGCTATGGGGTCCTTGAATGAGCTATCGGACCGAAACGTTGGGGTCCGTCTCTATGGGCCGAGCCGGTTCCAATGCACCTAGTCTTGTGTCTCTGAGACTTTTCTAAATGTCGCCATTTTCGTAATGGTCAAAATGAATTGAAATCATTGCAAATGTACGAGGCTATTTCTCGGTCCGAGAACCTTCTAGAGCCACCTAACTCACCACGCACTATCGACCCGAGGTCTAGAACAGGTTTCTAAAGTTTCGGAACTCTAGGTCTGACGGTTCTTTTTAGCTCGAACAAAGCTAACTATTGGAGGCACTGTCTGTCTCTACAACCCCCAATACGTCCCTCCTTCCAAGTTGTGTGTCTGTGTGATTTAGTTTTCCTTTGAAATTTTATGGGAAAAATGACTGATTTACAGTTCATGGGGGTTGCCTAATCACACATATGAAGTTTTGGACAGATCTGACTTTTTTAACCCCTCGAAACAGCCCCTGAGACACCAATTAAGGCACTTCCGGTTGGCACAGGAAGCTATAAGTCAACACATATCCTCACTGGGCTATGCTTTTACAGAATCCTGTGTTTTAAGTCCTTACGTTAAGAATTGACTGATTTACACAGGGTTGAATGCACTATGTCTATCAAACTGCAGGCAGGTAATGGAAAAACACTTTTAGGGTGATTTTAACCACTTCCGGTTGGTCCAGGAAGCTTAGAATCAACACAGGTAGACCTCATACTGGCCTGATGGACTGTTATCAAAGACAGGTTCATACGGCATTCATAACCCATATAGACTTCAGGTTGAATTTAGGGGTGCAGGCAATGTATTCCTATGGGGAGAGAAGTCAATGCAAACTATTTGAAGTAAACACCTTCTTTTAACTATTAAGGGTTAATGCCACACGGTCAACGTTAGGCTTGCACGGATCGGAAGGACCTTAGGAACGTACCTGAGGTCGAATTGTGCTTCTCACCCTAACGGTTCTCTCACTGTCACCCAAAAGCAAATGACGTTGTGGGGCAGGCTTCATTTTGGGCCTAATTTTCTAATGGTCGCTGCGCTTAGACCGAGCGAGCTACGGTCAAGCGGGATATCTCGTTGAACTCGGCACGGCCTAGAGATTATTATGTTTATGCCATTGCCTGCTCTCTGTGTCTTTGAGAACCGCACTTTTTCACTCCAGCCTTGCTGTGTGTGCGTGTGAGAGATTTTCTTTGACATCTGTTGGGAGAAATGACTGATTTACAGTTCATGAGGGTTACCTAGTCACACATATGAAGTTTTGAAAAGATCTGACCTTTTTAACCCTTGGAAACTGCCACTGTGACATCATTAAAGGCACTTCCGGTTGGCACAGGAAGCTATAAGTAAACCCATGTCTTGATTGACATAGAAACTTACAGAATCCTGAGTTTTAAGTCCTTACGTTAAGAATTGACTGATTTACACAGGGTTGAATGCACTATGTCTATCAAACTGCAGGCAGGTAATGGAAAAACACTTTTAGGGTGATTTTAACCACTTCCGGTTGGTCCAGGAAGCCTAGAATCAACACAGGTAGACCTCATACTGGCCTGATGGACTGTTACCAAAGACAGGTTCATACGGCATTCATAACCCATATAGACTTCAGGTTGAATTTAGGGGTAAAGGCAATGTATTCCTATGGGGAGAGAAATCAATGCAAACTATTTGAAGTAAACACCTTCTTTTAACTATTAAGGGTTAATGCCACACGGTCAACGTTAGGCTTGCACGGATCGGAAGGACCTTAGGAACGTACCTGAGGTCGAATTGTGCTTCTCACCCTAACGGTTCTCTCACTGTCACCCAAAAGCAAATGACGTTGTGGGGCAGGCTTCATTTTGGGCCTACTTTTCTAATGGTCGCTGCGCTCAGACCGAGCGAGCTACGGTCAAGCGGGATATCTCGTTGAACTCGGCACGGCCTAGACATTATGTTTATGCCATTGCCTGCTCTCTGTGTCTTTAAGAACCACACTTTTCACTCCATCCTTGCTGTGTGTGCGTGTGAGAGCTTTTCTTTGACATCTGCTGGGAGAAATGACTGATTTACAGTTTAGGAGGGTTACCTGGTCACACATATGAAGTTTTGGAGAGATGTGACTTTTCTAACCCTTCAAAACAGACAGTGTGACCCAATTAAAGGCACTTCCGGTTGGCACAGGAAGCTATAAGTAAACACATGTCTTGATTGACATAAACACTTACAGAATCCTGAGTTTTAAGTCTTTAAGTTAAGAATTGACTGATCTATGATCTACACAGTGTTGAATGCAGTCATTTTCACCTTTGAAGGTTATGTACATCAAAACTCCTTTTGGGTCAATCTAACCACTTCCGGTTGCTCCAGGAAGCTTAGAATCGACACAGGTAGACCTCATAGTGGTCTGATGGACTGTCATAGAAGACAGGTTCATAAGGCATTCATAACCCACATAGGCTTCAGGTTGAATTTAGAGGTGCAGGCAATGTATTCCTATGGGGAGAGAAGTCAATGCAAACTCTTTGATGTAAACACCTTCTTTTAACTGTTAAGGGTTAATGCCACAGGGTCAAGGTTAGGCTTGCACGGATCGGGAGGACCTTAGGAACGTACCCGAGGTCGAATTGTGCTTCTCACCCTAACGGTTCTCTCACTGTCACCCAAAAGCAAATGACATTGAGGGCCAGCCTTCCTTTGCGCCTTCTTTTTTTCAAGGTCGCTGCACTCAGAGCGAGCTACGGTCAAGCGGGGCGTCTCGTTGAACTCTGCACAGCCTGGAGACTATGGTGATGCCATTTTTTGTGTTGATTTCAGAATGCCATTTTGGTGATGGTCCCTCTCCGTTTAAACATATTGCTAATGTACAAAAGTCAACTAGCAAGTCAGTGTCCACCAGTCAATTAGATGTCATTCTGACACCAAACTGATACCAATTGACACCAAACCCACTTTTTCCAACTCATTTAGAAGCCAACTATCACATATGTCAGAGCAGGCCCATAATTCACAGCGCCATTAGTTTAAAACATAATAAAAACGTAAAACACATAGTTACGTTCTAGCTGCGGGTCCAGGTCAGACATTATGTGAAGGCCTATGTGAGGCGACCCCGAATCCCGAGTTTCGGCTCAATAGGTCCTTCGGTGCCCGAGTAAAACCCTAATTGGTGCTGAAAATCCACTTTTTCCATGCCTTGCTATGGGGTCCTTGAATGAGCTATCGGACCGAAACGTTGGGGTCCGTCTCTATGGCCCGAGCCGGTTTCAATGCACCTAGTCTTGTGTCTCTGAGACTTTTCTAAATGTCGCCATTTTCGTAATGGTCAAAATGAATTGAAGTCATTGCAAATGTACGAGGCTATTTCTCGGTCCGAGAACCTTCTAGAGCCACCTAACTCACCACGCACTATCGACCCGAGGTCTAGAACAGGTTTCTAAAGTTTCGGAACTCTAGGTCTGACGGTTCTTTTTAGCTCGAACAAAGCTAACTATTGGAGGCACTGTCTGTCTCTACAACCCCCAATACGTCCCTCCTTCCAAGTTGTGTGTCTGTGTGATTTAGTTTTCCTTTGAAATTTTATGGGAAAAATGACTGATTTACAGTTCATGGGGGTTGCCTAATCACACATATGAAGTTTTGGACAGATCTGACTTTTTTAACCCCTCGAAACAGCCCCTGAGACACCAATTAAGGCACTTCCGGTTGGCACAGGAAGCTATAAGTCAACACATATCCTCACTGGGCTATGCTTTTACAGAATCCTGTGTTTTAAGTCTTTACGTTAAGAACTGAGTTATTTACGGAGGGTTTAGTGAGTGTGTGTTATTTCAGAAAATCATAGAAAATCACAGAAATCTCGCAGAGCTCCGCAGCACACTTTAAAAAGATTCGTAAGAACAACCTGCAACTGGATCTGTAACCGTTGAAAAAAAAAACACCTATCCGTGAACATCACCAAGGTGTCGTTGTACGATTTCTCTTAAATGACGATAGATAAATGGCTGGTTCTTTTTTATTGACACCGGAGGCTCCTTGACTTTGACGTGAAGTGGAAAAATAATTTCTCTATTTTCATTTTGGACCTTTAATCCCAGATAAATGGCCATAACTCAAAAACCGTTGAGGCCTAGACGCCATCTTGTTCGGGGCCAACTGCCCATTATGCCGCCCCTACGCTCACCGAGTTTCGGCTTCTAAATATTTTCAGTTTTCGAGATAAGGCCCCGTCGTGAATCGTGATGTTTTGTAGCAATAGCCATATGATTGCTTATGCCCTCTTGTGGGAATTTCCGGGACATGGGAAAAATGACATAAATCTTATTATTTTTGTAAAACGGAAACCGAATGTCCGACAACGTTCATTTGATGACTTCCTGGTAGGTCCGGCCCTGCCGCTCGGCCCGACGCCGTCCGCGAATTTTACAAACGATTTCGGACGTCTAGTAAGGGACCGTACATTTGCAATATGGACTTTCTCACTAACCATACAGGTACTGCCGAATTCTTCCCTTAAGGTATGGAAATACTGTTTAGATTAGCAAGATGACTTGAGTGTGATTTATTCAGATAAAATAACTCCGTAAAATACATCCGTGATCATCTGTGAGCATTATGCCAGTGTATAAAGGACATAGAGTTATCTCAGAAAATGCTTCAAGCTACACATAGGTCTACCATATAGGGTCATTTGTATTTAATAAAAATATATGTTTAAAAAGGTTCACGCTTGTAAGACACTGTCCATGAGTGTGAATGTGACATACAGTTTATGTGACTCACCACAGTGCAGCAAAGAGGCCAGAACCACCAGAGAATCATGAGGATTAAAAGCAGCATGAGGATGAGCAGGGCGATTGCCAGGATGGTTCCATCAGACTGGGACAAAGAGAGAGGGAGAGAGAGAGAGACACAGGTCAAACTCAGTCTCCACTGACCTGCATGTTCCACCACAGTGCAAAGGCTGAGACCCATCAGAAAGTTAAAGTGCCTGTAATCATGTAACTACAGGGGACTAACTGTCATAGTTTGGGGGTGCAACAACATGCACCACCCCACTATACTTACACAGCCCACTGTTGTAATGGTGACTGAACTGGAGATAAAACTGAGACCTTCATTCATGCTGACATAGAGGTTGGCTGCCCTGGAACACAACAGGGGTGTAAAGAGATAGCGTGTGGTTAGGATGTGACAGAAACATCAGCAGATAAAGAGCAGATAAAGAGAAAAACTGATATTCTTTCTGTGATTATAGTACTTACATTCCCTCTTCCTGGAGAATGGGTGCAGGACAGAGGAGATACGTATCTTCCACTATTAATGGCTTCACACCTAGAGTACAGGAGAACAAAGGGTCACAACATTGACTCACTGGTTTTTCATTATTTTTACTATTTTCTACATTGTAGAATAATAGTGAAGACATCAAAACTATGAAATAACACATAAGGAATCGTGTAGTAACCCCCCCAAAAAGTGTTAAAATATTTTATATTTGACATTCTTCAAAGTAGCTACCCTTTGCCTTGATGACAACATTGCACAATATTGGCATTCTCTCAACCAGCTTCATGAGGGAGCCACCTGGAATGCATTTCAATTAACAGGTGTGCCTTGTAAAAGTTGAGGAACTTCTTTCCTTCTTAATGTGTTTGAGCCATGTTTGACAAGGTAGAGGTGGCATACAGCATATAGCCCTACTTGGTAAAAGACCAAGTCCATATTATGGCAAGAACAGCTCAAATAATCAAAGACAAGCGACAGTCCATCATTACTTTAAGACATGAAGGTTAGTCAATGTGGAAAATTTAAAGAACTTTGAAAGTTTCTTCAAGTGCAGTCGCAAAAACCATCAAGTGCTATGATGAAACTGGCTCGCATGAGGACTGCCACAGGAAAGGAAGACCCAAAGTTACCTCATTAAATGTTAACTGCACCTCAGATTGCATACCAAATAAATGCTTCAGAGTTCAAGTAAGACACATCTCAACTGATCAGAGTAGACTGTGTGAATCCGGCCTTCATGGTTGAATTGCAGGAAAGAAACCACTACTAAAGGACACTAATAAGAAGAAAATACTTGCTTTGGCCAAGAAACACGAGCAAGGCACATTAGACCGGTAGAAATCCGTGTCCTTTGGTGTTAACCTCTGTCTGTGAGACGCAGAGTAGGTGAACGGATGATGTCCACATGTGTGGTTCCCACAGTGAAGCATGGAAGAGGAGGTGTGATGGTCCTTTTCTGGTGACACGGTCAGTGATTTAACCAGCATGGCTACCACAGCATTCTGCAGCGATATGCCATCCCATCTGGTTTGTGCTTAGCGGGACTATCATTTGTTTTTCAACAGGACAATGACCCAACACACACCTCTTGGGTGTGTAAGGGCTATTTGACCAAGAAGGAGAGTGATGGAGTGCTGCATCAGATGACCTGGCCTGCACAATCACCTGACCTCAACCCAATTGAGATGGTTTGGGATGAGTTGGACCGCAGAGTGAAGTAAAAAAAAGTGCTCAGCATATGCTTCAAGACTGTTGGAAAAGCATTTCTCATGAAGCTGGTTGAGAAAATGCCAAGATTGTGCAAAGCTGTCATCAATGCTGTCATTAAGGCAAAGGGTGGCTTCTTTGAAGAATCTCAAATACAAAAATATATTTAGATTTGTTTAACACTTTTTTGGTTACTACATGTTTCCATATGTGTTATTTCATTGTTTTGATGTCTTCACTATTATTCTACAATGTAGAAAATAGTACAAATAAAGAAAAACCCTGGAATGAGTAGGTGTGTCTAAACTTTTGACTGGTATTGTATATCATGAACTTAGAACTATATCATGTCCCAAATCTTTCTTCAACTGATGTCTGGAGTTCATTGACTAATGATCATGAAATGTCATCATCTAAATTGGATTATTGGTATTGGACTGTGACAGGACAATCTGATTAATGAGGACAACAGAACGGATATCATACAGTATCGGTAACTCAAGACCAATCTAACATAATACAGAGATGTTGGAGGACTGATTTCAATACCTCTAGTTTAGACATGTACACCCATTTGACCAGTGGTGGAAAAAGTACACAATTGTTATACTTGAGTAAAAGTATAGACACCTTAATAGAAAGTTACTCAAGTAAAAGTGAAAGTCACCCAGTAAAATACTTGAATAAAAGTCCAAGTATTTGGTTCTATAATATAATTAAGTATCAAAAGCAAATGTAATTGCTAAAATATACTTGGGTATCATTTAAAATTCCTAATAATACAGTAATCCAGACACCGCCTTTTTCTTGTTTTTAAAATGTATAGATAGTCAGGGGTACACACTAACACTCAGACATAATTTACAAACTATGCATGTGTGTTTAGTGAGTGTGCCAGATCAGAGGCAGTAGGGATGACCATGTGTTATCTTGAGTGTGTGAATTGGACCATTTTCCTGTCCTGCTAAGCACTCAACATGTAAGTAATACTTTTGGGTGTCAGGGAAAATGTATGGAGTAAAAAGTACATGATTTTCTTTAGGAATGTAGTGAAGTAAAAGTTGTCAAACTATAAATAAAGTACAGATACACCAAAAAACGACTTAAATAGTACTTTTTTAAATTTATTTTTTATTTTTACACCACTGCATTTGACAGAGCAAAGAAAACATATTATTTAAAAGCTTAATCTTCGTTTTTAAAGAGAACCTTGATTTTTCCTGTGTCCAACTTATGAAACTTTTGAAAACAGATCCAGTGAGCATCGTCGTTGCCCAAGCAGCCTGTTTATCCTGGCTCAGGTTGAACATACCCCGGCACTGAGGAAATGAACATGAGCACTCTACAGCAAACGGATGACAGCTCCTCTCCTGTAACACCCCTTAGGATGGAGGGGAGGAGTGGGGAGCAGGAGATCAATACTGCTGCCTGCCAAGCTAAGCTCAGAGCCAACACAAACTCAGCCAGATATCCCACTCATAGTTCAACTGAGCAGTCACCCACCTTACACTCTGCATGGACTTAAACTATCAAATGGGACCGAGAGAGCTGAGAGCCTTTTTTCAGGCAGATTGACTGGCTGGTTGGCTGACTGGCTAGCTGACTACAAAGGACTCTCTGGTCATTCTCTCAGGTGAAGGGCTATCGGGGCCCAAATCTCTGCAGTAGTCATGTTTCTACCATGCACTCTTACAAAATATCTAGAACCTAAAAGGGTTCTTCAGCTGTTCCCATATGAGAACCATTTGAAAAATGTTTTTTGATTCCAGGTAGAACCCTAGACATTCAGGCCAAAGAGTTCAATCTTGTTTCTCATTGTCCGAGAGTCCTTTAGGTGCCTTTTGGCAAACTTCAAGTGAACTGTCATGTGCCTTTTATTGAGGAGTGGCTTCCATCTGGCCACCCTACCATAAAGACCTGATTGCAGCACTCCACCAGAGATAGTTGTCCTTCTGGAAGGTTCTCCCATCTCCACAGAGGAACTATGGAGCTCTGTCAGAGTGACCATCAGGATCTTGGTCACCTCCCTGACCAAGGCCCTTCTCCCCCGATTGCACAGTTTGGCCTGGCGTCTTGGTGGTTCCAAACTTCTTCAGTTAAAGAATGATTGAGGCCACTGTGTTCTTAGGGACCTTCAATGCTGCAGAAATGTTTTGGTACCCTCCCCAGATCTGTGCCTCGACACAATCATGTCTCGGAGCTCTACGGACTATTCCTTCGATCTCATGGCTTGGTTTTTGCTCTGACATGCACTGTCAACTGTGGGACCTTATTTAGACAGGTGTGTGCCTTTCCAAATAATGTCCAATCAATTGAATTTACCACAGGTGGACTCCAAGTTGAAGAAACATCAAGGATGATCAATGGAAACAGGATGCACCTGAGCTCAATTTCAAGTACTTATGTAAATAAGGTATTTCTGTTTCTTATTTGTGCTAAATAAAATAAAAATTAACAAACGTTTTCACTGTCATTATGGGGTAATGTGTGTAGATTGATGAGAAAAAATAAATAATTTAAGCAATTTTAGAATGAGGCTGTAACGTAACAAAATGTGGAAAAAGTCAAGGTGTCAATACTTTCCGAATGCACTGTAGAACCCTTTCCACAGAGGGTTCTATATGGAACCCAAAAGGGTTCTACCTGGAATCAAAAAGGGTTCTCCAATGGGGACCGCTGAATGTTTTTGGAACTATTTTTTTCCCCCCTAAGAGAGTGTAGGGATCTAGATACTGGCCAACAGCTTTGCTTCATCTTACACTGTATTAAAACTGTCTACTCTGTGCACATGAGAAAAGGTCATGCTTTACTGCTGAGTGTAGATATACTCACAGTTTAATCTTACTCAATCAATTACAGTCTGTGCTGATCAGTAACTAGCCTCTCAGTGAGATGATCTCAAAATGTTATTCAACTAATACTGGGACAATACAACAACTGGACATAGCTAATACCATAATGTGGCTGCGAAATACATCTTGCTGTCATTCAACACAGATTTCTGGAGGACTATGCAATCTCAATAAAATGACTTTTTCCTAATCCACCTCTTTTTATCACGTCACTCGGTGTGGATTCTTATTCTTCACATATCTCAATGCTGCTGCTCACGAGCCATCAGGGCAACATTGTCACCGAGAGGAAAGAATACCCATGACGTGTCTTCACTGCCGAAGCTCAGAGGGCCTATATTTGCTCCTGCTGGTTTCTGGAGACATCCATTCAGCTGCTGAACACATGTAGCTACACATTGCTCCTTTCCTACGAGGTCCCAAAACTTTTGTAGGTTATGGAGAGGCTATGATGGTGTTTGTGGTGGTTAGAGTAGAGATTACTGCAGATTACAGGAGAGCCCACCATGGGGCAAGGTGAATCAGTCATATGACACCAATGACACTCAACCACAGGAAACAATAATCCAATAGCGATTTATAGGTGGCCCCTGTTGTGTCTGAAATGACTAAAGGGTTTAGGGCTAAACATGCTCTACTGGACAGTTGGTACACAGCTGTCTATCCTTTTTTCCTAAATTGTTTCCATGTCTTCCGCTTGTTTGTGGGGAGTTGTGCGTTTAACTACATACAAACAATTAACATTCTGGGTCACCGTAAACCAGTCTCTTCATCACTCTACCTCAGAGTAGGAGAAATGTGTTAGCAGTCCCTAGGTCATTCATGCTAAGCAGCACCATACTGTAATAGTTATTCAACCGTAGTATTGAACGGCGCTGAAGACTGCGCTTTGATCTGCTATCAAATTCCAAGGATGAAATCCTTCATTGCAATTCAGACCTTCTGAATGAAGGCCAATAACTTACTTTAGAACGGACATCAACTTGGTGCCTGTGTCTTTTCTCCAGACCCTGTTCTGACATAGAGGGTAAAACCTCTTCCAGCCTAGGCATCCTATTCTTCTCTTCCCTTCAGGCCCAGACTCCAGACTTGCTTATGCATCAACGCTGGCTATTTTCTATTAGAGCACGGCCTCCCACAGCTACATGTTGGCATGCATCAGAGGGGGCTGGTCTCACACATCCATTAGGCCACTTCTAAAGATCACAGGGGAACTTGGATGTGCCTCTAGGACTTTCCCCCTCACTAACTTCTGTGTGGTACTGTTTTCCCTTGATCTTCTGGCTCTGGCACAGTCCCAAGCCATTAAAGCACAATGTACCTTTCAAAAGACACAAACCAGTAATACCAGGAACAAATGGCATGAGCACTTGTTTGGGCATAGAGAACCTCTGCTGACTCTGCACTCCTGAAGAGCACTTTTGGGAAGCACTGTGAGACATCAATTGGTAAACATTGACTTTTTACCATGTCCAACTCATACAGTAACTCACCACGTTGGTCACACATACCCTGAGCAGTTTGCAGCTGCAGGAATGGCGTCTTTGTGTTTGTTATTACATGATTAGCAAATGACGTATGCATTATGAACAAGCCATTGAAACAGAAAAGAGCACCATTGTCCATTTACTTTCAGTTCGTATTCCACTTACTCTTGGTGAGTGTGTCGTTGATTCGGAAACTGCACAGGACCTTATGGACATTCCGAGCATGGAGGAAGCCGTTTCCTCTCACCACCACCTGAAACGTTTCTGGAGAGAGAAGAGAGGAGCACAGTGACTGAATTTGTCCCACCACATGTAATACTGTAGCTGTTCAGGCTAACATCTGAGTCTATCATCTCAGCATCTCACACTCTGGTTACATTCTGCCAACTAACTGCCCTGACCATAGTAGTTGTTGAAAATAAATTATTTCTCTGGATGCCTGGATAATTGAGATCTTGCGGTCAATGAGACTTCAAATGCAGTTGTTCAGACATGTGGATATATAGTGGCTCTCTGGAACCAATACCACAGAACCCAGAAAACATGAAGCGTAAATACTTATCTTTACAGTGGGGAAAGTGGTGGGTTGTAAGACTGTAGAATGGACAATGACTGAGCAGCATTACACAGCGGAAAAAGTCAGCTATGATTTGTGTCCTTAGTACAGTAGTTAAATGGAGTTGAGACCAGGCCTGGGTTGAATCGTTCATGACAAATGAAGTTGCTGCTACTGTGTGTAGGAGATACTGTATATACTGCACACCAGGCTCCTGCCCCTGCCAAGGTAGATTTTTCTTCTCTTCCTGTTGTGAGCTCCAATGTGGGGAGCCTTTAAATGTATGATTTAGTGAAGACCTGAGAGACCAGAGAGGATAAATGGGTTGGGCCAGAGGTCTATAAACTTACCTCCTGCACAGATACTGGAGGGCTCAGCCGCCAGGATCTCAATGCAGGACTTCTTTAATATCTGGGGGAGGGAGGTGAGAGGTGAGAAGGAGGGAGACAGGGGGGGACCAAGGTCTAGACATTCTCACAGTATTTCACACTTGTTACAGAAGGTTGTGTGTTTATTTGTTGAGAGTATTGGTTTACAATATAATCCCTATACTCCTTTTCCTGTCCATTACAGTAACAGTGTGTACCAGTGCACCTCGATACTATGATCTGCTTGATGTCTCCTGTTCTCATCTCTGTGCTCCTCCGGTCCTTGTGCTCTGGGTGTATATCTCTCTCTATACCCCCACTGTCCAGGGAAAGTATGTGTTGTATTCCTGAAGATCAGACTGACAATATGCTACCCTTCTTCCTCGACTCTGAGCCAAGAACTTTCAGCATGCTGTTAATGGGATCCAGATGACAGTCAACTGGTCTGACCCCTATCTCTGCTAGAGAAACTCAGTGCCTGGATGACAGTGGCCTCTCCACCACGACTCTCCTTTTCTTTCATCCGTTCGCTTTTTCAATCGGCCGAGTGGATACAACAATATAAGTACATTCCTTTGAGGTGGAAGCTAGAAGACATAACAAATTCATTCACTGATCCTATTTGGTAAGAGCTTGGATCAAAAGCTGGGAAGTCACAGCATGTTTTCCTGGAATGTTGTTCCTGGTGAGTTTTGATGGCCAGAATATCGGTTTATATTTTTCATTTGTCCTATTTTCCCTCGTTTCCTATTTGAGTAATGTGTTAATGGATTCAGAGAGATGTTCTGCGGTGAGGATATGAGTTCCATGTGGAACCATTTCCTCTGACCTCCTAGAACAGGTATAATTATCAAACACCAGTGTGCATATTAAAAATGCTGTTATAAACTGGGTGGTTTGAGCCCTGAATGCTGATTGGCTGAAAGCTGTGGTATATCAGACCGTATACCACGGGTATGACAAAACATTTATTTTTACTGCTCCAATTACATTGGTAGCCAGTTTAGAATAACAATAAAGCACCTCAGGGGTTTGTGATATACAGTGGGGCAAAAAAGCATTTAGTCAGCCACCAATTGTGCAAGTTCTCCCACTTAAAAAGATGAGGCCTGTAATTTTCATCATAGGTACACTTCAACTATGACAGACTAAATGAGAAGAAAAAATATCTAGAAAATCACATTGTAGGATTTTTCATGAATTTATTTGCAAATTATGGTGGAAAATAAGTATTTGGTCAATAACAAAAGAGCCTCAATACTTTGTCATTGCCAACAAAGGGTATATATATATATATTTTTTTACCTTTATTTAACCAGGCAAGTCAGTTAAGAACATACTCTTATTTTCAATGACGGCCTGGGAACAGTGCCTGTTCAGGGGCAGAACGACAGATTTGTACCTTGTCAGCTCGGGGGTTTGAACTCACAACCTTCCGGTTACTAGTCCAACGCTCTAACCGCTAGGCTACGCTGCCGCCAATATAACAGAGGTCAAACACTTTCTGTAAGTCTTCACAAGGTTTTCACACACTGTTGCTGGTATTTTGGCCCATTCCTCCATGCAGATCTCCTCTAGAGCAGTGATGTTTTGGGGCTGTTGCTGGGCAACACGGACTTTCAACTCCCTCCAAAGATTTTCTATAGGGTTGAGATCTGGAGACTGGCTAGGCCACTCCAGGACCTTGAAATGCTTCTTACGAAGCCACTCCTTCGTTGCCAGGGCGGTGTGTTTGGGATCATTGTCATGCTGAAAGACCCAGCCACGTTTCATCTTCAATGCCCTTGCTGATGGAAGGAGGTTTTCACTCAAAATCTCATGATACATGGCCCCATTCATTCTTTCCTTTACACGGATCAGTCGTCCTGGTCCCTTTGCAGAAAAACAGCCCCAAAGCATGATGTTTCCACCCCCATGCTTCACAGTAGGTATGGTGTTCTTTGGATGCAACTCAGCATTCTTTGTCCTCCAAACACGACGAGTTGAGTTTTTACAAAAAGTTATATTTTGGTTTCATCTGACCATATGACATTCTCCCAATCTTCTTCTGGATCATCCAAATGCTCTCTAGCAAACTTCAGACGGGCCTGGACATGTACTGGCTTAAGCAAGGGGACACGTCTGGCACTGCAGGATTTGAGTCCCTGGCGGCGTAGTGTGTTACTGATGGTAGGCTTTGTTACTTTGGTCCCAGCTCTCTGCAGGTCATTCACTAGGTCCCCCCGTGTGGTTCTGGGATTTTTGCTCACCGTTCTTGTGATCATTTTGACCCCACAGGGTGAGATCTTACGTGGAGCCTCAGATCGAGGGAGATTATCAGTGGTCTTGTATGTCTTCCATTTCCTAATAATTGCTCCCACAGTTGATTTCTTCAAACCAAGCTGCTTACCTATTGCAGATTCAGTCTTCCCAGCCTGGTGCAGGTCTACAATTTTGTTTCTGGTGTCCTTTGACAGCTCTTTGGTCTTGGCCATAGTGGAGTTTAGAGTGTGACTGTTTGAGGTTGTGGACAGGTGTCTTTTATACTGATAACAAGTTCAAACAGGTGCCATTAATACAGGTAACGAGTGGAGGACAGAGGAGCCTCTTAAAGAAGAAGTTACAGGTCTGTGAGAGCCAGAAATCTTGCTTGTTTGTCGGTGACCAAATACTTATTTTCCACCATCATTTGCAAATAAATTCATAAAAAATCCTACAATGAGATTTTCTGGATTTTTTTCTCTCATTTTGTCTGTCATAGTTGATGTGTACCGATGATGAAAATTACAGGGCTCTCATCTTTTTAAGTGGGAGAACTTGCACAATTGATGGCTGACTAAATACTTTTTTGCCCCACGGTATGGCAAATATACCACGGCTAAGGGCTGTGTACTAGCAATCTGCGTTGCGTCGTGCGTAAGCACAGCCCTTAGCCGTGGTATTTGGCCATATACCCCCAGGCCTTATTGCTTAATTATTCTAGCTTTCCTTGTGTTGGTAGTCAGATCTCTTACCGAATCAATGACCCCCTGCAGTGCTTCAAAGCCATCGTTCACTGGGAATACATGGTCCTTGCTATCAGCAATCTTTGCCAGCTGAGGAAGAAAAAAAGTTTAATTCAGTTCATGCTGAACTTTCACAAACCCACCAACCTCCTTTTCATCTTATGTTTGGGACACAGTGTGCGATGTCAAATCAGAGCACACAGAAGCAAGACGTGTCCACACACCTGTGTCTCATTGAAGTCCTTCACCCCCACACAGTATACGGAGGCACCCAGACTCCGCGAGCGGTTGGCCTGTCAGGTATTCACAGAGGAGAGCAAAAACAAGAAAAACTGTCAAGACATGGAATCTATTTAAGCACTGCATTGCACAACATGAACCAACACACAACCACAGAAAACCCTCCAGATCGCTCCTCTGGACCTGTGGTGACTCTGAGCCATAGATTTGAGTAATAGTTAAGAGATCACACAGCACTGAGTTCTTGTTGAGTGACAATCAATATTGTTCCTAAAAAATAATTAAAACTCTGATGGAAACACTTGAGTGGCTAGAGCCAATAGAGCTTACGATTCAAATGTTATATTTCATGAGCATCTGAAAGAAGGCCCTTCAGAGCTGAGCTGACAATTTTATTCAATATGAGTGACAGCATAAAGCTTCAAGTTATTGCTCCGAGGCTCCCTGCTCAGGGTAAGTGGCATTTCCCCACAACATTTTGAAAGCTACTGAGAAAGATACCGTATCTGCATCACTTCCTCAAGTGTGTCCAAGGGTGCTCAGAACTGATTAAACAGCCCTAGCTTGGCACGCCTGCTGCACCTGCACTCCCAACTAAACCATTGGTTCCTTGTGCAGATGTGCGGCAAATGCCTTCTTTATTCATGGGCAGATGGGAGACGTAAATCTGACAGAAACTTTGACTCCCCCTTTTCCATCACTGAAAATAATGGATCAAAGTGCTACTGAGGTGATGTATATGGTGCTGCTGTTTGATCTGTGCCAACAGGAGTGCCGCTTCTGTTTACAATTTGTGGGCTCGTCTTTCTCCCTCTGGCTATATTTACTGTTCACCTCTCTCTCAGCATAGTAGAAGAGGTCCTCATGCAACTCTCCATCTGTGAGAGCTATGATGACACTGGCAGTACGGTATCCTATCAACAGACAGAAAACCTTTGATTAGGATGTAATTGCTGCCACAGCGCTATCCAAATAATAATGTTAGACAGGAGAAATTAATATATCAAGCACAACTTCCAGCAGGAAACAATTGAAAAATTAAATGGAACTACACACCTTCTGAGTTTCCATAATATATCTGCTCACTGGCCTGTAAAAAAAGATTAATTGGATTGAAACAGTACAATGGCTAAAGTGGTCCTGTGAATACAGTAACTCTTCCATACTGATACAGGTGCCATTTTGGCTCCAAACCATGTTCTTTGTTCTTAAGCCAGAATGGAGATAGATTCCAGCTCAGAGCTCAGCTAAAAGCAGACAGCTCACCCTCTGGATGCCCTCGTGCATAAAGGTGTCTCCACCTGGAAGTACCTTCTGGAGCTCCTCCAGACCTTTGCGAATCTGCTCCCTGAGCAAGCAAACAGATAAAAGGGCAGTTCATATTCATCATGTCTCACTCCTCACCCTGCAAAAGTCCTCCACTGGGCACAGATGTCAATTCAACATCTATTCCAAGTTGGTTCAACGTCATTTCATTGAAATGTGGAAACAACGTTGATTCAGCCAGAGTGTGCCCAGTCTTATAGATCTAAGTGCAGCTAAAAAGCTATTATAACTAAATTACCTAGATCTTCAAATGAGAGGTAGCTTTAGGTTTTGATATAAAATTATAAATGTGACGTCCTACTACCAAATCATAATGTCAAACTCAAACATTGAGTACAGCATTGAACTGCATGCATGCACACCCATAATCATCAACAAGTGAGTTGTTTTGAGCCCTCAAATCTAACATATTTCCCTTTTGACTGATTTCTTGTACAACGCATAGTCTTCTCCCGAAACTAAAAGCTGACAGACAGATATGATGTGACAAAGACAATAGGCACAGAAACAAAGACCTATCATGATCTCTCTATTGAAGTGGTATTCCATTTCAGAGAGTAGTGACGGGCTTTATGTGTGCTTTGGGTTTTAAGAGTGTCCTATTGGCACAGGACATTGTCTAGCAGATGGTGGGGGAAATGAGTCCTGTGTGAAATGAGACAGCAGGAAGACCATAAACATTGAAAATGTTTCAGTGCCTGCGTGGACAATGCACCTAAGGAAAGATTAGACTGATATGCAACATGTAATATATTGTGAGCCACATGCTGAAGCTTACAGTTTGCCAAAGAATTGACAGCATTGTCAGTCAAACTCAATGTGAGGGTATTGTTCTCTGTGATTCTTATGTCTCTAATTCAATGAACCTTAAATCCTGCATGTTTCTCTGGATTTTTGATAATCAACTCAGTTCAGAATCAGAAAATACCTGACATCTTGTGGAGAGGTAATACCCCAAATCCTAAGAAAGAAAGATTGTTCCCTCACCTGTCTTCTGTGAGACGCATCAAAATCCTTCCCTCAGTGGAGAACACAATGAAGGACATGCGCAGCTGTGGACTGGAGAGAAATTGACAACATTCATACAGTATTTTAACTTTCTTCACATTTTAGTCATATAGCAGACACTCTTATCCAGAGCGACTCCAGTTAGTGCATTCATCTGTAGATAGCTAGGTGGGACAACCACATATAACAGGCATAGAGAGTACATTTTTAGTAGTCAGCGATAGAAGGGGGTGGGGGGGGTGATCTGGTATCTTTGTCTGGTAGACATGCATACCCACACAAACTATTTTTTAAATATTTTTTTCACCTTTATTTAATCAGGTAGGCTAGTTGAGAACAAGTTCTCATTTACAACTGCGACCTGGCCAAGATAAAGCATAGCAGTGTGAACAGACAACACAGAGTTACACATGGAGTAAACAATTAACAATTAACAAGTCAATAACACAGTAGGTCAAACAAGTCAATAACACAGTAGGAAAAAAAAAGAAAAAAGAGAGTCTATATACATTGTGTGCAAAAGGCATGAGGAGGTAGGCGAATAATTACAATTTTGCAGATTAACACTGGAGTGATAAATGATCAGATGGTCAGGTAGAGATACTGGAGTGCAAAAGAGCAGAAAAGTAAATAAATAAAAATAGTATGGGGATGAGGTAGGTAAATTAGGTGGGCTATTTACCGATAGACTATGTACAGCTGCAGCGATCGGTTAGCTGCTCAGATAGCAGATGTTTGAAGTTGATGAGGGAGATAAGTCTCCAACTTCAGCGATTTTTGCAATTCGTTCCAGTCACAGGCAGCAGAGAACTGGAACGAAAGGCAGCCAAATGAGGTGTTGGCTTTAGGGATGATCAGTGAGATACACCTGCTGGAGCGTAGGGTATTGGAAGCTATTTTGTAGATGACATCGCCGAAGTCGAGGATCGGTAGGATAGTCAGTTTTACTAGGGTAAGTTTGGCGGGATGAGTGAAGGAGGCTTTGTTGCGGAATAGAAAGCCGACTCTCGATTTGATTTTAGATTGGAGATGTTTGATATGAGACTGGAAGGAGAGTTTACAGTCTAGCTAGACACCTAGGTACTTATAGTTGTCCACATATTCTAGGTCGGAACCATCCAGGGTGGTGATGCTAGTCGGGCATGCGGGTGCAGGCAGCGAACGGTTGAAAAGCATGCATTTGGTTTTACTAGCGTTTAAGAGCAGTTGGGAGGCCACGGAAGGAGTGTTGTATGGCGTTGAAGCTCGTTTGGAGGTTAGATAGCACAGTGTCCAAGGAAGGGCCGGAAGTATACAGAATGGTGTCGTCTGCGTAGAGGTGGATCAGGGAATCACCCGCAGAAAGAGCAACATCATTGACATATACAGAGAAAAGAGTCGGCCCGAGAATTGAACCCTGTGGCATCCCCATAGAGATTGACAGAGGACCGGACAACATGCACTCCGATTTGACACACTGAACTCTGTCTGCAAAGTAGTTGGTGAACCAGGCAAGGCAGTCATTAGAAAAACCGAGGCTACTGAGTCTGCCGATAAGAATATGGTGATTGACAGAGTCGAAAGCTTTGGCCAGGTCGATGAAGACGGTTGCACAGTACTGTCTTTTAATCGATGGCGGTTATGATATCGTTTAGTACCTTGAGTGTGGCTGAGGTGCACCCGTGACCGGCTCGGAAACCAGATTGCACAGCGGAGAAGGTACGGTGGGATTCGAGATGGTCAGTGACCTGTTTGTTGACTTGGCTTTCGAAGACCTTAGATAGGCAGGGCAGGATGGATATAGGTCTGTAACAGTTTGGGTCTAAGGTGTTTCCCCCTTTGAAGAGGGGGATGACTGTGGCAGCTTTCCAATCCTTAGGGATCTCAGACGATATGAAAGAGAGGTTGAACAGGCTGGTAATAGGGGTTGCAACAATGGCGGCGGATAGTTTCAGAAATAGAGGGTCCAGATTGTCAAGCCCAGCTGATTTGTACGGGTCCAGGTTTTGCAGCTCTTTCAGAAAATCTGCTATCTGGATTTGGGTAAAGGAGAACCTGGAGAGGCTTGGACGAGTAGATGCAGGGGGGCGGAGCTGTTGGCCGAGGTTGGAGTAGCCAGGAGGAAGGCATGGCCAGCCGGTTAACAGTTGAAAGTTTAGTTAATATTGAATTTATATAACTTTACATTACAGGGTCTTTGCAAATTATTCTCACCTTATGAACTTATGAGCCAGATGTTCCACAAAGTGATAGATTTCAATCCAGTGGTGCTGCACACTCCCAGATCTGTAAAGAGAGATAACATATTGATGAGTGTTTTGTATAAACAGTCTGGAGGAAGTGGAGAGGTTAAGGACTATCTGACAGATGGGGGACGAGAGTCAGGGAATCAATGTGTACTGCATCTATCTGTATTGTAGAAATGTAGCATCTGCTTTAAACATTTTCACTATTATGTGAATCCTATAGCACAGTAAAAGACTGTTTGTGTCTTCATTTACCTCAAGCTTTTCAATGTTCAACCATGAGGGAGAGGGACCATTGTCAAACCTCTGAGCCAGAAACCTAGACTGTGCAGCCCAGTAGTACATTCTAAAATTGGGGAGGTTTAAGCCCCCTTGACTGTAATCAAGGGTCAGTTTATCCAGGCCAACCCTAGGGGTTTTGCCGTGCCAGATAAACCGTCTGGTCAGCTTGTCGAGAGAGGAAAAAAATGCTGCGGGAACAGGGATAGGGAGAGATTGAAACAGATATAGAAACCTGGGCAGGACATTAATTTTAATTACATTGATTCTACCCAGTAGAGTGAGAGGTAAGTCCATCCATTTACAAAGGTCAACCTCCACCTTTTGCAACAAACTGGCCAGATTTAGTTTATAGAGGTTGTTCAGATTACCATCCACCATTATGCCCAAATATGTGAAGCCCATAGGCGACCATCTCAGATAGCTGATGTTCTGACAGAGTTGCAAAATCTGGACCCCTACAAATTAGCTGGGCTAGACAATCTGGACCCTCTCTTTATAAAATGATCTGCCGCAATTGTTGCAACCCCTATTACTAGCCTGTTCAACCTCTTCCGTATCGTCTGCGATCCCCAAAGATGGGGATGACTGCGGCAGCTTACCACTCTTCAAAGGGGGTCGACACTCTAAACCCAAACTGTTACAGACCTATATCTATTCTACCCTGCCTTTCTAAAGTCTTCGAAAGCCAAGTTAACAAACAGATCACCGACCATTTCAAATCCCACCTTCTCCGCTATGCAATCTGGTTTCCGAGCTGGTCATGGGTGCACCTCAGCCACGCTCAAGGTCCTAAACGATATCATAACCGCCATTAATAAAAGACAATACTGTGCAGCCGTATCCAATCGACCTGGCCAAGGCTTTCGACTCTGTCAATCACCATATTCTTATCGGCAGACTCGACAGCCTTGGTTTCTCAAATGATTGCCTCGCCTAGTTCACCAACTACTTCTCTGATAGATTTCAGTGTGTCAAATCGGAGGGCCTGTTGTCCGAACCTCTGGCTGTCTCTATGGGGGTGCCACAGGGTTCAATCCTCGGGCCGACTCTTTTCTCTGTATACAGTACATCAATGATGTCGCTCTTGCTGCTGGTGATTCTCTGATCTACCTCTACGCAGACGACACCATTCTGTATACTTCTGGCCCTTCTTTGGACACTGCTAACTAACCTCCAGACGAGCTTCAATGCCATTACAACTCTCCTTCCGTGGCCTCCAAATGCTCTTAAATGCAAGTAAAACTAAATGCATGCTCTTCAACCAATCACTGCCCGCACCTGCCCGCCCGTCCAGCATCACTGCTCTGGATGGTTCTGACTTAGAATATGTGGACAATTACAAATTGTATGGATTACAAATCCATACTCACATTAAGCATCTCCAATCCAAAATGAAATCTAGAATTGGCTTCCCATTTTGCAACAAAGCATCCTTGACTCATGCTGCCAAACATACCCTGGTAAAACTGACTATCCTACCGATCCTTGACTTCAGCGATGTAATTTACAAAATAGCCTCCCAACACTCTACTCAGCAAATTGGATGCAGTCTATCACAGTGCCATACGTTTTGTCACCAAAGCCCCATTTACTACCCACCACTGCGACCTGTATGCTCTTGTTGGCTGGCCCTCACTTCATTTTCGTCGCCAAACACACTGGCTCCACCTCATCTATAAGTCTCTGCTAGGTAAAGACCTGCCTTATCTCAGCTCACTAGTCACCATAGCAGCACGCGCTTTGGTCACCCCAAAGCCAATTCCTCCTTTGACCGCCTTTCCTTCCAGTTCTCTGCTGCCAATGACTGGAACTAATTAAAAATATATATTTTAAAAAAATCATCACTGAAGCTGGAGACTCCCTCACTAACTTTAAGCATCAGCTGTCAGAGCAGCTCACAGATCACTGCACCTGTATATAACCTATCTGTAATTAGCCCATCCAACAACCTCATCCCCATATTGTTATTTATTTTTGATCCTTTGCACCCCAGTATCTCTACTTACACATTCATCTTCTGCACATTTATCACTCCAGTGTTTAATTGCTAAATTGTAATTACTTCGCCACTGCGGCCTATTTATTGCCTTACATCCCTAATCTCACCTCATTTGCACACACCTAATCTCACCTAATTTGTATATAGATTCCTATTGTGTTATTGACTGTACGTTTGTTTATTCCATATGTAACTCTGTGTTGTTGTTTGTGTCGCACTGCTTTGCTTTATCTTGGCCAGGTCGCAGTTGTAAATGAGAACTTGTTCTCAACTGGCCTACCTGGTTAAATAAAAGGTGAAATACATTTTTTCCCCCCATCCAACCATTACAGTTCGACGATATATTAATCTTGGCTGAATGTAGTCTTTCCCTGCCAGTGTGTACTGTGGCAACACTCCTGTATGCCTCTTCTTTCCCGAAAATGAGGGTATTGGTTCAGAGGCACCCATTCTATTAGAACACGCAAACACCTTGGTTGGAAAGCAACAACGTAGCCTATAACTCTGATTGATTAGATAGTTTCCATCTTTGGACTGCACCAATGATCTCATGCTGATGCAGATCAGTGAAATCCTTCTTCTCAGATTACTGTCAATGTGTTTATAATGCAGCCCCAGTAATGATCTCCGTCTTATTGGAGTCAAGTAAATGATCAGCCATTATGTGTTACTAGAGTCAGGTAAATTATCAGTCATTATGCCTATATGCCTGAGTTGTGTATTTGAATTAGGCCAGTCTAACGGGGCTGTAGTACCGTACTCAACATCACTACGTATGCATAGCTGACCGATTCATTACAGATTTTTGTGGTTTAAATCTCCTTGTCCTTATTTGATGATTATGTTTTGTTAACTCACTCCAGTCTCCTTCTCGCCTGATTTAGTTAACAAAAGGCACATCTCAATAGGTGGTCCAGGTAAGTCATGACATCACAAGTAGGGCGGTGGGTCTGTCCTCTTTTGCGCCTCAATGGAGGGGGAGGCCGATGACATCACAACTACCCATCAGACCAACTCATTGAGTGCCCTACTCCTTGAAGTTTTCAGTTGTGTCTAAAAAATTATATATTTTTAAACACTATTTTGCTCAAAACTTTTTTTTTACTCATGAGTGTATGTAATTTACAGTATTTATACTTGGGCTGTCACTTTTCAACAGTTCAAAAATCACTGAACTCTAACCTTGATAATGGTTGCTTACAATTAAATGTTGTTGACAGTAGGTTGACCGGCCATATGACTTTGTCTTTCTTTCTGTGTGTCATTCTTTTAATTCCTGTCTTTACTCCCATCCTCTTATTTCACTGTCCTCTTCTTTCTCCCTCTCGGAGCATCTCAAAACACCTCTTTATCCATTGTTACCAGGATACGAGTCCCAGCACAGACAGCGCAGCCAAAAGGCTGAAACATTGGAACATCTGGACCTAATGGAGAAAGGGTTCTGCAGACACACAGAGGAGTTGATACAGAGAGGAGTGATGATCAGACAGAGAATACAGAAGGACAGTTATGGTAAAAAGGGATATCAGTTCAATCAAAGAGAGGTAGAGGAAAGCAGCCAGAGAATGACTACATAGACCCCATGAATGACCACATGGAACACTTCCACATCAGCGAATGGAGATCCTAATAAAAAATAAAATACTACATATAATGCCGAATCAGAGGAGACAGTTCAAAATAATGTCTGGAACGGAGCAAATGGAATGTGTTTGATGTATTTGATAGCATTCCACCTATTCCACTCCAGCCATTACCACGAGCCCGCTCTCCCCAATTAAGGGGCCACCAACCTCCTGGTGTCTAACATTCTCCTTTTTTATGCATTTTCTGTTAGCAAAACATTGTGCACACACACAGCAGTATGTTCATCATACTCCCGACATCAGTCTTTTGAATCTTACAATTCGAGATGTCTGCCTGAATTTCCACTTAGCTAAAATGTTATGCCACCACCGAAATGTCTGCCTGGAGTTGGCATTCTGATTCTGATTCTTCATCCACGAGTAAGAGATTAAACAATGGAGGAGAGGAAAAGGCAGACCCAAATGATAGAGTCTGAAGCCTGCTCATCCACATTAGACAAATAATCATGCAGGCAATAATGAGTGTTGTCATTTGAAAGTATTGGAGTTCAGAGGGTAGCAATATCTATTAAAACCAGAAGAGGCTCTATTTTACCCTATTAGGTATGCCCCAAAAGATCCACTGCCCTCACCCACCTGGAAAAAGGGAATGCACAAGTGAAGATGCTTGAAATGGACTACAGCTTGGTCTTCAATACCATAGTACTCTCTAAGCTCACCACAAAGTTCTCGGCCCTGGGACTTAACTCCTCCATATAGAACTGGGTCCTAAACTTCCGGACGGCCACCCCCAGGTGGTGAAGGTAGGTAACATCACCTCCTCCACAATGACCCTCAACACGGGGGTACAGTTCCAATTCCATCAAAATCGCTATCAACGGGGCTGCCGTGGAGACGGTCAGAAACTTTTAAAGTTTCTCTGTGTCCACATCTCAGAGGAGCTGAAATGATCAAACCACAAAGACGCCGTGGTGAAGAAAGCAGGAGATTTATGAAATTCGGCCTGTTCCCGAGGGCCCTTACAGTGTTGGACAGGTGCACCATCGAGATCGCACTGTTGGGCTGCATCAGCCTGATATGGCTCCTGACCACAAGGTTCTACAGATGTCGCACACCATCTGCCCTCCTGGACACCTACAACACCAGGTGTCACAGGAAGACCAAGAAAATCATCAGGGACCTCAGCCACCCGAGCCACAGCCTGTTCTCACCGCTTTCATCACACAGACAATATAGGAGCATCATGGTAGAAATAAACTGCCCAATAGCTTCTACCCCCACGCCACCCTTACCCCCTAATGGACATTTATCCTTGTAAATCTCACCCTATGGACAAATAGCCTTATTGACACAAGTTGCCACTTAACTGCAACAACTGTATAGAATTTAAAACTAGTTATAAATAAATAAATACACACTGAACAAAAATATAAAATGCAACAATTTCAAGATTGAATTGCATTACAGTTCATATAAGCAAATCAGTCAATTTAAATTACTTCATTAGGGCCTAACCTACGGATTTCACATGACTGGGCAGGAGCGCAGCCATGGGTAGGCCTGGGAGTGCCCCCTGGGGTTTCATCAGCTGTCCGGGTGGCTGGTGAAGGAGCCAGATGTGGAGGTCCTGGGCTGGTGTGGTTACACGTGGTCTGCTGTTGTGAGGCCGGTTGGACGCACTGCCAAATTCTCTAAAATGTCTTTGGAGGTGGCTTATGGTAGAGAAAGGAACATTCAATTATCTGGAAACAGCTCTGGTGGACATTCCTGCAGTCAGCATGCCAATTGCACGCTCCCTCAAAACTGTGGCATTGTGCTGTGTGACAAAACTGCACATTTTAGTGGCCTTTTATTGTCCCCGGCACAAGGTGCACCTGTGTAATGATAATGCTGTTTAAATCGGCCCTTGATATGCCACACCTGTCAGGTGGATGGATTATCTTGGAAAAGGACAAATGCTCACTAACAGGGATGCAAACACATTTTTGCATAACATTGGAGAAAAATAATGCATCTGGAAAACATCTGGAATCTTTTACTTCAGCTTATGAAACATGGCACCAACACTTTACTTTTTACCTTTATTTAACTAGGCAAGTCAGTTAAGAACAAATTCGTATTTACAACGACTGCCTATCCCGACCAAACCTGGACAACGATGGGCCAATTGGGCGTCGCCCTATGGGACTCCCAATCTCAACCGGATGTGATATAGCCTGGATAGAGATACATACACACATGCCTTTTTCTATTATTTTACTTAGTATTATTGTTTCACTCACTTCTCTGACCTTCATTGTTGGAGCATTGTTGTGCATGTGACTCAAACTGATTTGATTTGCCGTTGCTCACAATAATTAGGCCCTTTTGATGGAGGATAAGGAAGGAATTTGGGTGAACTAACACTAAGGAGAACTAGTGCAGAAGTGACAGAGAAAGGCTACCTACAGTAGAAATACATCTGAGAATATCATAGGGTGGCATAAATGAGATATTATTGGTTGTGGTTGAAATGCTAAAAACTGGGGCAGCTCCAAACAGACGGTACCAGTCTGAAACAGTCCAATGCCAACAACATGGCTGAGTGAAAATTAAAACATGAAAATGAAAACATGAAAGAATCAGCAAGCTAGTTGGTTGCACGCAGGATTGATTTGTCCACATGTTAGTCACACAGAGATAAACACGGCTTTGGAAATCTACAGTTCATTTGTAAAGTATTCAGACCCCTTGACTTGATGATTCTGAAATGGATTAAATAGTTTTCCCCCATCAATCTACACACAATACCTCATGATGACAAAACAAAAACAGTTTACAATTTTTGGCAAATTTATTTTAAAAAATGAAATATCACATTTCCATAAGTATTCAGACCCTTTACTCAGTACTTTGTTGAAGCACCGTTGGCACCGATTACAGCCTACAAGCTTGACACACCTGCTTTTGGGGAGTTTATCGCATTCTTCTCTGCAGATCCTCTCAAGCTCTGTCAGGATGGATGGGGATCATCACTGCACAGCTATTTCCAGGTCTCTCCAGAGATGTTCGATAGGGTTCAAGTCCGGGCTCTGGCTGGGCCACTCAAAGACGATGAGTGACTTATCCTGAAGCCACTCCTGCGTTGTCTTGGCTGTGTGCTTAGGGTTGTTGTCCTATTGGAAGGTGAACCTTCAACCCAGTCTGAAGTCCTGAGCGATCTGGAGTAGGTTTTCATGAAGGATCTCTCTGTACTTTGCGCCATCCATCTTTCCCAACTAGTCTCCGAGTCCCTGCCGCTGAAGAAAATCCCCACAGCATGATGCTGCCACCACCATCTCACCATAGGGATGGTGCCAGGTTTCCACCAGACATGACACTTGGCATTCAGGCCAAAGAGTTCAATCAGAACAGAGAATCTTGTTTCTCATGGTCTGAGTCCTTTAGGTGCCTTTTGGCAAACTCAAAGCAGGCTGTCATGCGCCTTTTACTGAGGAGTGGCTTCCGTCTGGCAACTCTACCATAAACGCCTGATTGGTGGAGTGCTGCAGAGATGGTTGTCCTTCTGGAAGGTTCTCCCATCTCCACAGAGGAATTGTGGCGCTCTGTCAGAGTGACCATCGGGTTATTGGTCACCACCCGAATCAAGGCCCTTCTGCCCTGATTGCTCAGTTTGGCTAGGCGGCCAGCTCTAGCACGAGTCTTGGTGGTTCCAAACTACTTCCATTTAACAATGATGGAGGCCATTGTGTTCTTGGGGAGCTGCAATGCTGCAGACATTCTTTGGTACCCTTCCCCAGATCTGTGCATCGACACAATCCTATCTCGGAGCTCTACTGACAATTCCTTCAACCTCATGGCTTGGTTTTTGCTCTGATATGCACAGTCAACTGTGGGACCTTATATAGAGAGGTGTGTGCCTTTCCAAATCATGTCCAGTCAATTGAATTTACCACAGGTGGACGCCAATCAAGTTGTAGTAACATCTCAAGGATGATCAATAGAAACAGGATGCACCTGAGCTCAATTTCGAGTTCCATAGCAAATGGTCTGAATACTTACGGAAATAAGGTATTTCTGTTTTTTCACTTCGTTGTTATGGGATATTGTGAGTAGATGGATTAAATAAAATATTTCCTCATCAATTTTAGAATAAGGCTGTAACGTAACAAAATGTGGTCTGAATACTTTTAGAATTCACTGTATATAACTCAAGAAAGCAGCGGAAACACTGCTTTTGTGAAGAGTTTTAAAGAGGCTCATGTCACCGCCTTCTAAAGTGTGTTGCATTATGGGGATACCATCTTCAGAATTGTCCCAATGCTTGATCAATGCCCCTCAGGGGAAGTAAATACCACATATATTTTGTAAGATGCAGGTTTTCAAAGATGTTGGAAATAAAAAATATATATTTTCCACATTAGGTTATATATTTTTTTGCAGTCAGAATGCCTTCAACATTGTATAAAGTACACATAAATATAGCAATGAGGTTATATCAGATTACAATTATCAAATAAACAGACATTGAGAAAACACTTCACATTTTTTTGCCAGCATATAGCAAAATAAAAAAATACAAATTTATTTATTATTTATTTCACCTTTATTTAACCAGGTAGGCTAGTTGAGAACAAGTTCTCCTTTGCAACTGCGACCTGGCCAAGATAAAGCGTAGCAATTCGACACATACAACAACACAGAGTTACACATGGAATAAACAAAACACAGTCAATAATACAGTAGAACAAAAGAAAACAAAAAGTCTATATACAGTGAGTGCAAATGAGGTAAGTTAAGGAAATAAATAGGCCATGGTGGCGGAGTAATTACAATATAGCAATTAAACACTGGAATGGTAGATTGGCAGAAGATGAATGTGCAGGTAGAGATACTGGAGTGCAAAGGAGCAAAATAAATAAATAAATACCAGTATGGGGATGAGGTAGGTAGATAGATGGGCTGTTTACAGATAGGCTAAGTACAGGTGCAGTGATCTGTAAACTGATCTGACAGCTGATGCTTAAAGCTAGTGAGGGAGATGTGAGTCTCCAGCTTCAGAGATTTTTGCAATTCGTTCCAGTCATGGGCAGCAGAGAACTGGAAGGATAGATGACCAAAGGAGGAATTGGCTTTGTAGATAACCTGTAGCCAGTGGGTTTGGCGATGAGTATGAAGCGAGGGCCAGCCAACGAGAGCGTACAAGTCGCAATGGTGGGTAGTGTATGGGGCTTTGGTGACAAAACGGATGGCACTGTGATAGACTGCATCCAGTTTGTTGAGTAGAGTGTTTGAGGCTATTTTATAGATGACATCACCGAAGTCGAGGATCGGTAGGATGGTCAGTTTTACAAGGGTATGTTTGGCAGCATGAGTGAAGGATGCTTTGTTGCGATATAGGAAGCCGATTCTAGATTGTAAATCTCAGCCTCATGGCAAAATGTCAACAAAAGCATGAGATGAGCTATAAAACAGCAACAACAACAAAATCTCTGCCCCATGACAAAAAGTGTAGAATGGCAGCAAATTAGCCTAAAACTGCAACATTTTATCTTAGCCTCATGACAAATGCTGTAAGTTAGCTGCCCCCCCTCGGTGCACCGGGGCCCCAATGCAGTAGTCCGGTCCTGCCAAGTATGACAACATTTGGATCACTTCTGTCAAGCCTTACAAAGTGTGCTACATTATGGGGATAAAATTGTCCGTTTTGCGCCTACATGACTACTGCATAAACTTTACAAAAACCACGTGATCAAATGTAATTTTGACTGCAGTCGACTGCAAGTTTCTGCAGTTGCTCTTTACCAACTTCATCCGGCAGCCATAGATTGCATTGTGGGAGGCTCTATTGTCAACCTATAATTAGGGTGTTTTTGTTTGACACACAGAAACGTGACCAAACAGGAACGAACTTTGCCAAGATTCATGTACACAAGTGGTCACCAACCTTTGAGTCAAGATCACTTTCTCAGTCAAAAGGCAAGTCAATATGTACCACTCAGATTATGATTTTTATTTTATATTTTAAACATGACTTTAACATTTTTACATTAACCTAATAAAAACAGTTCTATAAAGATCTTGATTTGTGCAGTAGGCCTAATACTTTATCACAGCATATTGGCTATATACCTGGCCTGCCAATATTGTTCTTCTCAAACCATATTATATTTCAAAACTCGAGCTTTGATAAATTAGATCAGGTGTAGCACTTGCAAGGCACAGCTGAGCATAAATGTAAATAATTTGCTGTTTTATTTTACTGGATTAATGGTACCTGCATCTGTCATAGTGCTTTCAAGGCAACTGGGAACCAGGACAAATCATGACGTCAGTGATCTTCAGGTAGTGATGTCGGAGTTCTAGAAAGATGCCCGAGTTTCCGGCTTGGAATTCCGAGTTGGATGACCGTTCAAAATAATTTTCCCCAGTCAGATGTCGGAAGTATGAGGTTTCCAGTTGAACACAGCATTAGTCTCAGCCTCTCACGGTCATATTGTTCTAAAGAGACTTACACGCTTATCAAAACGTCATGCCAGGGTAAGCCTACATGAAACACAGGCCTTATTTTAAGTGTTTCTAAAATCCCCGGTGGAAAAAATTATTGGAACCATTTCCCTGTTTGACCGCTAGGTTTTATGGGTATTATGACTCATACTGTGGTACTCTATGCCTACCTGGTGTGCAGGGCTTCTGAATCAAGTACACCTTCCACCAACAGCGCAACACAAAAAAAAAGAGCAAACCTGTATCGTTGGCCTTTCTTACAGAAATGTTTGGTGGTCAACTAGGAACGTTTTAATTTATTTTTATTTCACCTTTATTTAACCAGGTAGGCCAGTTGAGAACAAGTTCTCATTGACAACTGCGACCTGGCCAAGATAAAGCAAAGCAGTACGACAAAAACAACACATGGGTGTATTGTCTTGAAGATCAATCGGTTGGTGACCACTGATGTTATACAGTGAATATGTACAAATTAATGTGATATGAGTCTCTCTCTCACCAACTGATAGTACACACAGTTATGAACAGTTATGAACTCTGCCCCCAATAGTGTATGACAAGCAGTGGAGAGATAAGGTGGAAAGAGAATGATGAATGACAAACTCACTTGTCCAGGACAAAGTAGAGGTCAAAGCTCCCGAAGCAGGATGGTCCAGTCTCCCCCCTGTCCTGGTTGTGCCCAGCATTACCAGCTGCCAGCACCACCAGCACACTCACAACACCAAGCAGCACTGGTAACCAGGAGCCTCTGCACCCATATAAAGACATTATTCCAGTTTGGAGGAGCCTATTTCACATAAAAGGAAGAATAAAACCACTTTGGAAAACAGGTGGAGAAAAACCTTTCCTTTGTACAAAAAAAACTATTCCTTATTTCTGTATATTGATCCAGTATTCTTCAGCATTGAAAATAAGTTATCTGAAAGGGTGCAGTGGAAGGCAGAGAATGCACTGATGCTATGAATCTAGTCGGTCTCAACTGAGTCAGGAAGCTCTAATAACTGGATAAGAGACAATCAAGCACAGGCTACAAGCAGTGAGCCACATAACAGCAAACTCCTGGTCTTCCTTTGTCCTAATTCCCAACAGTAAGAAAATAGCTACAAAGTAAGTGCATTCCAGGCAGCTCCACAGAAAACGATGTAATTGTGTCTAACTTACAGTCAGTCAGTCAGTCCCTTTCCAAAACTCTGACTTTGTTTTTCATTTTTTTCATGTGGTTGAAGAGGGAATTAAAACAAGTGAGAAAGACAAACTCCACTGCTACTGCCATCTACTGGTTACAATCGGTGGTGACAATGTTCTCAGTCAGGAGCTTATCTGGGGCCTCCTTTATCAACCATGCGTACAAACAATTCGTGTTTTTAAAAATTTCATTTAACCTTTATTTAACCAGGTAGGCAAGTTGAGTACAAGTTCTCATTTACAATTGCGACCCGGCCAAGATAAAACAAAGCTGTTCGACACATACAACGACACAGAGTTACACATGGAGTAAAACAAACATACAGTCAATAATACAGTATAAACAAGTCTATTATTATATTATATACGATGTGAGCAAATGTGGTGAGAAGGGAGGTAAAGGCAAAAAAAGGCCATGGTGGCAAAGTAAATACAATATAGCAAGTAAAACACTGGAATGGTAGATTTTCAGTGGAAGAATGTGCAAAGTAAAAATAAAAATAATGGGGTGCAAAGGAGCAAAATAAATAAATAAATAAAATAAATACAGTAGGGAAAGAGGTAGTTGTTTGGGCTAAATTATAGGTGGGCTATGTACAGGTACAGTAATCTGTGAGCTGCTCTGACAGTTGGTGCTTAAAGCTAGTGAGGGAGATAAGTGTTTCCAGTTTCAGAGATTTTTGTAGTTCGTTCCAGTCATTGGCAGCAGAGAACTGGAAGGAGCGCATGCTACAGATGGGTGATGCTATGATGACCAGCTGGCTGAGATAAGGGGGGACTTTACCTTGCAGGGTCTTGTAGATGACATGGAGCCAGTGGGTTTGGCGACGAGTATGAAGCGAGGGCCAGCCAACGAGAGTGTACAGGTCGCAATGGTGGGTAGTATATGGGGCTTTGGTGACAAAACGGATTGCACTGTGATAGACTGCATCCAATTTGTTGAGTAGAGTGTTGGAGGCTATTTTATAGATGACATCGCCGAAGTTGAGGATTGGTAGGATGGTCAGTTTTACAAGGGTATGTTTGGCAGCATGAGTGAAGGATGCTTTGTTGTGAAATAGGAAGCCAATTCTAGATTTAACTTTGTATTGGAGATGTTTGATGTGGGTCTGGAAGGAGAGTTTACAGTCTAACCAGACACCTAGGTATTTGTAGTTGTCCACGTATTCTAAGTCAGAGCCGTCAAGAGTAGTGATGTTGGACAGGCGGGCAGGTGCAGGCAGCGATCGGTTGAAGAGCATGCATTTAGTTTTACTTGTATTTAAGAGCAATTGGAGGCCACGGAAGGAGAGTTGTATGACATTGAAGCTTGCCTGGAGGGTTGTTAACACAGTGTCCAAAGAAGGGCCAGAAGTATACAGAATGGTGTCATCTGCGTAGAGGTGGATCAGAGACTCACCAGCAGCAAGAGCGACATCATTGATGTATACAGAGAAGAGAGTCGGTCCAAGAATTGAACCCTGTGGCACTCCCATAGAGACTGCCAGAGGTCCGGACAACAGACCCTCCAATTTGACACACTGAACTCTATCAGAGAAGTAGTTGGTGAACCAGGCGAGGAAATCATTTGAGAAACCAAGGCTGTCGAGTCTGCCGATGAGGATGTGGTGATTGACAGAGTCGAAAGCCTTGGCCAGATCAATGAGTACGGCTGCACAGTAATGTTTCTTATCGATGGCGGTTAAGATCTTGTTTAGGACCTTGAGCGTGGCTGAGGTGCACCCATGACCAGCTCTGAAACCAGATTGCATAGCAGAGAAGGTATGGTTCGGTTTGAAATGGTCAGTAATCTGTTTGTTGACTTGGCTTTCGAAGACCTTAGAAAGGCAGGGTAGGATAGATATAGGTCTCTAGCAGTTTGGGTCAAGAGTGTCCCCCCCTTTAAAGAGGGGGATGACTGCAGCTGCTTTCCAATCTTTGAGAATCTCAGATGACACGAAAGAGAGGTTGAACAGGCTAGTAATAGGGGTGGCAACAATTTCAGCAGATAACTTTAGAAAGAAAGGGTCCAGATTATCTAGCCCGGCTGATTTGTAGCGGTCCAGATTTTGCAGCTCTTTCAGAACATCAGCTGACTGGATTTGGGAGAAGGAGAAATGGGGAAGGCTTGGGCGAGTTGCTGTGGGGGGTGCAGTGCTGTTGACCGGGGTAGGAGTAGCCAGGTGGAAAGCATGGCCAGCGGTAGAAAGATGCTTATTGAAATTCTCTAATAGTGGATATAAAATTCTTTATAGTGGATTTATCAGTGGTGACAGTGTTTCCTATCTTCAGTGCAGTGGGCAGCTGGGAGGAGGTGTTCTTATTCTCCATGGACTTTACAGTGTCCCAGAACTGTTTTGAGGTAGTGTTGCAGGAAGCACATTTCTGCTTGAAAAAGCTAGCCTTGGCTTTTCTAACTGCCTGTGTATAATGGTTTCTAGCTTCCCTGAACAGCTGCATATCACGGGGGCTGTTCGATGTTAATGCAGAACGCCATAGGATGTTTTTGTGTTGGTTAAGGGCAGTCAGGTCTGGGGAGAACCAAGGGCTATATCTGTTCCTGGTTCTAAATTTCTTGAATGGGGCATGCTTATTTAAGATGGTTAGGAAGGCATTTAAAAAAAAAAATAACCAGGCATCCTCTACTGACGGGATGAGATCAATCTCCTTCCAGGATACCCCGGCCAGGTCGATTAGAAAGGCCTGCTCGCTGAAGTGTTTCAGGGAGCGCCTGCTCGCTGAAGTGTTTCAGGGAGCGTTTGACAGTTATTGTGACAAAACTACACTATATATACAAAAGTATGTGGGCACCCCTTCAAGTGAGTGGATTCACCTATTTCAGCCACACCCGTTGCTGACAGGTGTATAAAATCGAGCACACTGCCATGCAATCTCCATAGACAAACATTGGCAGTAGAACGACCTTACTGAAGACACAGGGACTTTCAATGTGGCACTGTCATAGGATGCCACCTTTCCAACAAGTCAGTTCTTAAAATGTCTGCCCTGCTAGAGCTGCCCCGGTCAACTATATGTGCTGTTATTGTGAAGTGGAAATATGGTCTGGGGCTGTTTTTCATGGTTTGGGATAGACCCCTTAGTACCATTGAAGGGATTTCTTAACCCTAAAGCATAGAATGACATTCTAGATGACTCTGAGCTTCCAACTTTGTGGCAACTGTTTGGGGAAGGCCTTTTCCTGTTTCAGTATTACAATGCCCCCGTGAACAAAGCGTGGTTCATACAGAAATGATTTGTCGAGATCGGTGTGGAAGAACTTGACTGGCCTGCACAGAGCCCTGACCTGAACCCCATTGAACACCTTTGGGATTAATTGGAACGCTGACTGTGAGCCAGGCCAAATCGCCTGGCTCACAAATCTAGGGGAAAGCCTTCCCAGAAGAGTGGAGGCTGTTATAGCAGCAACGGGGTAACCAACTCCATATTAATGCCCATAATTTTGGAATGAGATGTTTGACAAGCATGTGTCCACATACTTTTGGTCATGTTGTGGATCTGTAGAGTTGAAAATGCGATGGAAACACTATGAACTACTGGTGGGAAGATATGCGTATTTTCTTTATGTGTATTTTTAGAATATTAGCACGAAAATCTGTCACCCATATGATGGAAACCTAGCTATTGTCTAGTTAGTATGTCTACTGAAAAATGTTTTTAGCTACAGTGGAAGCCCACAAACTTCAAAGCAAAATATCAACTATCTGTTCATCAATTCAATTCTACAGTATATTATAAACCATGCTCCCTTTGTGATGTAAAGATCAAAAGAGGTTACTTGAAAAAATATCCTGTCTAATAGGTCTGATTTAAATCATTTATATTGTTTACTTGAGACACACTACCGTTCAAAGGTTTGGAGTCACTTAGAAATGTCCTTGTTTTTGAAAGAAAAGCAAAAAAAAGTGTCCATTAAAATAACATCAAATTGATCAGAAATACAGTGTAGACATTGTTAATGTTGTAAAGGACTACTGTAGCTGGAAATGGCTGATTTTTAATGGAATATCTACATAGGCGTACAGAGGCCCATTATCACAACTGTCACTCCTGTGTTCCAATGGCACGTTGTGTTAACTAATCCAAGTTTATAATTTTAAAAAGCTAATTCATCATTAGAAAACCCTTTTGAAATGATGTTAGCACAGCTGAAAACTGTTGTTCTGATTAAGAAGCAATAAAACTGTCCTTCTTTAGACTAGTTGAGTATCTGGAGCATCAGCATTTGTGGGTTCGATTACAGGCTCAAAATGTCTAGAAACAAAGAACTTTCTTCTGAAACTCATAAGTCTATTCTTGTTCTGAGAAATTAAGGTTATTCCATGTGAGAAATTGTCAAGAAACTGAAGATCTTATACAATGCTGTGGACTATTCCCTTCACAGAACAGCGCAAATTGGCTCTAACCAGAATAGAAAGAGGAGTGGGAGGCCCCGGTGCGACTGAGCAAGAGGACAAGTACATTAGTGTCTAGTTTGAGAAACAAACGCCTCACAAGTCCTCAACTGGCAGCTTCATTAAATAGTACCAGCAAAACACCAGTCACAATGTCAACAGTGAAGAGGCAACTCAGGGATGCTGGTCTTTGAACCCCTGAGACAGCAGGGGTTTGTTGTTGTGCACCCTCTTCATATAGCATGGTATTTTTTCACTGTAATAGCTACTGTAAATTGGACAGTGCAGTTTTTTTCAAATCACCTTTATTTACCAGGTAGGCTAGTTGAGAACAAGTTGTCATTTACAACTGCGACCTGGCCAAGATAAAGCAAAGCAGTGCGACACAAACAACAACAAAGAGTTACGCATGGAATAAACAAATATACAGTTAATAACACAATAGAGAAAAGGTATATACAGTGTGTGCAAATGAGGGAGGTAGGCAATAAATAGGCCACAGGGGTGAAATAATTTAAATTTAGCGATTAAACACTGGAGTGATATACAGTGGGGAGAACAAGTATTTGATACACTGCTGATTTTTCATGTTTTCCTACTTACAAAGTATGTAGAGGTCTGTAATTTTTATCATAGGTACACTTCAACTGTGAGAGATGGAATCTAAAACAAAAATCCAGAAAATCACATTGTATGATTTGTAAGTAATTAATTAGCATTAAAATTGAGCCCCCCCCCACACACACACACAGTTTTGTCAAGTTGGCTGGATGTTCTTTGTGTCGTGGGCCATTCTTCATACACACAGGAAACTGTTGAGCGTGAAAAAACCCTGCAGCATTGCAGTTCTTGACCCAAACCTGTGCGCCTGGAACCTACTACCTAGTACCTAATACCTACTACTGTACCTAATACCTCATTCAAAGGTACTTAAATATTTTGTCTTGCCAAGTCACCCTCTGAATGACACCCATAGACAATCCATGTCTCAATTATCTCAAGGTTTGAAAACCCTTCTTTACCTCTTTTATTTCAAATTTCGCCTAAAATGACATACCCAAATCTAACTGCCTGTAGCTGAGGACCTGAAAGCAAGGATATGCATATTCCTGATACCATTTCAAAGGAAACACTTTAAGTTTGTGGAAATGAATGTAGGAGAATATAACACATTAGATCTGCTAATGGATACTACAAAGAAGAACATGCTTTTTGTACCATCATCTTTGAAATGCAATAGAAAGGCCATTCTAATCGAGTGGGTATCCTGGGTATCCTGGAATGACATTGACCTCAACCCGTCAGTAGATGATGCCTGGCTATTCTTTAAAAGTGCCTCCCTCACCATCTTAAATAAGCATGCCCCATTCAAAAAATGTAGAACAAGGAATAGATATAGTCCTTGGTTCACTCCAGACCTGTCTGCCCTTGACCAGCACAAAAACATCCTGTGGGGTTCTGCATTAGCATCGAATAGCCCCCGTGATATGCAACTTTTCAGGGAAGTTAGGAACAAATATACACAGGCAGTTAGGAAAGCTAAGGCTAGCTTTTTCAAACAGAAATGTGCATCCTGTAGTACTAACTCAAAAAAGTTTTGGGACACTGCAAAGTCCATGGATAATAAGAGCACCTCCTCCCAGCTGCCCACTGCTCTGAGGCCAGGAAACACTGTCACCACTGATAAATCCACGATAATTGAGAATTTCAATATGCATTTCTCTACGGCTGGCCATGCTTTCCCCCTGGCTACCCTACTCCGGTCAAATGATTGCCTCGCCTGGTTCACCAACTACTTCTCTGATAGAGTTCAGTGTGTCAAATCGGAGGGCCTGTTATCCGGATCTCTGGCTGTCTCTATGAGGGTGCCACAGGGTTCAATCCTCGGGCCGACTCTCTTCTCTGTATACATCAATGATGTTGCTCTTGCTGCTGGTGATTCTCTGGTACACCTCTACGCAGACGACACCATTCTGTATACTTCTGGCCCCTCTTTGGACACTGTGTTAACTAACCTCCAGATGAGCTTCAATGCCATTACAACTCTCCTTCCGTGGCCTCCAACTGCATTTAAACCCAGGGGAAACTAAATGCATGCTATTCAACCAATCACTGCCCGCACCTGCTCGCCTGTCCAGCATCACTACTCTGGACGGCTCTGACTTAGAATACGTGGACAACTACAAATACCTAGGTGTCTGGTTAGACTGTAAACTCTCCTTCCAGACTCACATTAAGCATCTCAAATCCAAAATTAAATCTAGAATTGGCTTCCTATATCGCAACAAAGCATCCTTCACTCATGCTGCCAAACATACCCTTGTAAAACTGACCATCCTACCGATCCTCGACTTTGGTGATGTCATCTATAAAATAGCCTCCAACACTCTACTCAACAAACTGGATGCAGTCTATCACAGTGCCATTTGTTTTGTCACTAAAGCCCCATACACTACCCACCATTGCGACCTGTATGCTCTCGTTGGTTGGCCCTCACTTCATACGCGTCGCCAAACCCACTGGCTTCAGGTTATCTACAAGTCTCTGCTAGGTAAGCCCTGTCTCAGCTCACTGGTCACCATAGCAGCACCCACTCGTAGCACGCGCTCCAGCAGGTATATCTCACTGGTCACCCCCAAAGCCAATTTCTCCTTTGGTCGTCTTTCCTTCCAGTTCTCTGCTGCCAATGACCGGAACAAACTGCAAAAATCTCTGAAGCTGGAGACTCATATCTCCCTCACTAGCTTTAAGCACCAGCTGTCAGAGCAGCTCACAGATCACTGCACCTGTACATAGCCCATATATCTACCTACCTCATCCCCATACAGTATTTATTTATTTATCTTGCTCCTTTGCACCCCAGTATCTCTACTTGCACATTCATCTTCTGCACATCTACCATTCCAGTGTTTAATTGCTATATTGTAATTACTTCTCCACCTGCTCCTTTGCCATCTCATGCATTCCAGTGTTTAATTGCATCTTCGCCACCATGGCCTATTTATTGCCTTAACTCCCTTATCTTACCTCATTTGCACTCATTGAATAGACTTTTTGTTTTCTTTTGTTCTACTGTATTATTGACTATGTTTTGTTTATTCCATGTGTAACTCTGTATTGTTGTATGTGTCGAATTTATCTTGGCCAGGCCGCAGTTGCAAATGAGGACTTGTTCTCAACTAGCCTACCTGGTTAAATAAAGGTGAAATAAAAAATAAATAAAAATGGACTTAGGCGTTTAGGCGCAATTTAGATTTCTGCCACTAGATGGCAGTGGTAGCCATGCTGGTTAAGTGGGCCTTCAATTATAAATAAATCACTGCCAGTGTCACCAGCAAAGCACAATCACACCTCCTCCTCCGTGTACCACTGTGGGGACCACACATACGGACATCATCCGTTCACCTACTCTACGTCTCACGAAGACACAGCGGTTGGAACCAACATTCTTACATTTGGACTCATCAGACCAAAGGACAGATTTCCACCGGTCTAATGTCCATTGCTCGTGTTTCTTGGCCCACGAAAGTCTCTTTTTCTTATTAGTGTCCTTTAGCAGTGGTTTATTTGCAGCAATTCGACCATGAAGGCCTGATTTACACCGTCTCATCTGAACAGTTGATGTTGAGATGTGTCTGTTAATTGAACTCTGTGAAGCATTCATTTGGGCTACAATTTCTGAGGCTAGTAATTCTAGTGAACTTATCCTATGCAGCAGAGGTAACTCTGTGTCTTCCTTTCCTGTGACGGTGCTCATGAGAGCCATGATGGGTTTTGCGACTGCACTTGAAGAAACTTTCAAAGTTTCAAATGCATAACACCAGTCTCAACGTCAACAGTAAAGAGACGACTCCGGTTTGCTGGCTTTCTAGGCAGAGTTCCTCTGTCCAGTGTCTGTGTTCTTTTGCCCATATTAATATTTTATTTTTAATTAGCCAGTCGTAGATATGGCTTTTTCTTTGCAACTCTGCCTTGAAGGCCAGCATCCCGGAGTCGCCTCTTCACGGTTAACGTTGAGACTGGTGTTTTGTGAGTACTATTTAATGAAGCTGCCAGTTGAGGACTCGTGAGGCATCCGTTTCTCAAACTAGACACTCTAATGTACTTGTCCTCTTGCTCAGTTGTGCACCGGGGTCTCCCACTCTCTATACTGGTTAGACAGTTTGCGCTGTTCTGTGAAGGGAGTAGTACATAGCGTTGTACGAGATCTTCAGATTCTTGGCAATTTCTCGCATGGAATAGCCTTCATTTCTTAGATCAAGAAAAGACTGATAAGTTTCAGAAGAAAGGTCTTTGTTTCTGGCCATTTTGAGCCTGTAATTGAATCTGCACCAGATACTCAACTAGTCTATAGAAGGACAGTTTTAATTCTTCTTTAATCAGCACAAGTTTCCAGCAATGCTAACATAATTGCAAAAGGGTTTTCTAATGATCAATTACCCTTTTAAAATTATAAACTTGGATTAGCTAACAACGTGCCATTGGAACACAGGAGTGATGGTTGCTGATAATGTGCCTCTGTACGCCTATGTAGATATTCCATTTAAAAAATCAGCTGTTTTCAGCTACAATAGTAATTTACAACATTAACTATGTCTACACTGTATTTCTGATCAATTTGATGTTATTTTAATGGACAGAAATGTGTTTTTCTTTCAAAAACAAAGAAATGTCTAAGTGACCCCAAACTTTTGAACAATAGTGTATATGTCTCCAATGTATTTTCTCTATCATGTAGTTTCAATCCACCATAAATTCTAACTTAAAAACAAATGTGGTGAGTTAATTTTAAAAAATCTTCATTTTGTAGTATTTATAATGTCCACATTATGACAACAAAATTAAACCCAATTAGGAAACCTATGTGCCATGAAGAGCAACAGTAAATTACAGTAAATTAGCAACAACACAGCTTTTGGTATTGGAAAATCAACCAAATTAAAGGACTGTTCTATCACCTCCAAAATCGTGAAAACATAGCATGCAAAATTACTTGATTCAAATGAATGTAGACTGGATTCTGATGTATTGCTACTAGCTAGGGGTCTTGTAGAGAACTTCACATGCTTTTAAGTAGTGGGTCTTTGGGAGTAGCCTACCCTCTCCTCCTCCCCACCCGTAAACAAAAGTGATAAAAGTGCTTACCATACTGTTTACATAAGAGCCACTGCTTTTTCAGGATTAAGGGCAGATGCAGGCCAGGGCCTCAATTATCAATGGTGCGTGCGCACAAAAAAAACCGCAAAGGTTGGTATTTAAATGTATTTAAATATGTATTTAAATGTATGTATCTCCACGTAAATCTCAGACCATGTGTACACACAAGACCCGTCATATGCAGCTGTTCAGGGAGGCTAGAAACCATTATACACAGGCAGTTAGAAAAGCCAAGGCTAGCTTTTTCAAGCACAAATTTGTTTCCTGCAACACTAACTCAAAAAAGTTCTGGGACACTGTAAAGTCCATGGAGAATAAGAACACCTCCTCCCAGCTGTCCACTGCACTGAAGATAGGAAACACTGTCACCACTGATAAATCCACAATAATTGAGAATTTCAATAAGCATTTTTCTATGGCTGGCCATGCTTTCCACCTAGCTACTCCTACCCCGGTCAACAGCACTGCACCCCCAACAGCAACTCGCCCAAGCCTTCCCCATTTCTCCTTCTCCCAAATCCATTCAGCTGATGTTCTGAAAGAGCTGCAAAATCTGGACCCCTACAAATCAGCCGGGCTAGACAATCTGGACCCTTTCGTTCTAAAATTATCTGCCGAAATTGTTGCCACCCCTATTACTAGCCTGTTCAACCTCTCTTTCGTGTCGTCTGAGATTCCCAAATATTGGAAAGCAGCTGCGGTCATCCCCCTCTTCAAAGGGGGGGACACTCTTGACCCAAACTGCTACAGACCTATATCTATCCTACCATGCCTTTCTAAGGTCTTCGAAAGCCAAGTCAACAAACAGATTACCGACCATTTCGAATCTCACCATACCTTCTCTGCTATGCAATCTGGTTTCAGAGCTGGTCATGGGTGCACCTCAGCCACGCTCAAGGTCCTAAACGATATCTTAACCGCCATCGATAAGAAACATTACTGTGCAGCTGTATTCATTGATCTGGCCAAGGCTTTCGACTCTGTCAATCACCACATCCTCATCGGCAGACTCGACAGCCTTGGTTTCTCAAATGATTGCCTCGCCTGGTTCACCAACTACTTCTCTGATAGAGTTCAGTGTGTCAAATCGGAGGGTCTGCTGTCCGGACCTCTGGCAGTCTCTATGGGGGTGCCACAGGGCTCAATTCTTGGACCGACTCTCTTCTCTGTATACATCAATGAGGTCGCTCTTGCTGCTGGTGAGTCTCTGATCCACCTCTACGCAGACGACACCATTCTGTATACTTCTGGCCCTTCTTTGGACACTGTGTTAACAACCCTCCAGGCAAGCTTCAATGCCATACAACTCTCCTTCCGTGGCCTCCAATTGCTCTTAAATACAAGTAAAACTAAATGCATGCTCTTCAACCGATTGCTACCTGCACCTACCCGCCTGTCCAACATCACTACTCTGGACGGCTCTGACTTAGAATACGTGGACAACTACAAATACTTAGGTGTCTGGTTAGACTGTAAACTCTCCTTCCAGACCCATATCAAACATCTCCAATCCAAAGCTAAATCTAGAATTGGCTTCTTATTTCGCAACAAAGCATCCTTCACTCATGCTGCCAAACATGCCCTTGTAAAACTGACCATCCTACCAATCCTCAAATTTGGCGATGTCATTTACAAAATAGCCTCCAATACCCTACTCAACAAATTGGATGCAGTCTATCACAGTGCAATCCGTTTTGTCACCAAAGCCCCATATACTACCCACCATTGCGACCTGTACGCTCTCGTTGGCTGGCCCTCGCTTCATACTCGTCGCCAAACCCACTGGCTCCATGTCATCTACAAGACCCTGCAAGGTAAAGTCCCCCCTTATCTCAGCTCGCTGGTCACCATAGCATCTCCCACCTGTAGCACACGCTCCAGCAGGTATATCTCTCTAGTCACCCCCAAAACCAATTATTTCTTTGGCCGCCTCTCCTTCCAGTTCTCTGCTGCCAATGACTGGAACGAACTACAAAAATCTCTGAAACTGGAAACACTTATCTCCCTCACTAGCTTTAAGCACCAACTGTCAGAGCAGCTCACAGATTACTGCACCTGTACATAGCCCACCTATAATTTAGCCCAAACAACTACCTCTTTCCCTACTGTATTTAATTAATTTATTTATTTTGCTCCTTTGCACCCCATTATTTTTATTTCTACTTTGCACATTCTTCCATTGCAAATCTACCATTCCAGTGTTTTACTTGCTATATTGTATTTACTTTGCCACCATGGCCTTTTTTGCCTTTACCTCCCTTCTCACCTCATTTGCTCACATCGTATATAGACTTGTTTATACTGTATTATTGACTGTATGTTTGTTTTACTCCATGTGTAACTCTGTGTCGTTGTATCTGTCAAACTGCTTTGCTTTATCTTGGCCAGGTCGCAATTGTAAATGAGAACTTGTTCTCAACTTGCCTACCTGGTTAAATAAAGGTGAAATAAAAAATAAAAAATAAAAATCTAGTGGATGGTCAACTGTATTGCAAGCAAATATTGTTATTTTGGTGGAAATGGAGGTGTTTGATGCACGGGAATTATAATGGTAGAAAAATAAAAACATTAAAATGTAAGCCTAATGCTCAAACGGATTCATTTGTCATTGGTGGGAGATCACATAGCAGCATGTGGCTAATATATTTCTTTTACTTTTATTATATAGGCCTAAATCTTGATTATATTGCAGGGCATGCCTCTCCTGTTCTGATATGACTGGTTTATTCCTGCTCCACAACAAATATTGTGCTACCATTTATCCATTGCTCATTCAATAGACAACCATGCTTGAAAGTAAATAGACCGGTAGCCTATTTAAAATATTTGACAATATGGGTGACATTTTAGCCCCACAACCACAGGGCTCTCCAGAGGGTGGTGCAGTCTGCACAAGGCATCACCGGGAAGCTTCTATCTCAAGGCCATCAGACTGTTAAATAGCCATCACTAGCACAGAGAGGCTGCTCCCTATATACACAAACTTCAAATCATTGGCCACTTTAATAAATGGAACACTAGTTACTTTAATAATGTTTATATACCTTGCATTACTCATCTCATATCTATAAATTGTATTCTATACTATTCTATACTATCATTCCTTTACTTAGATTTGTGTGTATTAGGCATTTGTTGTGAAATTGTTAGATATTACTGGTTAGATTTTGCTGCACTGTCGGAACTAGAAGCACAAGCATTTCGCTACACCCGCAATAACATCTGCTAAACACGTGAATGTGACAAATAAAATTTGATTTGATTTATTTAATCTCAGAGCCTATACCAAGGCAGGAGATAGAAACACAACCATGTATTGATAAACAAAATATTGAACATCAATTCCTCTTTTGAATAGAAGTGTGGGCTCTAGGCAGCACTTTTAAATGGTTTGAATAGACAATCAATCTTGCAGAATGTGTGGCCAGTGTTTGGCACTCGCTATAGAGCCCCACAGTGGAGCTGTCATAATACTCGAGGTCAAACAAGGAAATGGTTCCAATTGTTTTTCCACCATTAATTTTTACCATAGGGAATTATAGAAACACTTAAAATCCGGAGCATCCGGCGACGGTCCGGAGTCCCCGGCGACGGTCCGCGGTCCGGTTCCACTGGTGATGACCCACGGTCCGATTCTTCCGGTGACGAGCCACGGTCCGGTTCCTCCGATGACGTGTCCACGAGCGGAGTGGGTACTTCGCCCCGCACCGGAGCCGCTCCCGACGGTAGATGCCCACCCTGACCCTCCCCTATTGAGTCCGGTTTTGCGGCCGTAGTCCGCACCTTTGGGGTGGGTGGGGTACTGTCACGCCCTGACCGTAGAGAGCTTTTATTCTCTATGTTGGTTAGGTTGGGGTGTGATTTAGGGGTGGGTTATCTAGGTGAATTATATTTCTATGTTGGCCTGGTATGGTTCCCAATCAGAGGCAGCTGTTTATCATTGTCTCTGATTGGGGATCATATTTAGGTAGCCATTTTTCCATTGTGCTTTGTGGGATCTTGTCTATGTATAGTTGCCTGTGGGCATATTATTAGCATCACGTTTTGTTTGTTTGTTTTGTTCTTTAAAGTTTTCTATTCCAAAAATAAAGCATGGAAACATACCACGCTGCATCTTGGTCCACTCCTTATAATGATCGTGACATCTCTATTTACTCTCAGATTAGAAAATGCTAATTAGCATCAAAGTAGACAAAACTGCAAATCCCTGCAAGTTAATCCTCGATTTGTCAATCTTGTCCAGATCATCATGGTATTTGTAGTTATTTTTGACAGCCACATTTGTAGCTAACTAGCATTTCATTTTTGGGGGGCAAATACAGGAATATATTGATAAGTCACTCTGTCCTCGAGAGATTTACACAGTTCTCAAAATGTAATGGGAAAAATGAATGCTGGAAAAACGATTGGAACCATTTCCTTGTTTTACCGCTAGGTTTTATGGGTATTATGACTCATACGGTGGTACTATATAGGCGGCATGCATTTTCAGTTTGAAAAATAGTATTTTTAAGACTTGACTTTTCAGTAACTGGGAAACATTGTAACAGTCCTGAACTACTTTGTGGTTATTTATCTGCTGCAGGCCTTGCTGCTGCTGGCATGGGCACACTCCTCAACCACCTTTAGCGTCTCTGTCGTTCTTCAGCCCTGTTTTATTGGGTATTAACCCAAGAATGAGGGTGTGACAAGCTGGTTTGCATACCTGGAAGTCCATGTGTTTCCCTCTGACTGGACTTGTGTTGGGTGTGGATCTAATGTTTTCCCCATGCCAGCTGCTCGTTCTCTGGTTTGTGGGGTGTCTGTTTGGCCCACTGCTGCAGTTTGGGTGGCTCATGAGGACTGTCCATGCACACAGGAGGTTTAGTGAGGGCACATTGCTTCTTCTCTTCACCCGTGGCTGGCTGAAGCACAGGTCTGGTGGTGCCTGTGTCGAGGCCCTTGATACCAGCAGAGGAGTGGTGGTTTTGCCCGGTGTTGTGGGTGAGGCCCTTGGCGTTGGCAGCAGGGTAGTTGTTCTGCCCAGTTTCAAGGATGGAGAACTCTGAGCAGGCAGCAGGGTGGTGGCCCTGCCCAGTGTCAGGGACCATGGTGCCAGCAGAGGTGTGGTGGCTCTGCCCGGTGTTGAGGGCTGAGACCTTAGAGCTGTCAGCAGGGTGATGGCCCTTCAGATGACTGTTAGCTACCTAACGGAGCTAAGTTACTGTACTGTCTATGGCGCTACAACTGTACTGTTGTAGCGCCATAGACCTTCTAATATGTAGATGGCGTGGGAAGAAGCTCCAAAAATCACCTTCTCTCTTCAGGATGTTTATTGTAGATAAACAGTAACTAAAGTGTTATAACTTAACTCCAGTTCAGATCACACATAGGTGTACATATCAGGGCCATACAACAACTGAGGAACCAACAGAAAAACACAACCTAATTTACAATATCATGACAATTGGAACATGTAGGGATCAAAGTAGGCGGGACATACTGCTTCTGTGGCACAACAATATTTTCCATAACCAAAAATATTGTGTTTTCAGCTGTTTCAAGCTGGTGTACAAAATCTAAAGTAAAAGATGGCAAAAACGAAATGTAAGAACGGGAAACATAGAAATAGCGCATATAGAACACGTCTACAGCTTCTTAGACTTGCTGTCAAGGAGAATGGCAGATCTATAACTCATATTTCTATGTGCATTTAGTGTGGTTGTCCAAAAAGTTACATATTGCAGCTTTAAAACAGCAACATTTTCTCTCAGCCTCATTACAATATGTATAGAATAGTATGAGCTTGGCTATAAAACTGCACATGACAAAATTTATAGAATTGTAGGAAGTTAGCTGTTTCCCCACCAAAAAAGACCTTGCGAAGGACGGGCGTAACTGCGGTACGCCTCTACACTGGGCACCATAACATGCACCGTCCTTAAGAAATAGGAATCCAGTCCGTGTTTTGTATATGTGTGCAGAACTAACTGTGGCGGTGGCTCGCGCCCACGCAAAACAAAAGGAATTCGGCCGTAATATATCAACGAGGCGTAGCTCGTAGCTAACGTCCGTCCTTCTCAAATTTGTGACAAAATCTAGACGTAGGTTGTTTGTTGACATTTATATATGACTAAATTTGGTGTAAATTATTGTTCAATTGCAAATACGTAATGCTATCAATGGAAGTAGCATGAAAAGGTGAGTAGCCGATGCTACCAGCGCGTGCTAGGTTTATGCTACGTTACCATGTTGGCTAGCTAATGTAATGTTCGCCTTGTTAAAATTTGCTACAATAATACACGTTGTAATGCCCTGTATAGTTATCAGTTGTTAGTTACCCCTTCTGTTAGCCATGCTCTAACGTTAGTTTAATGAATATATCGTGTTGTTGCTAACTAGCGTTAGCCGTCTAGCTAAGACATGTAGTTAGCCAACTAGTAACGTCATGTCAACAACGCAGAGCTTGCGTTCCGCGTTGTATTTTACTATCAACCTTAGCTTCTTCGGAGACGTTCCCCCTATGTACTGTAGCTCGCTAAAAGAATGACGTTACGTGTAACTAGTTAGCGAACTAACGTTAGTCAACGTCACTTGACTAAGCTGACGTTACAAAATGGATAAGAATGGTGCTTGTACTAACCAGCTGTGGGCTAAAGAGGAGGGGTACAAATTACATGTGATGTCACATGATGATGTTTGATGAATATTATAGTGGTATTGATCACAGTTCCTCCTTGCTCAGGCTTGGATTGAAAGCAGAACTCTGTCTCAGAGCTGTAGGGCCCTTGGGGCCCCAGTAGAGGATGCACCGTGGTGTGGACAAGGACTTCCAGACTTCAGCGCGGAGGATGGGTACATCTTTGCTGTTCCAGTTGTCTGTCCATGAGCGTGAACTGGACTTGGTGTTCCTGGACCACAGCTATGCTAAGCCATGGAATGCCCACCCGGACGCCAGCAGTGCCCGGCCCACGCGCATGCTGTTCGTCACACCCCGTCGCCAACCTGATGCCGTTCCGTGAGTTTCAACCCTCATTATCCTCACCGATGACTCATTGCCCAAACAATTTTAACATTGAAAACCTGTGTCTCAGAACAAATTTAATTTTGTAGTAGGTGCTTTATCACGACAATAATAAAGTTGCAGCTTAAACTGGATGACAACATTTACTGAAGTATGTTTGTGTTCTTTTGCAGGGAATCAGACCTGTCAATAGATGTGGAATCTGTCACGCCTACACCTATTCCACTCTATGACAATCAGAAAGCACGCAGTGTTATGAAGGAGTGTGAGCGACATGTTTTATTTGCTCGCACAATTGCTGAGGGTCCCCCACCCCCTGATGACTGGGAGGAACATATCAACAAGTGAGTGGCCTCCACCCGACCTCTCTTTGAATAACCCTATTGGGGTTTAAAAATATATCTATGTTCCGTAAGGACTTATGTGTTGCAGATGCCTTGTTTGCTCAGCTCTTGTATACACCGTCTTTGTCTCAATCTCCATTTCAAATGGTGATAATAGTCAGACTTCATTACTGACTGCTTGTATTACAGGGCTGGATGGTCGGTCATTCAAAACAAGTTGTTTAATAAGGTGCTGAAGGCTCTGCAAGCTGAAAGACTGGCCCGGCTGGCCAATGAAAACGTGAGTATGCACCAACTAAGTGCACCAACTAAGTGCTTTTGTATGTGGTACAAATTCAGGTTCAATGACTATCAAAGTTCCTGTCCCTCTAGTCTTACCATCCCTTCCTCTGACTCATAGGCCTCCAATGAGCCAGTATTGCGCAGGATTGCTGTGGACAAGTGTGCCCGAAAGGTGCGCCATGCACTGGCCAGTGTCAACTGGGACACCAAATTGACCCAGTGGCTACACAGCACCCTGATAGAATCCCTCAGTCTGGCCATGCTGGCCGCTTACCTAGACGTACTGCAGACACTCAAGAGCAAGGTACTCCTCTGTCTCTTTCTCTCTCAAAATGTGTGTACACATTATTTGATGTTGTGACATGCATTCTTATATAGAGAGATACGTTCTATGACTGTGACAATCGTCAAATAAAGATTTTTTTATACCGCACATTTCAGACTTGGAATTCAACACAATATGCTTAACAGGAATATACAATGAAAATGAATAGAGAAATATTTACTACACAACAAACATAAGAGGATTAAAAACTAAAGAATATCAAAACTGAACGACTTTACGGTCTCTTTTAAAAATGTCCACAGTTTCGGCCCCCCTCAGGTCCTCTGGCAGGCTATTCCAGAGGCTGGGGTCATAATAACTAAAGGCTGCCTCTCATGCCTCTTGGTCCTAGGCTTTGGGATAGGCCTGTGCTAGAGGACTTGAGGGACCTATTGGCTAAATGACTTAAAAGCCTGTCTGACATGTATTGGAGTGCACAGTTGTGGATTGATTTTAAAAACTAATAGAAGAAGCTTAATTTATTCTGAAACTCAAAGGCAGCCTGTGCAGAGACCTTAAAACCGGTGTATTTTGTGCTCTCTGTCTGGTCTTGGTCATCACCCGTGCTGCAGCATTCTGCATGTTTTGTAGTTGACCAATGGCTTTCTTGGGTAGACCAGAAAGGAGATGAGTAAACTAGTCAAGCCTGCTTGTAATGAAAGCATGGATGAGTTTCTCAGTATCAGCCTGAGTGAAGAATGTTCCTCAGGTGGAAAAAAGATATTTGTTCACATTCCTGTGATTTTGAAATTGAATTCAGAATCTAAAATAACACCTTTTTTACCTGGTGTTTATCTTTATTTGCCTGTGAATTAAAATGTGCAGCCAGATTCTCTGTGCTTTGGCTCCAACAATAAGTACCTCAGTCTTGATTTAGCTGGAGGAAGTTGTTAGCCATCCAAGTTTTTAAATCGTTAATACAGTCAAATTTATCTGTGGAGCTAAAATCCTGTGGTGACACAGATGGAAAGTTGTGTATCGTCTGCGTAGCAGTGAAAATCAATGCTGTGCTTTCTGATAATGCTGCCAACGGGTAACATGTATAAACTGAACAGCACCGAACCCAAAATCTAGCCTTGTGGAACGCCACATGTGATATGTATTTTCTCTGAATTATGTTTACCAAGGGTGAAAAACTCTTGACCTGTTAAGTAGGTCCTAAACCAATTAGAACTAGATGGTTAGGCAAATCCACTTCTCCAGAAGGACATCATGGTCAACCGTGTCGAATGCAACACATAAATCCATGAGTACAAGGACATAGAGCTGTTGGGCATCTGCGCTGGGTCATTTACCACTTAAACTAAGGCTGTCTCTATGCTGTGGTAGGCCAAAATACAGTTTGCACTTGAAAAACTAATTTGGCTGTTTGTAAACCAATTTTTCAAGACTTTTGCTTAAGAATGGAAGGTTGGAGATTGGCTGACAATTGCTAAACGCTGAATAATCTACATTACTTTTCTTCAGAAGGGGTTTCACCATAGCAGTTTTTAAGTGCCTGTGAACAGGGAGTGATTTCAATAGCTTACACTTCTTCAGATATGCAATTAAAATCTGTTTTGAATGTGGGGGGGATAGGATCAAGAAGGCAGGTAGAAGGCTTAAGTTGTGATATCACTTTCCTGAGCATGTCTGTGTCAACCAGGGAAAATAAATCCATAGTGCCTTTGCGTGGTAGGCTAGGGCACATATCATAACTCATCAGGTTGATTGATACCCAGCCTAATGTTTATCTTATCTCTGAAATATGTCGCAAACAAAGTTCATATAGGTTTGCGGGGTTAGGATTTATCAGGCCATTAATGGTCAAGAAGAGCGAGCACTCTCAAATTATTCTGATTATTAGTGATCAAGTTAGAAAAATTAGCCCGTCTGGTAAGTTGTTTTCTCAATGTCATAATGGACCTGCAACTTTGACTTCATCCTCTTCTGTTTTGCCTTTCATTTCTTAAATGTATTAGTTTCCTCACACATCAAAGGGGTTCTCCATTAGAATGTTGGCTTTTACAGCTTTATTGGAGCTATGGCATCAATGGTTGCCCTTTTATTTGCTATTAAAATGATCAACTAAATCATTACGAGGAAGGCAGAATCGGTGGAGTATTGTTCACACTCAGTTAAAATCTGTAGCAACTTCAGAGGTAAGATGGTGTTTCTTAATAATGCGTTCAGTATTACCCTGTGCTATGGGCAAGAAGGTAGTAAAAAATACATAGTGGTGATCCGATAAAGTAGCAACAACAATACTGGATATGTCAATAGAAAGCCCCTTGGTAATAATCGGGTTCAGAGTATGGCCAGGATGACTCAACATCTCTGTCTGTGCAGTTGCCCTCGCTGATTGACAGGATGCTGCTGACTTCATCTGTGAAGACTGGAGCGGCCGGTGCAGAGGCCCTCTCTCTGCTACTGAAGAGGCCCTGGGACCCAGCCGTGGGCGTTCTGTCTCACAACAAACCGGTAGGTGTCTAATGCTAATCCCAGTGTGGTTCTGGGAGCAATCAGAATTCACTGCAGTCAGAATGAAAAAGACAATGGAAGCATGCTCACGTTCCAAATGGTAGTAGGGGTGAAATTGATAGTTGTGGCAGGAAGTGCTTCGTAGTTTCATTTAAATTTTTTTATTTTAAATTTTACCTTTTATTTTACTAGGCAAGTCAGTTAAGAACAAATTCTTATTTTCAATGACGGCCTAGGAACAGTGGGTTAACTGCCTGTTTAGGGGCAGAACGACAGATTTTGTACCTTGTCAGCTCGGGGATTTGAACTTACAACATTTCGGTTACTAGTCCAATGCTCTAACCACTAGGCTACCCTGCCGCCCCTACCGTTTTACAGTGCATTGCCAAAGTATTCATTCCCCTTGGCATTTTTCCTATCTTGTTGCATTACAACCTCTAATTTAAATGGATTTTTATTTGGATTTTATGTATTGGACATACAAAAAAATGAAATGAAAAATAAAAAACCCGGAAAAGTGGTATTTTTGGTATGACTTAAAGATTGCTGTTCAACAGCGGAACCCATCCAATTCGCTGGAGCACTTTTGCCTTGAAGGATGAGCAGAAATCCCAGTGGCTAGATGTGCCAAGCTTATAGAGCCATACCCCAAGAGACTTGCAACTGTAATTGCTGCAAAAGGTGGCTCTACAAAGTATTGACTTTGGGCGGGTGAATAGTTATGCATACTCATGTTCAGTTTTTTTTTGGTGTTATTTCATGTTTGTTTCACATTAAAAATATTTGGCATCTTCAAAGTGGTAGGCATGTTATGTATATCAAATGACACAAACCTCCAAAACATTTTTTTTAATTCCAGGTTGTAAGGCAACAAAATTGGAAAAATGCCAAGGGGGTGAATACTTCGCAAGCCGCTGTATATGCCTAACTTTGACCATTAAAAAAATGAATGGTCTAGACATTGTTGTGAGTTCACTTGTTTTTCAGAAAACCACTCCCTAATCCTTGTTGTGCAGTAATAATAAAAAAAAACGTTAAGACGCACACAAAAAGACATCCTTTCAGAAACAGCAAATATATCAGTATAGTGATGCAGGTCTTTGTCATTCAGAACCTTATCTGCAACTTTATATTCCATTTTGTTCGACTCAAGCTGTTTCCCCAACGCTGCTGTGCAGGCTGGGTGTGTCCGTATAGTATACAGTACATCTAAAGACCTGCATCACTATAATGAGAGCGTTTCTAAGATGCGTATTTGGGTGTTTTTGGAGCATTTGTTCATGGGTTTTTTCAAGGCCCCCATACTACACAACAAGGATAAGGAACTGATTTGCTATTTGGGGTATGTTTCTCAATAACAAGTGAAATCACAAAGGTGTCTATGACCCTTCTTTAACATTCCATTTACTTTTTAAAAAAGAGAGATTTGGTTATTAAAATAAATTCTACTTTAATGTTTCTGGATTGACTTGGGATCCTTTGATTGCATTTGCTATTAATGTGATAATGACTGGATTTCTATTTTGTATTGCAGAGCAAGCTTCCTGGCTCCCCACTCATCTTAATTGCACCATCAGGGCCCACCAATCCTGCTCTTTCTACCTCACGCCGAATGAGATTTTGGCAGTCACAGCTCTCCTGCTTGGGAAAGGTTTGTATCTATTCATTCTCAAGTGTGATTGTGCGTCACTGCGTTTTATACACACCCAATAGGTATAAACCAACATGTTTGTCTCAGGTAATCCCGGTAAATACCCACGTAAACAGTGGAGCCAATGTGGGCATCACTCAGTGTCTGGAGCACATGTTGGGCACCGTCAGGGCCAAAGTCATGGAGGTAAGGCTGTTGTCTGAACCTGAAGTTGTGTAGCCAAATATCTGTTCCTAATGGACTAGGTCTGCAGTATTCAAACTTTTTCAGCAGGATCTCAAACTGTACAATTGGTACATTTCAACAAGTACATTTAAATTCATTGCACTTTCATCTCTTGTGAAAATGAAAAAAAAACAATACATATATTTACTCGATACAATTATTTCTCAAATCATTTTTCTGGAAAACATTTCTATATTGTCCCATACAATAATCTGCATTCTTATTTTTTTATTTAGATTTTTGGCAACCCCAGTGCATCACCCCCATATTTGAATACCACTGGACTAGATTGTTGCTGCAATTTCAGATAGTTCTTTTAAGTTATGTGCTAGACTGTCTATTTGTCTCTTTATCTGCCCTTCAATGTATTTATGAACCAGGTCCACAGTCACTTCCCTCACAAACCCATTATCCTGGTTGGCTGGAATGTGGGAGCGCTCATCGCCTGTCATGTAAGGCTGCTGTGTGACTGCTGTCTCTGTCTACTACATGTCATCAACATTTTCTGAGAGTGTTCTCTGTGATGCTCAGAAAGTTATACAGTGCCTTCAGAAACTATTCACACCTCGACATTTGTCATATTTTTGTTACAAAGTGTGTTTTAAGAGGGATTTAATTGTCCTTTTTGTAAACTTTTTTTGAAAAATTAAACACTAATATACTGTATCTTGATTAGATAAATATTCAACCCCCGGAGTCAATACATGTTAGAATCACCTTTGGCAGTGATTACAGCTGTGAGTCTTTCTGGGTAAGTCTCTTAAGAGCTTTCCACACCTGGATTATGCAAAATTTAACTATGTATTATATTCTAAATTCTTCAGTCTCTGTCAAATTGGTTGTTCATCGTTGCTAGACAACCATTTCCAGGTATTCCCATAGATTTTCAAGTGTTTTAGGTTATTTTCCAGCTGAAAGAAATTAATCTCCCAGTGTCTGGTGGAAAGCAGACTGAACCAGGTTTTCCTCTAGGATTTGACATCTGCTTAGCTCCATTCAGTTTCTTTTTTTTTATGATGAAAAACTCCCAGGTCCTTAATAATGATTACAAGCATACCCATGATGCAGCCACCACTGTGCTTTAAAATATGGAGAGTAGTACTCAAATCAAATGTATTTGTCACATACACATGGTTAGCAGATGTTAATGCGAGTGTAGCGAAATGCTTGTGCTTCTAGTTCCGACAATGCGGTAATAACCAACAAGTAATCTAGCTAACAATTCCAAAACTACTACCTTATCACAAGTGGAAGGGGATAAAGAATATGTACATAAAGATATATGAATGAGTGATGGTACAGAGCGGCATAGGCAAGATACAGTAGATGGTATCGAGTACAGTATATACATATGAGTATGTAAACAAAGTGGCATAGTTAAAGTGGCTAGTGATACATGTATTACATAAAGATTCAGTAGATGATATAGAGTACAGTATATACGTATACATATGAGATGAATGATGTAGGGTATGTAAACATTATATTAGGTAGCATTGTTTAAAGTGGCTAGTGATATATTTTACATAATTTCCCATCAATTCCCAAGTGTGTTCTATTGGATTTACCCCAAACACTTTACCCCAAACACTTTGTATGTGTGTTGTTGCAAACTGGATGCATGTTTTGAAATATTTGTTCTGTACAGGCTTCCTTTTCAGTCTTGTCAGTTAGGTTAGTGTTGTAGAGTAACTACAATGTTGTTGATCCATCCTCAGTTTTCTCCTTTCACAGCCATTAAACTCTTAACTGTTTAAGTCACCAATGGCCTCATGGTGAAATCCCTGAGGGGTTTCCTTCCTCTCCGGCAACTGAGTTAGGAAGGACGCCTGTATCTTTGTATTGATTCACCACCCAAAGTGTCATTAATAACTTCACCATGCTCAAAGGGATATTCAGTCTGCTTTAAAAAAAAATATATATTTTTATTTTACCTATCTATCAGTAGGTGCCCTTCTTTGCAAGTTATTGGAAAAACTCGGTCTTTGTGGTTGAATCCGTGTTTGAAATTCACTGCTCGACATAGGGACCTTACAGATAATTGTATGTGTGGGATACAGAGATGAGGTAGCCATTAAAAAAGCATGTTAAACACTATTATTGCACACAGAATGAGTCCATTCAAGGTGTGACTTGTTAAGCAAAAATACCCCTGAAATTATTTAGGCTTACCATAACAGCGGGGTTGAATACTTATTGAGTCAAGTCATTCCAGCTTTTGATTTTTTTATTCATTTTATAAAATAATTCAAAAAACATAATTCCACTTTGACATTTATTGTGTGTTGACCAGTGACAAAAATCAGGCTATAACACAACAAAATGTGGAAAGTCAAGGTGTGAATACTTTCGGAACATCTGGTGGTTATTGAAAACAATCCTTGTGGAATCTGAGCTCTGATCTGTGTTGTGATTGGTGGATGTGACGTTGGTGCACTGCACATATTGACGTGGTTGTCCTCTCCCAGGTCTCTCTCATGGAATACCTGACTGCTGTGGTGTGTCTTGGCTTTCCACTGCTAACCATCAATGGACCAAGAGGGGTAAGGAAATGTGCTCAAATGTTTCTTGCATTGTGGAGACATTTAGATATGATGCTTCGACTTGTCTTACACAGATCAACATAATTTTGCCACATGTCTCTGGATCTTAGATGTGTATTGACTGTTTTTGTATTGTTGACTGGCAGGATGTGGACGACCCCTTGCTGGACATGAAGACACCAGTGCTGTTTGTGGTTGGTCAGAATGCTCTGCAGTGTGGCACAGAGGCCATGGAGGAGTTCCGAGAGAAACTCCGAGCCGACAACAGCATGGTGGTGGTGGGGGGAGCCGACGACAACCTCAGGTGGGTTTACTCTAGGACTGGGAATTGCCATACGATATTATCACGATACTTAGGTACCCATACGATATGTCATTCAATTGTATATGAATCACGATTCTTTGTTTTGCAATTCCATGTTCCAAACATTTTGCTCATTATATGTATTTTTAAGACGGAAAGGTAGCAGCAGTTGAAAGCATTCAGTCACGGAATGTTTTCTTGTGAAGACAAAAGGCCTGAAGTTTTCACTGCTCGCTGTAATTTTCTGCAGGGCTATTAAATTGAAGAATTTGAGTGCATCAGTTTGTTTCTCATACCTAATTAAATGTTTTTCTTCCTCAGAATCAACTCCACAAAGATGAAATCAGAGGGACTGACACAGACCATGGTGGATCGCTGCATTCAGGTTGGTCCATGTCGCTCTTGTCCTGTAAAGAAGCCATAGTGTTTTTATTCAAACAAATTTAGGTTAAGATTCTATGAAAACGTCAAAGGATTTTAAGGATTTAACCCTAGCCATCAAACTCCTCACGTGGAGTTCCATTGAAATGCTTTTCATGCAGATATACGTCTGTCTCTCCTGTGTAGGATGAGATAGCAGACTTCCTGTCGGGGGTGCTGACGCGGGCGGAGAGCCACGGCCATGGCTCGGGAGAGCTGAGGGACCTTGACACGGAGAAGAAGAAGAAGCCTAGACGCGAGCTACCCTTTGACCTGGAAAGGGGCCGCCCCTCCTCCCCTGCCCTCAGAGTACCAATATCCCCCTCAGGCTCCGAGGTATGTCCTGCATCAGCTCAGGCACGCTCCGGGAGAATAATATATACATTGCTGATCATTTGACTGGCTTTTTTTTTATGGTTGTGTTCTCAGGACCTGTCCAGTGTGTGCAGTAGTCCCACCTCCAGCCCCAAGCCAAAGACGTCAGGACTGTCCCCAGCACAGAAGTCCAGTCTGATCACTGCCACACAACTCCTCAAGACCCATATGCAGCGGTCTGGGACTGTGCTCACACACAAGCAGGCACAAGGTTTGTGTGCGAACTAGCATGTACGAAAACAGACGCAGACACATACCACAGCTCTCACATTTGACACATTTGTTTGTGTGCGCTTGTTTTAATGAGTCATTTAACTCTCTTGCCAATGGGTTTTTCAATAGCTCTATGGGCTTGGGAAGATGTGAATGCGATATTGAATGGTGAAAATGGTTTACTTGGACACAAATCTTGTTAGGGCAGTAATGACATCAGAAGGGCACAATGGAACGTGACTATCTTTTCATCCCTTCTCTACTCTCTTTCGACTATCCTTCCAACTTTCTTTTCAATTAATTTCAGCCCAGTTTGCTGCTTTTATGAAACAAAACATGCTTGTGAGGAAAAATCTTCCTCCTGGCACTCCCTCCTGTGTCTTTGGTAAGTATGTCTTTCTCCTTTCTTTTCTCTTCCTTTCTGTCTGCCATCTCCCTCTTACTGCCAGATCATTGATGTACATGGTTAACAGGGTCATATAACATTTTAAGTGAGCATTATACATACACTGAACAAAATATAAACGCAACAATTTCAAAGATTTTACTGAGTTACAGTCCATATAAGGAAATTGGTCAATTGAAATAAATTCATTCCCTAATCTATGGATTTCACATGACTGGGAATACAGATATGCTTTTAGTCACAGATTCCTTAAATAATGCAGCGTGACACATCTCTTTCGCATAGAGTTGATCAGGCTTTTGATTGTGGAATGTTGTCCCACTCCTCTTTAATGCCTGTGCGAAGTTGCTGGATATTGGCGGGAACAGGAATATGCTGTCATACACATGATACAGAGCATCCCAAACATGCTCAATGGGTGACATGTCTGGTGAGTATGCAGGTCATGGAAGAACTTCGACATTATCAGCTTCCAGGAATTTTGTACAGGTCTTTGTGACATGAGACAGTGCATTTTGCTGAAACATGATGTGATGGCAGTGGGTGAATGGCACAACAATGGACCTCAGGGTCTCATCACGGTATCTCTGCATTCAAATTGCCATCGTTAAAATGCAATTGTGTTTATCTGTAGCTTATGCTTGCCCATACCATCACCCCACCACCACTATGGGGCATTCTGTTCAACTTTCACATCAGCAAACCACTCGCCCACTGCCTGGTACAGTTAACCAGGATTCATCTGTGAAGAGAACGCTTTTCCAGCGTGCCAGTGGCCATCGGGTGAGCGTTTGCCCACTGAAGTTGGTTACGACGCCAAACTGCAGTCAGGTCAAGACTGGTGAGGACGACAAGCACACAGATTAATTTCCCAGAGACGGTTTCTGACAGTTTGTGCAGAAATTATTTGGTTGTGCAAACCCAGTTTCATCAGCTGTCCAGGTGGCTGGTCTCAGACAAAAGCTGCATGTGGAGGTCCTGGGCTGACGTGGTTACACATGGTCTGTGGTTGTGAGGCCAATTGGACATACTACCAAATTACCTAAAATGATGGAGGTGGCTTATTACATTCTCTGGCAACAGTTCTGGTGTACATTCCTCCAGTCAGCATTCCAATCGAGCACACACTCAAAACATCTGTGGCATTGTGTGGTGTGACGACTGCACATTTTAGAGTGGCCTTTTATTGTCTCCAGCACAAAGTGCCTCTGTGTAACGGTCATGCTGTTTAATCAGCTTCTTGATATGCCACATCTGTCAGATGGATGGGTTATCTCGGGAAAGGAGAAATGCTAACCGGGATGTAAAATTTCAGCTCATGAAACACTTTACATGTTGTGTTTATATTTTTGTTCAGTATATTCCATTATACTTTGAGAAGTGAATTTGTGATCAGGGTTGGAATGGTCTGGTCTGTTTATCCCAGTCAGTGATGTGCTGTGTCTGTGTTTCAGTTCCTGTATCCAGTGAGCAGACCGAGGGCCTGGAGAGAGACGAGCTGCGGGCCCATCTGAAGAGGAGGCAGACTCCCAGCCCCACTCCCACCAAAGCCTCCAAGAGAGCCAAGATTAAGGTGACCATTCTGCATGGAGAGACAGCAGGGGGCGCTGTCAGTTCTACAGCACAGGAAGGTAACTCGCTCAGATTTAACTATGAGCAGTTTTCTGAACCTCTAAGTGAATGATCCAGTAAAGAGAGATTGGAAGTTGTTGCCAAATGAATTGTAATATGTGTGGGGCTTTTATCTGAATGTTTATAAAATATTTTCTTATTTCCACTATTTCTAAAGTCATTAGAAACCATTTTCAATGTTATAGTGTGGTGTTGTCTGATCAGATTTGGCTTATTTTCTTAATTGTCTGTTCTAATGCAGGGGGTCCTTCTGGGATGCCCCTAGCTGTGACTTTGGGACAGACTGTGTCTGGAGCCAAGGAACTCTCTGGACTCCTCACATCCCAGCGGTAGGCCTGACACACACACGGACACACAATGATCTCCAACTCCTCAGACAATCTCCTGTTGGGCAGCTCTGTGTGCGGCAAAAGGATTGAGTTTTGGACTCTGGTTGGAAGTTGTTGAATAGGAAAAAACTATGGGGTGGGTAGCTACCACAGCTCTGGTTATGTGTGTTACTGCAGGTCTGGTAGTCTGACAGAGGTGTCTAGTGCCCTGAGCTTGGGGTCCAGCTCTTTCCACAACCTGCAGAGTTGCATGGTGTCAGGGTCCTCCTCACCAGTCCAGGCGCAAGCTCCTGCTACTGCCCAAGGTATCTCCTACCTGCCTGCATGACTGTCCTAACTCGGCACAGCAGCTGATCTCAAAGATGACAGTCTAGACTCTAGACACTGAACTACAACCAAAAATGTTGTACAGTATATTTTCACTGATTTGTTAGTTGTGCAGAGGAGCAGCAAATCCATCACACATTTAAAAGGGGGAGAGTTCTGTTTTATGTCCTGATTTTGAGCACTTCATGATAACAACTGATCTGAGCAAACAATGTTATTGATTACTTTGAGTGTTACTTCTGCATTATCTATGGAAGCTTAACCGCTGGCCTTTTCTACCAGAGGTTGTTTTGTCGATTGGACGAATAGGGGTGGATCTCAACTGTTGTCAGTAGTTGTGTTGTTGAGCCTTTGGTATTGACTGTGTATAAATGTGAGCAGTGCTGATTCATTCTCGCTGTGTTTGTGTGCAGCACCTTCCGCCAGCAGCCTCCTCCAAGGCCTAAGTTTCAGTCTTCAGGAGATCGTGACCAAATCCCCTAGCCTACCCACCACCACAGCTAGCATGGGCAGCATTCAGGTACACCCTGGACTTTCCTCATGAACCTGCAAAAAGTATACTCCGTAATGTGAATTTGTCTGTGTGCTAACTCATTGTCTGACTGACTCCACCTCTCCTATCCCCCTCAGGCCTCTGGTGGGAAGCCCCAGGGTCAGGTCCTTAGCTCCATAGGTACTGGCAGCAGCACCCTGCTCCGGGCAGTGCCTGTGGTCTCCACTGGAGGGCTGTCCAAGACCACTGCCATCCACCAGCTTCTCACCAATGGCGGGCTGGCCAAGCTGGCGAGCAGCCTCCCTAGCCTGGCACACATCTCCACCCAGAGTGCCGGTACGTCCCGAACTGCCAAACCACGGCGGCCACGCTGAATGCCCAGGGTTCTCCTTAACCCCCTGATTTTCGGAAAAGCTAGAATAGCAGGACGGGCCCTATCGCCAGGTCACCTTGGCCACACTACAGATAGCTGACTGAGATAGTGGACAGCATGATCAATAATGTGTATGCAGATAGTCATCCATGAGGATCCTAGGTGTGGTCAGTATCAGGAAAACCAGACTTGCAGCCATGTAACATCAAAGTTTACAGATTTGTATCGTAAGGGATGATGTGTTTTTGTACTAATGTTCATGTTTGGAAGAGCCATAAGGAAAACATCAATGAATACATGATCCAGGTGTATGTGACATTGGAATTAGCAGTTTGATGAAGTCATGTTTAATACATATTGTTTATGTATTAGTCTACACATTTCAAATGTAAATGCTTACATGAGAATCTTTGAATATGTTCATGTTTGCCCGTAGTTTCCTTGATACATGGAACTCATTGATACAAAATTGTTGTCATGATAATTGTGAATCAAGAGGGCCAAAAACAAATGGACATTCATGCATTTTGGCGTTTTGAATATCGCTTAAATGTCACATGACAACTGACAATGTCAATGGCCCTGTTCAGACTGCATTTGTTCACCAGATCTGTCCACTCGGTAGATGCCTCTTTATGTTTGTTTCATTTTGATTGCTTGGTCTTCATGTTACATTTTGTAAATCCATTAATTAAATCACCTGCAACAAGCAAGCAGCAGCCATGATTCCAGATGCACCCAAGGACCCACGGACTCACTGGACTTTGTAGAGAGGAAAGAGTATGAGGAGAAGTAGCAATAATATTCACATCCGGCATACCACCTGTTTCTATCATTGCAATAAAGACTGGAAAATAACCCATGTTTTCATTCCTCTTTTTTTGATCGAGAAATGGGTGTTGCGATATCAAAGTTGTCCACTCCTTTCCCAGGATTGCTGTTGTCTTTGATAGCTTTTTTTGTAATTCTGTACAAAATTCAAACCTGGATTAATAATTATTTAAGCTAAGAGTAAAACGGTACTCATCTCTCTCTAGTCTACATCTCCTGACATGGACTATTCTTACCATTGAGAAAAGCAAGCCAGACATGACAATACAGGCAAAATGCAAAATAAGCCCTTGGGCACTGAGTTGTATTTTAAGAACTATTTCATTTGAAAAATTCCCTCATTGGATTAGCACACACTGCTGGATTTGCTATTCAGGAATTTCAGTTGGAATGTTGTCCGCTTTGCTGTGTCTGAGGGAAAATGCTGTCTGAACTAGGCTTGACACCCAGTTCTAGTATACATATCTGAGTAGATGTGTAACCCATACCATCACTTTGTTGGCAGCAGGGCTCAGAGCCCCCACCATTATAACTGTGATGCTGCGAGGACAGCCCAGCAGAATGACTACGCTGGGCCAGGCTGAGAGGCCACTGATGCTGTCCAAACCACCTGATATGAAGGTGGGTCTCCTCACAAGCAGCAATATGTTAACGTCTCATCACGTGTTCTAAAATGAAGATTTGTTTTCAAATCAAAATACTCTGTTGCAGTGATGAACCCAAAGATCGCACGCATCATGCCAGATGTGATACTCATCCTGGAGGAGTGACTGGACTGGCTATGATCCGACTCCATAGAAAAGGAGTGTAGCCATGTACCCCCTGCCCTTATGTCTATTCTCTCCCCAATGCAACAGATGAACACTTGGCGAATTGTTCCTTCCCCATGGTGTGAATTGACTTGTGTAGTGGACCAGTCTCCACGCAGCAGGAAACGTCATCAGCCCAACATATATGTATGGTCACACTCATTTCAGTTAAGAGTTGAAGATGGTATAAAATATTGAAGGTATTTTATTTTTGTCACAAGGTCTCAGTTGACACTTTTTTTGTAAGGCAATGGATAATGTAACAGCCATATGATAGTTGTATATGTGTAGAGGGGAAAATATTGTAATTGTTACCTGTTATGTTATTTTCTTGACCATTGGATCTTTAAATTAAGCCTGTCTTTTGAGATCATTACAACAGTTTTTTTTCTATATGCTTTGTTCTGTAACTTTGAATTATGCTAGGTGGAATTTTACAGCTAATATTGTTTCATGTTTAATTAAAGCCTTTTGGCCTGGCAAGATGTTTCAAAAGCTGAACCATGGAATTGATTTCTCAGTTCATGTTCAGAAAAAACATTTTCTATGTAGCGTGACAATGATCATGTTTAAGTAGGTGGACTACTCTTGGGTTGAAAATGTGAATTTACAGATCTACATTTGTAAACCATTTTACTTTTAAATGGAACAAAAGTGCGGTTCTCTCTGGGAGTCCTTACCTTTCAGTAATATAATCAAGAGAAAGAAATCCAGTCTTCACTGAACTTTAATTGTCAAAATGTGTTGGTCTAAATTATATTTATAATGTTATATTCAAAGTTCTGCGGCTGGCGGATTGTAATGATAATGCTTGGCACCATCGTTTGGGGATTTTCATGTAAGTTTGAATAGATATTAGTAAAGAATTGAACAAGCATATAATCTCCAAACCGTATTCCAATTCAGAATACAATGATTGAACCGTGTCCTGCGCACTGAATGAATTTAATTTGCATGAAATGATGTGAGTGCATAATCATTTTCACAGGCAGCTGCATTAATATAGACCTACTCATTTAGCAGACATCCTCTGTTTCTGCATTACACACTTGGGTAACGGTCCGACAAGATAGAGGACAGTGTGTTTTAGGTTTTAGCTCTTATATAAGCCAGGCTTTGTCTATTATAAGCAGACAATACATATACCCGTCAGGAAGATAGTGAGAGACCTCTGTCAACTAACTTCCCCACAGTTCATGTCCATTCCTTCAGCGACCCATGATGAGAAATATCATATTCACACTCTCTAGTATGGGACTTCTACTGTAACAACATGAGTGATCTACAGAGCATTCGGAAAGTATTCCGACCCCTTGACTTTTTCCACATTTTGTTACATTACAGCCTTATTCTAAAATGGATTATGTTATTTCCACCCCCCCATCAATCTACACACAATACCCCATAATGATAAAGCAAAAACAGGTTTTAAGAAATTTCTGCAAATGTATCCAAAAAAGCAACAAACAAAACTGAAATAACACATTTACATAAGTATTCAGACCCTTTATTCTGTACTTTTTTGAAGCACCTTTGGCAGCAATTACAGCCTCAAGTCGTCTTGGGTATGACACTACAAGCTTGGCACACCTGCATTTGGGGAGTTCTCTGCAGATCCTCTCAAGATTTGACAGGTTGGATGGGGAGCGTTGCTGCACAGCTATTTTCAAATCAAATCAAATTTTATTTGTCACATACACATGCTTAGCAGATGTTAATGCGAGTGTAGTGAAATGCTTGTGCTTCTAGTTCCGACAATGCAGTAATAACCAACAAGTAATCTAGCTAACAATTCCAAAACGACTACCTTATAGACACAAGTGTAAGGGGATAAAGAATATGTACATAAAGATATATGAATGAGTGATGGTACAGAGCGGCATGGGCAAGATACAGTAGATGGTATTGAGTGCAGTATATACATATGAGATGAGTATGTAAACAAAGTGGCATAGTTAAAGTGGCTAGTGATACATGTATTACATAAAGATTCAGTAGATGATATAGAGTACAGTATATACATATACATATGAGATGAATAATGTAGGGTATGTAAACATATTAGGTAGCATTGTTTAAAGTGGCTAGTGATATATTTTACATCATTTCCCATCAATTCCCATTATTAAAGTGGCTGGAGTTGAGTCAGTGTGTTGGCAGCAGCCACTCAATGTTAGTGGTGGCTGTTTAACAGTCTGATGGCCTTGAGATAGAAGCTGTTTTTCAGTCTCTCGGTCCCAGCTTTGATGCACCTGTACTGACCTCGCCTTCTGGATGATAGCGGGGTGAACAGGCAGTGGCTCCTTGTTGTCCTTGATGATCTTTATGGCCTTCCTGTGACATCGGGTGGTGTAGGTGTCCTGGAGGGCAGGTAGTTTGCCCCCGGTGATGCGTTGTGCAGACCTCACTACCCTCTGGAGAGCCTAACGGTTGTGGGCGGAGCAGTTGCCGTACCAGGCGGTGATACAGCCCGCCAGGATGCTCTCGATTGTGCATCTGTAGAAGTTTGTGAGTGCTTTTGGTGACAAGCCAAATTTCTTCAGCCTCCTGAGGTTGAAGAGGCGCTGCTGCGCCTTCTTCACGATGCTGTCTGTGTGGGTGGACCAATTCAGTTTTCAGGTCTCTCCAGAGCTGTTCGATCGGGTTCAAGTCCGGGCTCTGAATGGGCCACTCAAGAACATACAGAGAATTTTTCAGAAGCCGTCATCGTTATCCTGTTGGAAGGTGAACTTTCATCCCAATCAGAGGTCCTGAGCGTTCTGGAGTAGGTTTTCATCAAGGATCTCTCTGTACTTTGTTCCATTCATCTTGCCCTCGATTCTGAATAGTCTCCAAGTCCCTGCCGCTGAAAAACATCCCCACAGCATGATGCTGCCACCACCATTTTTCATCATAAGGATGGTGCCAGGTTTCCTCCAGACGTGACGCTTGGCATTCAGGCGAAAGACTTCAATGTTAGTTTCATCAGACCACAGAATCTTGTTTCTCATGGTCTGAGTCCTTTAGGTGCCTTTTGGCAAACTCCAAGTGGGCTGTCATGTGCCTTTTACTGAGGAGTGGCTTCCGTCTGGCCACTCTACCATAAAGGTCTGATTGGTGGAGTGCTGCAGAGATGGTTGTCTTTCTGGAAGGTACTCCCCTCTCCACAGAGGAACTCTGGAGCTCTGTCACACCTCCCTGACCAAGGCCCTTCTCACCCGATTGCTCAGTTTGGCCGGGCGGCCAGCTCTAGGAAGAGTCTTGGTGGTTCCAAACTTCTTCCATTTAAGAACGATGGAGGCCAGTGTCTTCTTGGGGACCTTCCCCAGATCTGTGCCTTGACACAATCCTGTCTTAGATCTCCACAGACAATTCCTTTGACCTCATGGCTTGGTTTTTGCTCTGACATGCACTGTAAACTCTGGGACCTTATATAGACAGGTGTGTGCCTTTCCAAATCATGTTCAATCAATTGAATTTACCACAGGTGGACTCCAATCAAGTTGTAGAAACATCTCAAGAATGATCAATGGAAATTTCGATTTTTTTCAACTCGATATCTCAATTTCGAGTCTCATTGCAAAGGGTCTGAATACTTACATAAATATGGTATTTCTGTTTTATTTTTTTATACATTTGCAAAAAATTCTGAAAACCTGTTTTCATTTGTCATTATGTGGTATTGTGTGTAGATTGATGTAGAGTCATCCATTTTAGAATAAGGGTGTAATGTAACAAAATGTTGAAAAAGTCAAGGGGTCTGAATACTTTCCGAATGCACTGTATATTGCCTCAAACTGAAATGCCAGATTTTTTTTCACACAACTCAGAAGTCACCTTTCAGTGTAAATGAAAGCTTTTCCTGTCTGTTCTAAATTATTTGAAATGTCAAAAACAGCCAAATTTGCTCTCCTTGGTTGCTTTGCAGTTAAAAAAAAATAAAAAATAAAAATCAGACTGCAATTTCATCATGATCTTTGTGTCAAAATGACACTTTTATTTAGTCAACACAGCTACACCCTGTTCACTCCCCAAGCAATGGGCTGAGACACATGACAAATCACATGCTTACTCAGCTAATCTCAACTCATCTCTACTTTCAGTGTAAAAATCAGTACACTATGTGTTTTTGCAAAGTTTGAGTAATGTAGTAGGCCTATGATTACACAAAGAATGAGGGCTGGGAAAGCTTTCCCTGGAACTTGACATTGAAGCTGACCTTTTAGCAGTGATGCCACTTAATCAACAAGATACAGTGGGCAGCTGAGCCAGCATTGGCCCAATAATGCTGGGGAGTTGGGTGGGCAGTTAGTTAGGAAATGATCCGTCTGCAGCCTTGTGTTTCATTAATCCTCTATTGAATATTTGGTGAAAGGTTTTTATAATATATGTGATAGAAATGAAAATAATCTAATAATTGGATTAAGTTACTATTTTTGAGTAATCCATTGCTGTACCTTATTTGTCATGCCCTCATTTTGGGTTTCTTCACAATCACATACATATTAAAATAGTTTCATCATTCTTCATGTTTATTTTTAGATAACAAAATGAGTGATCAGGTTTTTCTCTGCAGGTAAAATATTTCCATAACTGTAGTGTAAAATATGATAATTGTATGTGTTGGCAACAGGTGGAGCTTAACTCAATAAAAACCATTGCCTATATTTAAAATGATACAGTACGAATTATAACTCCCTTTTTTTATTTTTTATTTAACATTGTATTTATTTTTCTCCAATTGTAGTTGGATATCTAAGGAAGTGATGATAATGTTCAATAGGCTGTGATAATGGTCACTGTGGCTTACAGAAGATTTCTACCTTGTGTCTGTTGTAAGGGAACCCTCTCTGACAATGTCACCCAGGAATAAAAGTGTGTGTGTGTGTGTGCGTGCACATGTGTGTTGACTATAAGAGCAGAGAGAGGGGCATGATGATACACAAAATGTCACTTTGGTGATTTGTAGCTTTGGAATGATGATAGATTTGAGATTTTACTGGCTCTCACATCACATTAAAAAAAAACATACACATTGACCAGGAGGTATCATAAGAATGATGCTCTTAATTTTCCAGAATATTGTCCATGCACGCACATTTCGAGATATTTTGCTGTGTTGAAATTAAATGTTTGGTTAAAATGTTATATATTTTTTCAAACATTGTAAAAATTGAAAGGTTTTCCAGAAGGTGTACAAAAAAAACATTAAGTTTAAGGGTTATAATTTTATATAGGCAAATATAAAGTATTTTCCTATAGCTGTGGCCCCTTTCCAGACCGAGGTAAAGACAGTTTCAAGTTGGATATTCGACGGATATTGGCGCTTTCTAACCTCAATAGCTTTCAAACCACTTGAGCCACAGACTCCAAATAAGTGTCATGATGTTGGAAAAATTGCGCACAACATTGCACAGGTCTTATTTTCACAATTTGGACATTAATTCGCTTTCAAAAGCTAATAAACCTGTGTAAATGTGAGAAGCATTTTGTATTCCAAGTTGAATTAGTTAGGGAGTGTAAAAAAGGTACAAACTATTTTTACAAAGTTCAGAATGTCCACTCAGTGGGCCTACACATTGCACAGCCTTTAGTTTTTCCATTTTCATCTCACATGGTTTTACATGAATTTTTCAAATGTAAAATTTCAATAGCTCCTTGGTCATGTGACCTCGTGACTTCAAACAAGGTTCAGAATATCCACTCAGTGGGTCTACACATTGCACACCCTTTAGTTTGTCCATTTTTTATCTCACATGGTTTTACATGAATTTTTCAAAATGAAGAATTTCAATAGCTCCTTGGTCATGTGGCCTACTGACCTCAAACAAGGTTCAGAATGTCCACTGACTATGCCTTCATATCGCACACTCTGATGCTTGTCTACTTTCATCTCATGCTATTAGACTTAAATCTGTAAGCTTTGCAGGCCTTCATTTCACATTGGTGTTCAATTTTTTAAAATTAAGTCAACAAATGTTCCATACTCGCAATAACTATCTTTCACATGGACACTGAAAAGATCCGTAAAATGGCTGTATGTGGTATGGATCAAGGACAGGAGAGGTGTTCGAACAGAGGTGCTTAAAGGAAGATGCACAGGTAGGCTTCATGAAAAAAAAAATTTCATATGCTCTTTTTAATCACAGTAATAGGCAGTGATTTGTCAGTCACAGTGAGTTGATAACGTGAAAGAATCCTTTTCATAGCATCACTTTCATATACTGTACATTAAGACAAATCCTTCTGCGTTGAGTATTAGAATGCCGTTTACATTACCTGATAATGACTTGATATTTGAGTGCATTCACAACAAGCCACCTGCACACAACTTACAAAATGCAATAGTGCATTTGAGGGTTCGTTTTTCTGATGAAAATAGTTATTTGATGCATGGCCTACTATTTCTAACTAGGAAAATAAATTCCTATGTCTTTTGTGAGTAAAATCCTTTTTCCAAAATTGATTTAGGTACATTTTTGTGAAGAGTTATGAGGGTTGTGATGTGGGTCATTTAATAGTAAAATAATTTAAGGGAATACATTTCTATATTGCTTCCCCAGTATCTGCATGAACCATCAGGCCAAGTGTTTTTGGTTGACCCTGCTGGACAGAAAGAGAAGGAGGAATCGGAACACGCTGCATTCAAATTCAGGTCTTAGTTATTCCATTGTACTGGATCTAATACATATTAGCATTTTACATACATTCATTAAGTGTAATAGTTTTTCATGACATACTGTGAAAAACTCTCTTGGCTGCTGGCTCTGCCACTTTCAGACATGCGCAGAGCAGACTTGAACCACAGGGGTTCTCTGTAAAGAGAGAGCAATCCAAAAGGCACAGACACACCCCTTGACTTTCAATTGGCACCGTTGACCTGTATGTATTCTCTCCTGATTGGCTCTGTGGTGCAGTCTGGCAGTCTGACTAAAGTGCCAGAGGTATGAGGAGAGACATCCTCCTTTGTATTTATGGGAACAAATATTTCCTAACTCTTTAGATCATATTCTTGGACAGTTAGAAGACACAATGCATCAATACAACAACAACAAAAATGTATTACTAATTACTGTCCATGAGTAACCTCAACCTTGTGGGTCTATGGGTGTTTGGGCAAATAAAGTGCCAACTCAATTCTACCACTGACTAGTCTCTCATGCCCATATGAACGAGGACACAGGGCAATAGTTTTTAATCTAAACCAGCCCTTTTTTACTGGAGTACACTAACCCCTAATTGGGGCTCTTTTCTTGACACATAGTAGCAGTTTACCAGGTAACAAGTCAAGAAGATCAAAAAGTAGATTGTTGTAAGGGTGTATTACATCCAGTGCTGCCACATTGTCATATCCATTCTGGATTCTGAGTGGTAAAGTCATAGCTGAAAAATGCCACTATGTATGTGTATTCATTTTCCGCCAAGACAGAACTGCCAAAGGGGGTGGAATTGCAATCTACTGCAGAGACAGCCTACAGAGTTCTGTCAAGCTATCCAGGTCTGTTCCCAAACAGTTCGAGCTTCTACTTTTAAAATTCCACCTTTCCAGAAATAAATCTCTCACTATTGTCGCTTGTTACAGACCCCCCTCAGCCCCCAGCTGCGCACTGGACACCAAATGTGAATTAATTGCCCGTCATTTATCTTCAGTTAGTAATGTTAGGTGACCTAAACTGGGATATGCTTAACACCCGGCCGTCCTACAATCTAAGCTAGATGCCCTCAATCTCACCCAAATTATCATGGAACCTACCAGGTACAACCCCAAATCTGTAAAATCGGGCCGCCTCATAGATATCATCCTGACCAACCTGTCCTCTAAATGCACATCTGCTGTCTTCAAACAGGATCTCAGCGATCACTGCCTCATTGCCTGAGTCAGTAATGGGTCCGCGGTCAAACGACCACCCCTCATCACAGTCAAACGCTCACTAAAACATTTCAGTGAGCAGGCCTTTCTAATCGACCTGGCCCGGGTATCCTGGAAAGATATTGACCTCATTCCGTCAGTAGAGGATGCCTGGTTATTCTTTAAAAGTGCTTTCCTCACCATCTTAAATAAGCATGCCCCATTAAAAAAATGTAGAACCAGGAACAGATATAGCCCTTGGTTCACTCCAGACCTGACTGCCCTTGACCAGCATAAAAACATCCTGTGACGTACTGCATTAGCATCGAATAGCCCCCGTGATATAGTGGGGCAAAAAAAGTATTTAGTCAGCCACCAATTGTGCAAGTTCTCCCACTTAAAAAGATGAGAGATGCCTGTAATTTTCATCATAGGTACACTTCAACTATGACAGACAAAATTTGAAATAAATCCAGAAAATCACATTGTAGGATTTTTAATGAATTTATTTGCAAATTATGGTGGAAAATAGGTATTTGGTCACCTACAAACAAGCAATATTTCTGGCTCTCACAGACCTCTTCTTTAAGAGGCTTTTCTGTCCTCCACTCGTTACCTGTATTAATGGCACCTGTTGGAACCAAGGCTTTCGACACTGTCAATCACCACATTCTTATCGGCAGACTCAACAGCCTTGGTTTCTCAAATGACTGCCTCGCCTGGTTCAATCCCTGTACAATTAATTCTCTATTGTCATAGATTTGGTGGGCACTGTCATCTGTGATCTTTGTGATATGACTTTCTTTAAGCAAGTACTGATGAAACTGTCACTTCATGTTTTTTTTCTTAAAGTCTACAAACGCTCTTACAGTCGTGGCCAAAAGTTTTGAGAATGACACAAATATTAATTCCCACGAAGTTTGCTGCTTCAGTGTCTTTAGATATTTTTGTCAGATATTACTATGGAATACTGAAGTATAATTACAACCATTTCATAAGTATCAAAAGCTTTTATTGAAAATTACATGAAGTTGATGCAAAGAGTCAATATTTGCAGTGTTGACCCTTCTTTTTCAAGACCTCTGCAATCCGCTCTGGCATGCTGTCAAATACCTTCTGGGCCACATCCTGACTGATGGCAGCCAATTCTTGCATAATCAATGCTTTACTGTTGGCATGACACAGGACTGATGGTAGCACTCACCTTGTCTTCTCCGGACAAGATTTTTTCAGGATGACCCAAACAATCGGAAAGTGGATTCATCAGAGAAAATGACAGTAGTCCAATCCCTGTACCTTTTGCAGAATATCAGTCTGTCCCTGATGTTTTTCCTGGAGAGAAGTGGCTTCTTTGCTGCCGTTTTTGACACCAGGACATCCTCCAAAAGTCTTCGCCTCACTGTGCATACAGATGCATTCACACCTGCCTGCTGCCATTTCTGAGCAAGCTCTGTACTGGTGGTGCCCGATCCCGCAGCTGAATCAACTTTAGGAGACGGTCCTGGCGCTTGCTGGACTTTATTGGGCACCCTGAAGCCTTCTTCACAACAATTGAACCACTCTCCTTGAAGTTCTTCATGATCCGATAAATGGTTGATTTAGGTTCAATCTTACTGGCAGCAATATCCTTGCCTGTGAAGCCCCTTTTGTGCAACGCAATGATTAACTTTATTTAACATGTTTATAATGTAAGACAATTTATGATATAACCCAATGGATGGCTAATTTGTCATTCGTCATATTTGATATTATTTATAACGTGTTACACTTTGTTTTGTTTTAGATTGAATGTTTTGCATGCCAACGGTGGTTCCATGTGCTGTGCCAAGGAATGAAGACAAATGAGTTCAACAGAGTGAAGAACACAAACTGGAAGTGTGGTCTTTGTTGTTGAAAATGTATGCTCTACCCCATCCACACTGAAGAGGCTCTGAAATGTACATCAACCAAAGATAAAGAGAAAGTTAACACTGTGAAATGTTTCATAATTTAAGTGTCTGTTGACATGTTGGAAAGATTAAAGGTCTACAATTGGTTTAATTTGTCAATATTACATTTTTATTAATTGATTTACTGGCCACCGTTACTGTGGTTACATGTTCAGTATATATATTGACCAGCAAACCCACTGCAGCCTACCTCACTAGCTCCCTCTCCATCTCTGCTTTGGACAATTAATAGCATGACTCTCGTACTTTGCCCTTTTCCTTTATGGTTGATATTAATGACAGGGAAAATAAGTACTTAAAACTACCAATTATTGTTGATAAATATTTTTAAAAAGGATAAACACAACACTGGACTGAACCCCCTAATGGTCAAACTAATAATAATGCACCACAATATAGAAGATACATGAATAGGTTATGCAATAGGGGAGTATATCCACTGCATGCTTCTTAGGTGTGTAATTGACATGCCCAAGGAGCTATTGAAAATGTGAAACTATGTACAATGTACTTTACACAGCGTGATTTTACAGTACACAAACAAGAGTGTGCAATATAGAAGGGTAATCAGCAGACATTAGGTCACATGACCAAGTGGCAATTGAAATTCAAAATGTTGAAAAATTCATGTAAAACCATGTGAGATGAAAATAGACCAACGTGTGCAATGTGTAGACCTACTGAGTGGACATTCTGAACCTTGTTTGAAGTCACTAGGTCACATGACCAAGGAGCTATTGAAATTCAAAATGTTGATAAATTCATGTAAAACCATGTGAGATGAAAATTGACCAACTTAAGGGTGTGCAATGTGTAGGTCCACTGAGTGGACATTCTGAAACTTGTTTGAAGTCACTAGGTCACATGACCAAGGAGCTATTGAAATTTTACATTTGGAAAAATTCATGTAAAATCATGTGAGATGAAAATGGACAAACTAAAGGGTGTGCAATGTGTGTCTATGCCATCGGGTACAACCAGTTTTGAAAGTGTTAGGAGTAATAGTTAAAGAGCTATTGAAATTTGAACATTTTGATTTGTCACTATGTTGATAGTCCCTAACTGCTGTTGGTGGACGTAAGGGAACTACAGGCGAATATCCGTCGAACATCCAATCTGAAACCGTCTTTACCTCGGTCCTCTCCAGACATACCAACGCGATGATGTGCCACGATCACCGAAGTTTGCTGGCAAATGCACTAGCCCGGAGCACGGCTAGGGGAGCGAATCACTGCCCCAGAATCAAGACATTGTGGAGAGGCTGAGCTCTGATTTTAAACCCGCCCTCCGGAGAGATCTCATTTCCCCCAAAACCTCCCATTTTCTCTCTCTCTCTCTTTCTGTCCCTCTCGTTCCTCTTGTTCTTTACCTCTTATTTCTCGTCTTTTGCTGTACCCCTCACTCACGAATCATGGATCTCACAACGAGATGTTTGTTTCTTCTATCCTGCCTCTGCATGATATCGGCGATCGATTTAGAAGCAATAGAAACAAGCTACTATGTGGAGTCCACTGCCACCTCAGATGTGATCGACTATAAGGATCCCTGTAAAGCTGGTAAGCTTTTGGAATGCTTTTTATCTAACATTTATGTGGACCTAAAACATGCCACGAAATGCTTTTATGTGTTTGGAAGTGAGAGAAATTCATTTTGGAGATGACAGCGGGGAATCGAAATAGATTTTTTTTTAACGATTCTTTATTTTTTACATATTGTCATAGTTTTGCTGATTTACACATGATTGAGAATAGTAACGTACTGTTGGCATAACTCATGGTGGAAATATGGCACTCGTGGAAATAAACCGAGGACATCAATGTAATTTCTCAGGATACATTTTTCAAAGCATGGAAAAAAAAAGTTTGGAATTTTTACTGGAAGACCATAATGGAAAATGCTATTTGTTTTAAAGTTTCGCCATATCTTTATCTATAGTTAAGAGTATATTTAATGTATAATCTGTCTGTGTAGTTGTCAAAAATATGGCATTTTTAGAATAGCCTATTTAATCAAATGTATAGCCAAACTTGGAAGATTCATTTTGATAGCACTAAATCTTCACCCATTGAACTGTCGGTTGAAATGATTCAAATCCTTGCCGATGTTACATTTACTTAAGCTATGCAGGACTCGGTCGTGAAGAAAAACACTGCATTCTACTATGTTATTATGAGGCTCTTGTGTTCCCCAACTGGTTTTGTCATTGCGCAAAATGACGTGCATTTACTTCACCGGCTGTTCACGCGACCACTGAAAACAAGCGGCTGGAGATTGGGGTGTTGTACGCTACATATGGGGTGTATTCATTACGCCGTTTCTGTTGGAAAACATTTCACCGTTTACTCCACGCGAGAAACGTTTTTCAACGAATCCGATCATTTCTATTGGACAAATTCAGGTAGGTCCCTCCCGTTTTCGTTCTGTTTGGCTCATAGTGAATACACCCCTGATCTATTTCATCCTCATGTATGTATGTATGAATGATCTCTACTTCTGACCCCATCTAAAAACCATTAGACCCATATTGTATGTGTTCTTCTAATTATATGTTGGCTGTTATCTGCAAGTTTCCTTGGACATTGCTCTCATCATCATGGGTCTTCTTCTCCCATAGTCAAGGTTGAAGGGGGTCTTTATTCATAATCCAGACAAAAATTGCAGCCTCATTAAACTAAATCAATACATTTGGATTCTGTTGAAGTATCGGATTGCACCATCCCCTGTCTAGCTGATGTCTCCAAATATAAAGTCAACATTCATAACAGAATAGGCCTATATTTTGTATAGAAGAAGATATCCCAGTTGTCACTGCAATAAACACTGTGCTGTAAGTTCACTGTATCTCCTAGTGTCTTTGGGGAATTCTGAGAGATATTTTCCTCATTTGGGGAATACATTTGTTACAGATAGAGACATGGCTCCTCTTAGAAATTATCCATCTGGAAGTTCCCTCTGGTACTTAAATGTTTTGGTGCTTGTATATGTCTCATTCTCGGTTGACAGCATCATGCAGGGGATGTGGGCTATTCCATGGTAAACAGAGTGATGGCACAAACAGCACAAACCGTCATTATTTTACCAAACTTTGAATCTGCCCTGTTCTTCAGGTAAATGTGTTTTTGTAAAATGTTCAGCGGAAATTGTTAAAAGTAGTCCTCGTGCATAGAGTTGTATGGTGTGTTTAACTTTTCAATCTGTGGTTTTTGTTTTACATACATTTTAAAGAGTCTCAGCATCATTCTGTTAGAGTGGAATTGACCATGTGTAAAGTCGTACTCTTATTCAGGTCCTTGTCAATTCAGTCCTCCGTCACCTCCTCTTCCTCTCTCATCAGTCCAGTGTCCTGGATTATTTGTCCTGTTTTTGTAATGAGAAGAAGCTGGGTTGAGCATGACATAGAAGACCATATACCAGCCACTCTAAATTGCTGTAGAGGCAGATTGTAATTCAAGTGGCAGATTATAATTCAAGTGGCATGTTGCAGTACAGAATGCATCACACACACATTGCTCATATTTCATGTGCCTTGTTTATACTCCTCTTTTACATAGTAAGGAGTGATATGTTTTTTTTTTTTTTTGGGGGGTTCAAGAGGTTGCTTCCTCTCCTCTACTCTCAACTCCCTACATAGATCTGTTTAGAGGAGCAACCCTTATGTAAATCATCAGTATCCGTCATCTCAGTGGTCAGGACAAATTGTTATATGTCACTTGTAAATAGTAGGATAACTGACAAATTCTGGCGACTTTCAATAAATTCCCTGGTTTTCCCAAAATCCTGGTTGGAGGTAACCGGGAATCAGGAGGGAATAAGCAGGAAATCCAGAATCTTCAAACCAGGATTTTTGGAAAGCCAGGGAATTTATTGAAAGCCCTACACATGACTCCAGGTAAGGAGCCCCCCAAAAGCAGGGTCAATCGATCAGTACAAGTGCTCCAAAGTGGTATTCCTAAATGTAAAAAATGATGTCTTCAAATAAGGATTATATGTTTTGGTTGGAATTGAGGATGCAACATGAACAAAGATGTAATTTGCAGTGTTTGCTATAGATCAAGGTCCATGGTGTCCATTTGTAGCTTGCCGCTTATCCCTTTGGCCTAACATGATGTCTTTAATTTGTCTAGAGAGCAAATGACCAAAACAAGCCAGCTCTGTTGTGTATTTAGGCAGGGACTCTAAGTCACGAGCTATAGCAATCAAATGTCAAGAAATGATTACTTATTTTAGTAATGATGATATACCATTCCCATCATCATTATGAACAGTGTTATTATGTTCAGTGTTATCCCTGGGCATTGTTTAGGACAGGTGGTGGAGAGACAGTTGCAAGAATAACTCCCACCCACGTCAAGCCTCTGAGCCCCTCTCCCCTCCTCAATCCCAGCTCTCCCAGCTCTTTCCACCTGCTCCTTCAGCATGCTCTACATTTGTTAAATAATCCAAGGGATGGCTGATGTTGACCCGGATCCAACTTTTGTACTCTTTTTCCCAAAGATATGCTGCACCTATGGTTCAGCCCTATTTCATCTCACTCAAACGTCTTCACTCAATGACTCGCTCACTGACTCACTCACTCTCTCACTCACTAGTTTACTTGTTCATAATGCTAGAGTGCAAAAGGTGACAACCACTGTCAGCAATCAAAACTGCTGTTGTGTTCCTTCGCTCACTTGGCCTCGTGCCTGTATAGATTTCTACTCTTATTTCCCCTTAAGGACACCATTGCATTGAGTCAATTTGATAGCTGTCTGCTGCTCAAGGTTAGCTTTAGATCAATACAATGGACAGTGTGCTTTCCAGCTGACAAGATTAAATGATATATTAAACAAATCATTTAACTTTAGGTTCACTTGAGCAAAATATAACTGCTAACATTCATTAAAAATGTATATTGGGGAAAAGCCATTTAAAGCTGATAGTTAAATGATGGAAAATGCCTTAGTTCACAGAGCTCCAACCTTTGTAGCATCCCTGAAACTAATTTAAGACTAAGAACCCATTGAGATTAGATCCACTCACTTTCTATATAAAAAATGGATGAGAGCAAGTCACGCTCAATGTCTTCTCTATTTAAATAATGATAGATCTTCAAGAGAGCAGAAACTGAGTTGACATTTGATTATGGATTATAATGGGGTAGATGACTTAATCTACCAAGGAGCGTCTTGCAAGGGCTGAGTCTCCTGAATTTTAAATCGTATACTAATTTGTATTCTGACATCAGTCTGCGGGTTTGCCCTGTGTTTGAGCTCCTCTACTCTAAGCATTACCAAGGGACATCTGCTGTGTAGCCTATAGGGAGGGAGAGGAGGAGACCAGTCTCAAGCAACCCCCTGCCCTCACTTATGCAAGTGGTTTTCCGTCTCGCCCAGCCCCTCTCCTCTCCCCTCTGACTAGCTCTGGCAGTTCCCACAGACTGTAGGTCATTCACACCATGCCAGGGCAGAGCTGCTGGAAGGTGGAGGGCAGGCTGGCCACACCAGCGTAAGGTGAGTGCAGCCCATTCAGAGGGGCTTGGCAGCTTATCCCGGGGCTGTTTACTGGCCCTGAGAATTGCATGTGTGCATATAACCCAAGCCTTTAATCATTCCCGCCTTAACTTGTGCATTTGGCTATGAGCTAGTCTCTGACTTGATAATAAACACAGGATTATGGGCTGATGAGGGATGGTTTGAAGGCAGGCAGCCGTCTGATGCCTTTTATCATCTGACAAGTTTAGTTTGATAATTCCCTGATTTTATTTCAGGTGTCCTCAGTTGTTGAGAGTATGTCCCAGAGGGAGCTTGTTGCTTGAGGCCCTGTTCTCTTGCCAAACATGGAGAGCTCACATGTCTGGGTTCAAATCCTGGATCTTTATATAACTCACAATGCAAAATGTGATCCTAGCGTGTATAGGCATTCAAGAAACCGATAGTGAAGTGTGAATGGTTATTCTCAAACAGATGTAGTTACTAGTGCGATTGACAGTAAGAACCAGATGTTTGTCATTGGAGGCGCCTCTGAGGGGTGATTCTATTAGTCAGCAAAAAAGCAGTAGGAATGTCAGTATTGTTGTAGAAATGTTTTACTCATAGTATGGCTTGATAATGGTTGTTAAATGGTTTGTTGATTTACTTCTAAACTTTACATCTCTATTTCATTATTTAGTTCATATTGCCCCTAGAAAGCCCATTATCATTACAAGGCAAATAGTTATCTAAAGGGTAAGCAGCCATGTATGGAAGATGAAATGTATACAAACCAGCCCACCCCACACACAATGTAGTTTACATCAGCAGGTTTGCTCCTGTAGTTTTCAGGTGATTAGGGTGCCATAATGTGTGTGCATTTGTGGGGAGTGGGACAATTTGTTTGTTGTCAGCGCTAGGAAATAACAAATGTTGTGGGAGTGCTCATTTAAATGACTCAAAGCACACCCAATTAAGCAACAATAATGATGCTAAACAAGCAAAATGGGGACTTCTTTACAATTCATTCCCATTTGTCATTCAGTTTGACTATTCATTTGATCTTCAGTATTGTTCATCGGGATATATTATTGTTTTCCCAACCTGTAGTTTCTTAGAAGTATCTCATTTTGAACATTATTTTTTATTCATGGAATATTTTAAGAGGGTTTGAAGTCTATTTGTGACTCCAATGCATCTTTAAGCATATCTCAGCTTGACTAATGAATTCAAGTCATATTTTAATCAACTCTTCTCTAATCTCAGATCTGTACCTTATGTAGCTAGCTATGTAGCTAGCTATGTAGCTAGCTATGTAGCTAGCTATGTAGCTAGCTATGTAGCTAGCGCTATGTAGCTAGCGCTATGTAGCTAGCTACAGTGCCTTGCGAAAGTATTCGGCCCCCTTGAACTTTGCGACCTTTTGCCACATTTCAGGCTTCAAACATAAAGATATAAAACTGTATTTTTTTGAAGAATCAACAACAAGTGGGACAATCATGAAGTGGAATGACATTTATTGGATATTTCAAACTTTTTTAACAAATCAAAAACTGAAAAATTGGGCGTGCAAAATTATTCAGCCCCCTTAAGTTAATACCTTGTAGCGCCACCTTTTGCTGCGATTGCAGCTGTAAGTCACTTGGGGTATGTCTATCAGTTTTGCACATCGAGAGACTGAAATGTTTTCCCATTCCTCCTTGCAAAACAGCTCGAGCTCACAGAGGTTGGATGGAGAGCATTTGTGAACAGCAGTTTTCATTTTTTTCCACAGATTCTCGATTGGATTCAGGTCTGGACTTTGACTTGGCCATTCTAACACCTGGATATGTTTATTTTTTAACCATTCCATTGTAGATTTTGCTTTATGTTTTGGATCATTGTCTTGTTGGAAGACAAATCTCCGCCCCAGTCTCAGGTCTTTTGCAGACTCAATCAGGTTTTCTTCCAGAATGGTCCTGTATTTGGCGCCATCCATCTTCCCATCAAATTTAACCATCTTCCCTGTCCCTGCTGAAGAAAAGCAGGCCCAAACCATGATGCTGCCACCACCATGTTTGACAGTGATGAGCTGTGTTGCTTTTACGCCAAACATAACGTTTTGCATTGTTGCCAAAAAGTTCAATTTTGGTTTCATCTGACCAGAGCACCTTCTTCCACATGTTTGGTGTGTCTCCCAGGTGGCTTGTGGCAAACTTTAAACAACACTTTTTATAGATATCTTTAAGAAATGGCTTTCTTCTTGCCACTCTTCCATAAAGGCCAGATTTGTGCAATATACGACTGATTGTTGTCCTATGGACAGAGTCTCCCACCTCAGCTGTAGATCTCTGCAGTTCATCCAGAGTGATCATGGGCCTCTTGGCTGCATCTCTGATCAGTCTTCTCCTTGTATGAGCTGAAAGTTTAGAGAGACGGCCAGGTCTTGGTAGATTTGCAGTGGTCTGATACTCCTTCCATTTCAATATTATCGCTCGCACAGTGCTCTTTGGGATCTTTAAAGCTTAGGAAATCTTTTTGTATCCGAATCCGGCTTTAAACTTCTTCACAACAGTATCTTGGACCTGCCTGGTGTGTTCCTTGTTCTTCATGATGCTCTCTGCGCTTTTAACGGACCTCTGAGACTATCACAGTGCAGGTGCATTTATACGGAGACTTGATTACACACAGGTGGATTGTATTTATCATCATTAGTCATTTAGGTTAACATTGGATCATTCAGAGATCCTCACTGAACTTCTGGAGAGAGTTTGCTGCACTGAAAGTAAAGGGGCTGAATAATTTTGCACGCACAATTTTTCAGTTTTTGATTTGTTAAAAAAGTTTGAAATATCCAATAAATGTCGTTCCACTTCATGATTGTGTCCCACTTGTTGTTGATTCTTCACAAAAAAATACAGTTTTATCTTTGTTTGAAGCCTGAAATGTGGCAAAAGGTCGCAAAGTTCAAGGGGGCCGAATACTTTCCCAAGGCACTGTATGTAGCTAGTTATGTAGCTAGCTATGTAGCTAGCGCTCTTGACAAGCAATGTATTGCCAAGATGTGCATTGCCACGATAACAGATGTAATGTGTTGCAATGGTTACATGATCATGGAACTGTATAATTATGATTATTTAACAATGTTATGGACATACAGTTTGGAAGTTATTGGAGAACACTGTCAGTCAACATTAAGCTTACATTTTAGACATGGATAAATATTGGGAAATTAGATCTAGCTAATGGGCCTGATGGAGTGTGAAATATGTAAATTGAGACAGGCATTTAAACGTGTGGCTCTCCAGCTGAAGCTGTCTTCATGGTGTCAATAATAGGACTCAGTGGGGTGGCAGTAATTCTGGCCTGATCTCTGCTGTGGTGCCTGATGAGATGTCTAGGCTTTTATTGGAGTGTTATCCCCCTTGAATCTGGGGCTTTAGCTTGAGGCTTCTCCGGAACCTCTCTCCTAATTACACCTTAGTTATCTTTGAAATGAGTATACAAGTTGAATTTGTACTCCTGCCTTGGGCTGAAATTGCAGTGTGAGGAAATGTCAAGATAAGCATTTGTTTAAGATTAACAGCTGGAGTTGTTTTTACAGGAAAGGGGCATAATATTTACAATACTCCCACCCATAATTCCACCAACCAGCTCTTACTGGAGTTATAAGCTTTTCATAGATTGTAAGATGCTGTTGCCTCACTATTCATGATGCTTGGATGCTTTCTTTGTTTTTTTCTCTCAGACATTTTAAAGATACAGTATACTCGTTGTGCCTCCTGTTGCTGTATCTCCCTGTTGTCTCACTTTAGCCAGTATGTGTGGTGTCAGATAGGGTTTGCAGGCACAGAATGAAACCTGAAAAGTGATACCTGTACTGACATCAGATGGTAATCATCTTAACTCAATACAGTATTGGCTTCCATTGGAATTCAAATGCAAAGTTTGTTAAAGAACACATTCACTGTGAAAGGCGTCGCCATGTCATTGTAATGCATTTCAAGCACACGTCAGCTGTTTTTTTCCCTCCTCCACCTCATCTCAGGGTCTTCGATTGGGAAAATGCCATTTTTCTTCAGGGAAACTGAGTCCTACAGATGTCTTAGCCTCACGTTGCCTGCGCTGTGGCCCTACTGATCCAACTTTCCTTTGTGTGACAGTGGTGTTAATTTTTAGATGATGTAGCAGATGTGGTGCCCTGGAAGTCACACAGGGACAATTGCCGGTAAAGAGTGTCAGTCAGTCATGGTGTGTGTCTGACACTAAGGAGGCCATGTCCTGGGAATTCCCTGAATCAAGTGGTGTTTAATTTGATATAGATCTTGTGCGTAATCTTACAGGACACAGATTGATGGGGGTGGTCTGAGATTAAAGGGATTATGATGGTTAAGATTATCTAAAGAGACATTCCTTCCAGCTATGGGGGAGGGGGCAGCCTGGTTAGACTAGACATAACATAGTAAACTTAAATCCGAGACACTGAAATTAGTGTAACATGCTCAATTTGGTATGGTTACATGGTTACATAAGACAGAAGGTTACTTAATGGTGCACTATGCAGACATCACTCTGCCATTTCCTGTTTGCTAAGATTCTAATACTTTGCCTAATTTCAGTTTGACAAAACAGAGAATCATTGTATGATCTTAACCACTGTGAAATATATTTTCAATTACCAAAACTATTGTATTTTCAGCTTTTTGATGCGGGTGTTAAAAATCGAAAGTAAAAGAAGCAAAAATGAAACTTAAGAACGGGAATCATAGAATTGGCACACAACAGATCTACTGCTTCTTACACTTGCTTTCAATGAGAGTGACAGATCTAGAACTCATACTTTGTGAGTTACATATTGCAGCTTTAAATAAAAAAAGAAAGGAGGGTGGTTGGTCGGGGTGGATGGGTCAACATATAACGTGAACATCTAGCCACCCAAACGTTGTGTGTTCGAATATCATCACGGACAACTTTTGCATTTTAGCAACTTTGCAATTACATACTCTTTGGAATGTTAGCTAACCCCTCCTCTAACCCTTACCTTAACCCTTTAACCTGACTCTTAACCCTAACCTTTAACCCTAACCGTTAGCCTAGCTAACGTTAGCCACAACAAAAAGGAATTCGTAACATATCATGTGAATTGTAATACGTAACATATCATACAAAATGGATAATCGACATCCACAAATGAATACATACCATACAAATTGTAACATGTATATCATACTAAATGGAGGGAGACAGTAAATGCTAATCTATGTTAAGTCTACCCCTGAGTCCAGGTTGCAGCGGAGGGTCTAAGTGTAACACACACACAAAGTGCAATCAATCAAATGTTTCATCAAAGGCCGATTTTATCTTCACATTATGTCCACATGAAAACCATATTTTTCCCAGCCACCCAGCATGTCGCGCTGATGAAAAATGCCTGTTGTGTGTTTTCCTATCATAGATGTTTATGTTAGGACACTGAAAACCATATAATCTATCAACTGGAATGAAACTATTTATCAGAGCGGAAATGATCAAATTGTTCATCTTTTAAATTCCTGTTGATATTAATACCATGCCCGCAGCTGTTGTCATTTAGTTAATGAATGTTGCTGGAAAGAGAGAGTGACAGCAGTGCTATGCTCAATAATGATCTGCTCCCATCTGCCACTCTCTCTCTCTCTCTCTCTCCTGCTCTCTCTCTGGGTTTGAATCTACACTACTAGTCTTTCTCTGCTTAGTTTGTTTTGACAGGGGTGCACATACAGTGGGGTTTCTCAGTTTAAAAAACAACTGCGCAGTGCAATGGCTGCCATCCTGTCCTCTGCCCGGTGCCCCATATTGAAGATTCCAGAGATTCAGTCTGTGTCCGTGGATAATTCAAGCCAGGAGACAATGGGATTAATTCTCAATCCCTGCAAGATTTTCCTTAACCTGCAGCTTCTCCACGACGACTGGGTAGCCTGGGGAAATGAGGCCTAATGACGCAGGGTCTGTGCATTTGCTCATTTCAATCTTCGCTGTTGTCAGGGAACAATTATAGGCTGGATTAAGCGCTTGTCCCCAGAATGTTTTGTGGGTGTCCACCATGGATGAAGAATACATTAGCCCTCTGTGTAGGGCAGTGGGGTGGGGGTAGGGGGACAATCCTGCACCTTGTGTGGTTAGTTCTAGCATTAGGCCAGTAAATCACTGCTAATAACTAACTGAGTACAGTATTACTGTAGCATTAATAATTAGGTAAAGCAGGGTCTCTTCAAATTGGAGCTGCATTTTCATCTTCCACTGTGTTAAAGAGAAGAGTACTTTGCAAATGATTTTGGACATGCCTATCTTAGTGCTCACTGTCCTCTGTGACATCAGCCCCAAATGTATGTTGGTTTTGTCCAAGTGCTTGTCTGTTCTCTCATCCTTTAATGCTGTCAGTCAGTTTTAGGAATCAAAAGTAAGAAGTAAGACAGTTTGTATCCATTGCATACTGTATGGACAGCTGGTAGCTAGCAATGATCAGATATACTCTTGGCACAGAGTTTCTGTATTAGTGCTGATTAGGAATAGTCTGTTTAGTGTTTTGGGGTTTTGGTCACACAGCAATTTAGCGTTTTTCTGAGTGCAAATTCAAGGATCCCTTTGACTTCTGGTATTTCAAACCTGCCCGCAGAGCTCTGAGCGTGCCCTATCTTGCAGGCAGAGATCTACATATTTTCTTATTGCTGTCATTAGCCTGTAATCCTGCCTAGCCCCACCGCTCTACAACATGCCCTCTCTGACCCTCTCTGTTGCTTGTGGGAGACTGGCTGCATCTCAGCCAGCTACATACTGTTTCAATAATTCTCCTCTGGTAGATAAGGGACACAAGCCAAAACCCTTTTTTTCTCTATTGTTTTCTTTCTCTTCCTTTCTCTTTGAGATAATCACACACCACTATCTGACTGTTATCAAGGGCCGGGCCAATGATAGCTCAGTTATAAAAGAGCTTTGTCTTAGATGCTTTTGTAGTGTTCTAAAAACAACTATACGCGCTGAACATATGCTTTCACTTTGATTCTTAGACCACAGTTTGTCAGTTCCTAGTTGTCCATCTTTCTTTATTGCACTTTATTTTCAACAACTCTGGGTAATTCTTGGGGTAACCTACTTTCACGCTCAAATTGTGAACACACAGTAGTCGATACCATATTCACTCCAGCCACAGCAGATAACTCCATTAGGTCTGACTTGATATATCTCTTGCTACTCTGCCTCCTATCCCCAAGGAGTAGAACCCTCACACACAGTGAAAACATGTTTGCAAAGGATAATCTTTCTCCCTCCTCCTCACATTCTCCCCCCCACAGGGTTATGAGGTGGGCAGTGAGGCTTTGTGCCCTCCTCACATTCTCCTCCCCACAGGGTTATGAGGTGGGCAGTGAGGCTTTGTGCCCTCCTCACATTCTCCTCCCCACAGGGTTATGAGGTGGGCAGTGAGGCTTTATGCCCTCCTCACATTCTCCTCCCCACAGGGTTATGAGGTGGGCAGTGAGGCTTTGTGCCCTCCTCACATTCTCCTCCCCACAGGGTTATGAGGTGGGCAGTGAGGCTTTATGCCCTCCTCACATTCTCCTCCCCACAGGGTTATGAGGTGGGCAGTGAGGCTTTGTGCCCTCCTCACATTCTCCTCCCCACAGGGTTATGAGGTGGGCAGTGAGGCTTTGTGCCCTCCTCACATTCTCCTCCCCACAGGGTTATGAGGTGGGCAGTGAGGCTTTGTGCCCTCCTCGCATTCTCCTCCCCACAGGGTTATGAGGTGGGCAGTGAGGCTTTGTGCCCTCCTCACATTCTCCTCCCCACAGGGTTATGAGGTGGGCAGTGAGGCTTTGTGCCCTCCTCACATTCTCCTCCCCACAGGGTTATGAGGTGGGCAGTGAGGCTTTGTGCCCTCCTCGCATTCTCCTCCCCACAGGGTTATGAGGTGGGCAGTGAGGCTTTGTGCCCTCCTCGCATTCTCCTCCCCACAGGGTTATGAGGTGGGCAGTGAGGCTTTGTGCCCTCCTCGCATTCTCCTCCCCACAGGGTTATGAGGTGGGCAGTGAGGCTTTGTGCCCTCCTCACATTCTCCTCCCCACAGGGTTATGAGGTGGGCAGTGAGGCTTTGTGCCCTCCTCGCATTCTCCTCCCCACGGGGTTATGAGGTGGGCAGTGAGGCTTTGTGCCCTCCTCGCATTCTCCTCCCCACGGGGTTATGAGGTGGGCAGTGAGGCTTTGTGCCCTCCTCGCATTCTCCTCCCCACAGGGTTATGAGGTGGGCAGTGAGGCTTTGTGCCCTCCTCACATTCTCCTCCCCACAGGGTTATGAGGTGGGCAGTGAGGCTTTGTGCCCTCCTCGCATTCTCCTCCCCACGGGGTTATGAGGTGGGCAGTGAGGCTTTGTGCCCTCCTCGCATTCTCCTCCCCACGGGGTTATGAGGTGGGCAGTGAGGCTTTGTGCCCTCCTCGCATTCTCCTCCCCACAGGGTTATGAGGTGGGCAGTGAGGCTTTTTGCCCTCCTCACATTCTCCTCCCCACAGGGTTATGAGGTGGGCAGTGAGGCTTTATGCCCTCCTCACATTCTCCTCCCCACAGGGTTATGAGGTGGGCAGTGAGGCTTTATGCCCTCCTCCTCCCCTTCCTCCCCTCTTCCTCCTGCTCTCATCTTCCTGTTCAGACATGGATTACCCTGCCACCCCTTCTCTCTTCCGCCTTCCTTCCCTCCCTTCCTCCACCCCTTTCACTCCACTCCTTCACAAAGAACAGGCTGTAAATCCAGCAAACGTGCTGGTGTTGAAAGCTTGTAAAACAGAGTGGCGTGTCTCTGTGGAGAGGACTCCTACCCTAACTGCTACAGAAATAGGGCATTTTAGAAAGGAATCCCATAAAGTATATTCCTCATAAAGGGTGACTTTGGTTATTTGTCCTTCTCCTTGGCCTCCATTTAAAAATCTATTACTTGTTCAAGGTGCCCCATATACCCAATCGAGGCAGCAACTCGCAGTATTAGGTCTGCTTGAGGACTAATTAACGGTACAAGAATATTAGGACATGACATTTTCCCTCAGTTCTCTTAGCGGCAACTGGATTGACCCAGCACATCTGGGGTATGCTGCTCTAAAAGCTTTTGAATGTAGCTCTTATTAATTGATTTCATATGTCCTTGAATGTCATACAGATAGATATGTTCCCTCCCCTGATAATATGATTTATTTAGCTTGGAGCTTATAGAGCTCTGAGATTCAGACCACACTCTTCTCCTGTTATTCAAACATTCACATAACTGCTGTTTCACAACTCTGTGTTCTGTTTGAGGGAGAGGGGGCTAAAGAAAGGGGAGGGATTGTGTGTGCTTGTGCGCATGTGTATCAATGTCTAGCTTTTTCTCCCTTGGTTTGAATGGCTGTCTATGTGATCCACGTGGTTTGTCTGACTGCAGAGCAGGAAAACCTTGAGGCTAATGGACGGTGCAAAACGATGTCCAATATTGTGAAAACACCTTAAATATGTCTGACATACTTTCTCTCTCGGTGTCTGTTTCAGCTGCCTTTTGGGGAGACATTGCTCTGGATGAGGAGGACATGCGCATGTTTAAGGTGGACCGGGTTATAAACATGGTCCAGCGGACCGTCCAGACCTTCAATCAGACAACCACAGGTGAGCAAGAGCTGTGAGGCTGACCTAGTCATGGTCATTGAGACTATAGACTTCGGCCTAGTGCCATAGGCTTAAAGCTAGCATTTTCTTATAAATGTGCCTGCCATAAGTTCTAAAAGTCTGACTCCATTTGTGCATGTGCTATTATATAGTGCTGACTAAAATGTGTCTCATAGGAAACCTCCACCAGTATTTGTTTCATTAGTCCATTGTTGATATAATCTCAAAATGTTTTGCTTGTCAGCAATCAAGTTGTCAAGATATGTACCAGAACTTTCAAAATAGTTTCAAAGTATGATGCATTTTGTGTCACATGATGCTGCGTTTTGCATTATTCTATATTTAGAAAGTTACATATTTTGACAACTTGATTGCTGACATGAAAAACATTTAGGTACAAAATCAACAATGGACTAATGAAACAAATACCAAATGATAGTTTTGGGGTAGAATTTTCATTTAATGACACAATACAAACAATTCCAAGAAAAAAAGCTTTAATACAGTGAAATAGTTCCCACATTTTCCCACCTCAAGGCCAATTATAAAAGGAGGCTTTGCAACTCTCTCCCAGTGCATCTGCCAGGAAGATGTGTACTATGCATGAACCACTCAGCACCACGTGATGGCTCGGCTCCAACACTTGGTTGGCCATGACACCTGTTTATAAACTAACAGCATGTTTATCACCAGCACTCTCAAAGTGTTTATGAAGGCGCTATAGAAAATGCTCAACAGGAGTTATAAAGCATGCTTCATTGTCGTTATCTCTTTACCATTTAGGAACCGCTGAAAAGTGGTAGTCTCAAATGTTTAAGTTTCTCATGGTTTATGTTTGATGGTCTGTGAACTGTCAATTCACATAACAGGTCACTTTCTGACTTAATAATATCTGTTACGGCCCATTCTAGATTCCACAAAAAGGTGGTTGTTTTTTTACCATGTTCTCACCGGAGTTGAACTTGATGTGATTATATTGTACAAACCTCATCTTTGGCTGGGTTTTGTGAATGACAGGGTCTTCTGCAAATGAGACCAGTCGAAACATAGTGGTGCCAAACCGGCAAGGATCACACCGCAGGAAAAGGGCGGCAACCTCCAGGCCTGAGAGGGTGTGGCCAGAAGGTGTCATTCCCTATGTCATCAGTGGGAACTTCAGTGGTAAGTCCCACATCATCACTGATGTTTACTTGCCCTATGGTTCTCATATAAGCCCTATAATATAGTTCCCTACTAAAAGGTGGCAGCTGGTGTCTGTTCAGCATACTTGCATTCACAGTACCTACATTAAAATGAATATCTTGGCAGCTATTCTACATAAAACATTTTATTAACTTGACTTGGGATGAATTTGGCAGTGGATCTAGAACTACGAGCAAGCTGTCAGCATTGGTACCGTGTTTTATCCTCCTTTTTACATGCGTCTTATGTTCGTCAGCCTCACTGGTCTCCCTTCTTCCCTTCACATTCAGGCAGCCAGCGGGCGATATTCCGCCAGGCCATGCGTCACTGGGAGAAGCACACCTGTGTGACCTTTATGGAGAGGACAACAGAGGAGAGCTACATTGTGTTCACCTACCGGCCATGTGGGTGAGTCCACGGAGGTCTAGGCTCGCATCCCTCAGGAAGGAAGTCTAACTGGTCAGCCTGCTCACACATGACACTCCTTTATCCACACAGCCATAATGATTTATCGCTTAAGTACTTTTCCTTACCTCTCCTCCATCGGCCTTTAGTGCTTGCTCATCCCCTCTGTCCGCAGTCTGTCTGCATGAATTGTGGTAATTGCAGCCCCCTGCAAGTACTGGGAAAGACGGCCATTCAGGCCCGAGGAATGCTTGCTGTGCCTCAGTCCTGATTCATCTTTCACTGAGCACATGTTTTTTTTTTAATGGCATCCAAGGGAGACCTCCTCAGCTTTATCATAACACGCCAGCTTTTATTCTGCGTGATATAGTTGGTCTTTTTCCCAGCTATGCGTGTTTTTAAGTTCAAATGAGTTTACACAAAAACTGTAGCAGCGTTGATGGTTACATTCTGACTCGGTGCACACACAGTACATCAGTTAGCAAGAAGAGCATATTAAAGTGCGGATATGGAACATAAACTGCCCTTTTTCCACCCAGCTGTTGTTAGCCATTTTTTTCCTGGTAACTGGCCTCCAGAGTAACAGGGATGACATTATCCACGCAGGCGGCTGCGGTTAGCAGTGGGAATGCCTGAGCTCTGGGCTGGCCTGCTGCATATTCAGCAGGCTCCATCTGTCCTGTGCAAAGTTCAAGACCCATCTCAGGAGAGCCTGGCTGGGTTCATAGTAATTAGAGAGAGGCTGGTTGGCCCACAGGGGCGCGGTGTGTGCCCATGGACCGGGCTCCCACACTGAGCCTTTCATGTCAGGGAGGGAGAGAAAGAGCCCTGCAGTCTGCAGCCAGCCTTTACGGTCACACACTGTAACCCTCCATCTACAGTGAAGCACGCATCAATGAATGTCATCACTGTATTCGACTTCGGTTGCCTGCTGAATGGTGTTTCCTCCGACACGTTGGTGTGGCTGGCTTCCGTGTTAAGCGAGCAGTGTGTCAAGAAGCCGTGTGGCTTGGTTGGGTCGTGTTTCGGAGGATGCATGGCTCTCAACCTTCGACTCTCCAGAGTCCACACGGGAGTTGCATCGATGGGACAAGACTGTAACTACCAATTCGATATCACGAAATTGGGGAGAAAAAGTGGTAAAAAGTACAAAAAATGAGAGATGCCAGTTGAACCACAAACTGTTGCCGTCAGACCCTGCGTCTCTCTGCAAACAGGGATTCCTTCCCTTGGCTTATTCGTTATTTGTTCACTGCCTCTGGTTTACACTTGCATGTTTGTGGAAGTAAAGCTCTATATCCGGTTTGACACGAAGTTCACAAAGTTCTTGTTACATGATTGATCTGTAGACATAAATGTAGCACTTAGATAGTACCATGGTAAGCAAGATGGCCCCTCTTGCGCTAACACTATCATCTTTGTGTCTTTTATGTAGCCAGTTACCACAGTCTTGGGCACTAGCTTGTTACCCTGCCTGTTGACCTGTCCCTGATCTGTGTTCTGTGTGTTGGAACCTGCAGGTGCTGTTCCTATGTGGGCCGCAGGGGTGGCGGTCCACAGGCCATCTCCATTGGAAAGAACTGTGACAAGTTTGGAATAGTGGTTCATGAGCTTGGCCATGTGATTGGTTTCTGGCACGAGCACACCCGGCCCGACAGAGACGAACATGTCAGCATCATCAGGGACAACATCCAGCCAGGTAAGACAACTGTGTATGGAACAGCCCACTCATCTAACAGGGAGAGATGTCATATGAGATCAGCTTATTTTATGGTTCGATGATGAGACCATCACATGATTCTGTGATGAACATAGTTTTCCCTTTCTAGGTGATAGTCACTCACGTTTGCCATTCAGTTTGCTGGTACAGTATTTGAGGTAGGGGTAGGTTTCAGCTTCTGTTTTCTTGCTTCTATTCACAGGACAGGAGTATAACTTCTTGAAGATGGAGCCAGGGGAGGTGGACTCTATGGGAGAAGTATATGACTTTGACAGCATCATGCACTATGCCAGGAATACATTCTCAAGGTAGGAACTCTGCTAAGTTCCACTTCATACACAGCAGAACAGACATAGAAACCAGTTGCAATCTAGGTCAGAGAGCAGATTCCCAGACTATGTAACTTTTGCTCACTTAATGTTTCTCTCCATATCTGTTGTATGTTACTGCTGGAAGTTTGATCTCTTCGTAGTTGGAGCAGAGTCGGTCAGGACATTTTGTAAGCTGGTTATTGTCATGCAAATGCACGCCTTTGGAACATCCACATTTTTTAAAGTCTAAATAAATCCATTTATTATACAGCATCATTATTTATTTTAAGCAGGTCTAAAGAAACTATTTCAGAAGAACTGAATATTAGTCTGCCTATTGTATGTTATCTGGCTATGCTCCATGCCAAATGCTGTAGGCTTGTTCATTTAGCAGACAAGATATGCTTATAAGTCCTGTGCCATTTTTTTATTTTATATTATACGATTTTAGAAAGGATATTTATACCATTCTGGAGCGTGTGCGCATATGAAGTGGCTATGTTGAGCTTAAAAGTTAGAATTTGAAATAGGTCCTATACGCTAGATTTAGAGTTGCATTAAAAGTATGTGGACACCCCTTCAATTATTGGATTTGGCTATTACATCCGTTGCTGACAAGTGTATAAAATCGAGCACACAGCCATGCAATCTTGGTAAACAAACATTGGCAGTAGAATGGCCTGTACTGAAGAGCTTCGTGACTTTCAACGTGGTACCGTCATAGGATGCCACCTTTCCAACAAGTCAGTTCGTCAAAGTTCTGCCTTGCTAGAGCTGCCCCGGTCAACCATAAATGCTGTTATTGTGAAGTGGAAATGTCTAGGAGCAACAATGGCTCAGCCGCGAAGTGGTAGGCCACACAATATCACAGAACGGGAATGCCGAGTGCTGAAGCGCGTAGCTGTCCTCAGTTGGAACACTCACTACCGAGTTCCAATCTGCCTCTAGAAGCAATGACATCACAAGAACTGTCCGTTTCCATGGCCGAGCAGCCACACTCAAACCTAAGTTCACCATGCGCAATGCCAAGCAGTCCAACGGATGAATCTGGGTTTGGCGAGTGCCAGTAGAACACTACCTGTCCAAATGCATAGTGCCAACTGTAAAGTTTGGTGGAGGAGGAATAATGGTCTGGGGCTGTTTTTCGTGGTTCGGACTAGGCCTGTTAGTTCCATTGAAGGGAAATCTTAACGCTGCAGCATACAGTGACATTCTAGATGATTCTGTGCTTCCAACTTTGTTGCAACAGTTTGGGGAAGGCCCTTTCAGCATGACAATGCCACCGTGCACAAAGCGAGGTCCATACAGAATGTCACGGTTCCTTCCGTAACTGTCATTAACCTCTTGATTCTAGCCATCCCGGATCCGGGATCGTGAATACAGCCTCAAGCTTATTACCATAATGCAACGTTAACTATTCATGAAAATCGCAAATGAAATGAAATAAATATGCTAGCTCTCAAGCTTAGCCTTTTGTTAACACCACTGTCATCTCAGATTTTCAAAATATGCTTTTCAACCATAGCAAAACAAGCATTTGTGTAAGATTATTGATAGCTAGCGTAGCATTTAGCGTAGCATTCAGCATGCAACATTTTCACAAAAACAAGAAAAGCATTCAAATAAAATAATTTACCTTTGAAGAACTTCAGATGTTTTCAATGAGGAGACTCTCAGTTAGATAGCAAATGTTCCGTTTTTCCAAAAATATTATTTGTTTAGGACAAATCGCTCCGTTTTGTTCATCACGTTTAGCTACGAAAAAACCTGTATCCAGTAGTGTAATTATCCCGCAAGCTCATTAGCATAACACAACGTTAACTATTCATGAAAATCGCAAATGAAATGAAATAAATATATTAGCTCTCAAGCTTAGCCTTTTGTTAACAACACTCATCTCAGATTTTCAAAATATGCTTTTCAACCATAGCAAAACAAGCATTTGTGTAACAGTATTGATAGCTAGCGTAGCATTTATCGTTAGCATTCAACAGGCAACATTTTCACAAAAACAAGAAAAGCATTCAAATAAAATAATTTACCTTTGAAGAACTTCGGATGTTTTCAATGAGGAGACTCTCAGTTAGATAGCAAATGTTCAGTTTTCCTGAAAGATTCTTTGTGTAGGAGAAATCGCTCCGTTTTGTTCGTCACGTTTGGCTACCAAAACGAAAATTCAGTCATCAAAACGCCAAACCTTTTTCCAAATGAACTCCATAATATCGACTGAAACATGGTAAACATTGTTTAGAATCAATCCTCAAGGTGGTTTTCACATATCTCTTCGATGATATATCGTTCGTGGAAGTCTCCTCTCTCCTCTGAATCACATGGATGAATGCGTGCAGCTGGAGATTACGCACCAATTTCGACAAAGGACACCGGGCGGACACCTGCTAAATGTAGTCTCTTTTCGCCAATCTTCCAATGATATGCCTACAAACACGTCACAATGCTGCAGACACCTTGGGGAAACGGCAGAACGTGTAGGCTCGTTCAGGGTGCATTCACAGCCATATAAGGAGACAATGGAAAACAGCGCCTCAAAAATGTTGCTAATTTCCTGTTTGAAGTTTCATCTTGGTTTCGCCTGTAGCATCAGTTCTGTGGCACTCACAGATAATATCTTTGCAGTTTTGGAAACGTCAGAGTGTTTTTTTTCCCAAAGCTGTCAATTATATGCATAGTCGACGTTTTTCATCCAAAAATGAAATACTGCCCCCAGAGGTTCAAGAGTTAAGCACACCTGGTCCCCATTCCCATTGATAAGTAATTGTATAAGTGTGCCCTTTGTTCACCATTGTCCTGTCGATTTATTGTTACAATGACCATAGGTCATGTGAGTATCTATCTGTGTTTTGGCTTTCCTGCCACTTGTATTGTGCAGATGATTACGGGTCTCGCCCTGTGTGGCATCACAAGTTGGGCAATAAGGCTCGGTTCACACTTGGCGTTCCAATTCATCCAAAAGGGGTTCGATGGGGTTGAGGTCAGGGCTCTACAGGCCAGTGAAGTTCTTCCATACGGATCTCGACAACCATTTCTGTATCACATTGGTATAAAGGGATCGGGAGACAGGCGCAGGAATGTGTAATAGAGGTTTTTATTGAGGCATTGAACAGTACCATGTGAGATCATTTGTGTACCTCTGAAGGTACAGGTAACTGCCACAATAAAGGAAACACAAACATAAAGTGTTTTAATAGGGTGTTGGGCCACCACGAGCCAGAACAGCTTCAACACCTCAGGACCTTCAGCACCTTGTCATAGATTCTACAAGTGTCTGGAACTTTATTGGAGGGATGTGACAACATTCTTCCATGAGAAATTCCATAATTTGGTGTTTTGTTTATGGTGGTGGAAAACGCTGTCTCAGGTGCCACTCCAGAATCTCCCGTAAGTGTTCAATTGGGTTAAACCTGGTGACTGAGACGGCCATGGCGTATGGTTTACATGTTTCCATACTCATCAAACCGTTCAGTGACCACTCCTTCCCTGTGGATGGGGGTATTGTCATCCTTTGCGGGCATAGCCATGGTAGACAAAATATTTGGCCAAAATATCGGCTTGCCCAGCATTTCTATACATGACCCTAAGCATGATGTGATGTTATTTGCTTAATTAACTCAGGAAGCACACCTGTGTGGAAGCACCTGCTTTGTACTTTGTAGCCCTCAATTACTGAAGTGTTTCCATTATTTTGATAGTTACCTGTACCCCAATAAAGAATACTGTACCCTAACCATACCCTTTTTTAAAGAAGTGTACTATTCAATTATTGATCTGCTGAAATTCTTAGCTTGGGAGGCAGAATCTGAAGAGTTTTAAGTACAGGGAAGCAGGACAAATGTCAATAAACAACACTTGATGGACTTCATGAATGTGTCAGTGCCTTGGCTTTAAGGAAGAACAGCTGCAGAATATATGACTTCTTGAGTGTCTTGACTTTCTCTCTTTCTTCCACAAGTTTATTTTGCCTTGGATCTTTTAACTCTCAACGGTCACCGCTTACATTTTAGCATGCAGTGAGATTCAGATAGGATTTTATTGCTGGTCCTTGTAATGGGATTTCAGAGGATAAAATAGTGTAATCTGGAGTAACATGTCAATAGAGTTGAAAGAGCGGAGTTACAGAGCTTTCCATTTCAATCATGGTACTGTTTCTGATTTACTACGTTTTCCTAGACAGCGCCAACTTTTCGATATTGTATAGCCTCATGTCCACCTTACCCAATCACTCTGTACTCTGAGTAGAGCCTGCCTACCAACCCCCATGTAATACAATGCCTATCTGTTCTTCATAATGGGGTTGAGCATATATCATATTCATTTCTTCCAGGTAGCTTTTCAGATAACTAAGTCTCTCAGTGAGGATGCTGTCCAGTGGCAGCTATGTATTAGAGAGAGGGGGGGGGGGACATTTATGGATAAGGTTTGATTATGTCTACCTTTTGATGAGCTAGCTTTTACCCACAGCCACAGGATGTTCCAATTATCCCTCCCCTGGTTGGCTCCTGCTGCTGGAGTGTAGCAGCAGCCCAGTAAACCTCCACATCCATCCCCAGTTTCAGGTTTAGGTAGAGCAGCTAGCACCAGTGGTCCTGCTGCATCAGGCTGCGTGTCACTTTCATACATCCTGTGAAGTTCCTTGTAAAAGCTCTCCTCTCATAGCGTGAACTGCCTCATTATGCCACATATGGCCGCTTTTGAAGAGGCTTTGATCGTCGTTAGCAACATGATCCCACATACCAGGCAGTTATAGGGTTTTATTCCTGAGGTGTCTGCTGGCTAGCTTCATGGCTCCCAGGTGTTAGTGGGATTTAGGTCAAACACTAATGATCAGATTAACATGTTTAGGTATGGGGAAATGAAGACATAAGCGCCGTAATTTCCCCGACATTGACCTGACAAGCCAAATCTCAGAGTACAGAATCAAACTGATCCTGTTTCCAGGTGCGTTCTGACTGCAGGCTATAGATTTTTGTTTATTTAATTGATCTATTGTGGCATTTGTAATCAAGGCGTCAAAGACGATTTGTGCAGTCTTTAATGGAAGAGTAAGGACGTAAGGAGTGTAATAAATCACATCAGAAAGATGCATTCTTTCCCAGATTTTTTTTCATGGCCGCATAGATGGAAATTGTTAAAGCTTTTGTCTCATATTATCTTACTTTTTCCTCGTACAATTTTTTTTCTGTAGAATGTATGTAAGGATTTAAGGAAAAAATACAGAAAGAAAACTGCTGTCCACTCCATCCAAACTCTCCTAGTGCTGTTGTAGTACATGCTGCTGCCATTTGACAAAAAAAAAAGTATTCTTGGCCTTGAAGTAGGCTTGAAAAGGAGAGCAGTGAACGTGTCATAATCTTAATGATACTCCACCGTGCCAGTTTGTCCGTGGGTGCAAGCTGACCTCTTTCTTCCAGATTCCCTGTCTGACGTATCTGGAACTCTCCAGATGCTGTCCTGTCAGCCCCAGAACGAGACGGTGGTGTTATAGTGGCTGTTTGAGGTTTGGACCAGCCCACCCTCTGACTACTGCATGCTAATTTGGGTTGTGTCCACCCATTCTCTTTTTTTAGGCTGCAGTTCAGCACTGTTACCATTGGATCAAAGCATGGCCAAACAAGTCCACTTGGGACTGAGTTGGAGATTGAGGTGTCATTGTAATTATATACTGAACAATAAATATAAACGCAACATGTAAAGTGTTGGTCCCATGTTTTCATGAGCTGAAATAAAATATATCGCACAAGAAGATAATTTCTCTCAAATTCTGTGTACACATTTGTACATCCCTGTTAGTGAGCATTTCTCCTTTGCCAAGATAATCCCTCCACCTGACATGTGGCATATCATGAAGATGTTTAAACCGCATAATCACTACACAGGTGCACCTTGTGCTGGGGACAATAAAAGTCCACTCTAAAATGTGCAGTTTTGTCACACAACACAATGCCACAGATGTCTCAGGTTTTGAGGGAGTGTGCAAATGGCGTGTTGACTGCAGGAATGTCCACCAGAGCTGTTGCCAGAGAATTTAATGTTTTTCTTTACCATAAGGCGCATCCATCATTGTTAGAGAATATGGAAGTACGTCCAACTGGCCTCACAACTGCAGACCACATGTAACCACGCCAGCCCGGGACCTCCACATCCGGCTTCTTCACCTGCGGAATTGTCTAAGAGCAGCCACCCAGACAGCTGATGAAACCAAATCATTTCTGCACACACGGTCAGAAATCATCTCAGGGAAGCTCATCTATGTGCTCGCTGTCCTCACCGGGGACTTAAACATGACTGCAGTTTGGCGTCGTAACCGACTTCAGTGAGCAAATGCTCACATTCGATGGCCACTGGCACGATGGAGAAGTGTGCTCTTCACGGATGACTCCCGGTTTCAATTGTACCAGGCAGATGACGGCGTCGTGTGGGCGAGCGGTTTGCTATCTCCAATGTTGTGAACAGAGTGCCCCGAGGTGGTGGGGTTATGGTATGAGCAGGCATTGTAATAGGTGCGTGTTGGTGGCAGGGAAGTCAGGCGCAGGAAAACAAACTTGGTATAAACGGAGTCGTTTAATAAGTGCTCATAAAACTCCAAAAACCTAAATATACAGAAAATAATGTAAGAGGGTTAAATACAATAAAACAATCTCCAAGGACATGAGGGGAAACAGAGGGTTAAATACACAACATGTAATTGATGGGATTGGAACCAGGTGTGAAGGAAGACAGACAAAACCAATGGAAAATGAAAAATGGATCAGTGATGGCTAGAAGGTCGGTGACGTCGACCGCCGAACACCGCCCAAACAAGGAGAGGGACCGACTTCAGCGGAAGTCGTGACAGGCATAAGCTACGGACAACGAACACAATTGCATTTGCTCAAGTTTCCGCTTGATAATGCACAGCCCCATGTTGCAAGGATCTGTACACAATTCCTAGAAGCTGAAAATGTCCCATACTCACCAGACATGTCACCCATTTGAGCATGTTTGGGATGCTCTGGATCGACGTGTACGAGAGCGTGTTCCAGCCAATATCCAGCAACTTCACACAGCCATTGAAGAGTGGAACAACATTCCAAAGGCCACAATCAACAGCCTGATCAACTCTATGCAAAGGAGATGTCACACTGCATCACGTGGTCACACCAGACACTGACTGGTTTTCTGATCCACGCCCTTACCTGTTTTTTAAGGTATCTGTGAACAACAGATGAATATCTGTATTCACAGTCATGTGAAATCCATAGATTAGGGCCTACTGAATTTCTTTCAATTGACACATTTTCTTATATGAACTGTAATTCAGTCAAATCTTTGAAATTGTTGCATGTTTTTATATTTTTGTTCGGTGTAGTTTTTATAGTTTGAGATGGATGAAGAAGTGATTGATAGAAAGGATATGGGAGTGTATGTTATTAAAAGTTTGGGGTCACTTAGAAATGTCCTTGTTTTTGAATTAAACACATTTTTATTTTATTTTAAAATAACATGAAATTGATCAGAAATACAGTGTAGACATTGTTGATGTTGTACATGACTATTGTAGCTGGAAACTGCATCATTTTAAAAATGGAATATCTACATAGTTGTACAGAGGCCCATTATAAGCAACCCTCACTTCTGTGTTCCAAGGTATGTGACCAACAGATTCATATCTGTATTCCCAGTCATGTGAAATCCATAGATTAGGGCCTGATTAATTTATTTAAATGGACTGATTTTCTTGTATGAACTGTAACTTTATATTTTTGTTCAGTGTATAATGCATACAAACCCAGCATAAAGGTTTCATATATAATCTTTGTCAGGCAGTGGGCAGTCTATAGGGGATTGCGTGACAATGGGGAGTATCCTGGCACTGAGTTTAACATACCAGTTACATGAGGTTCCCTCCCACAGCCATGTGTGTGTGTGCGTGTGTGATTTGAATTTTGGTCTGTGCAATTCGACCCAAATTTTCCCAAACAATATGTGAAACTGTTTAGCGGTACAGACAGCGGTACCAGTGATTGTTATTCAAATTTAATGCCCCTTTCCCAATTGCAGGAAGAAATTTGATAGGCCCCAGCTCTCCAATGTGACTGTAACGTGAGTCTGGGCACACGCAAAACGAGTGAAAGCTGGAGGAGAGGGAGGCCAGACCAGACCAGCCCGTAATCATTACTACACAGCTCTCTGATATGAGAACCAGCTGTTGGCTGTCCTTTTGTTCTTATTTTTCTGCCCTCTTTTTCACTGAGCCTGGACCTATCCGCCTCCTATTGCAGCCTCCTATTGCAGCCTCGCTGTCTGGACCTCGTCCCAAATAAACTGCCATGCGCTCGTGGCAACCAAATTTTGGGAAGCCGGGAGGCTAAGATTGGATACAAACACTGCCAGGCCACTGCACAGAATGGGCTGTCTGGCTCTTTATTTTCTAACTGTACAGACAGAATGAAGTAGGTTTATGATTGTTGATGCTCCCTGCTTTGTTGTCATTTCACCACTCTGAGCATTCCTATTTTCCCTGAATATAGCCGTATACCATTATTTTACTGTTTAGAGAGACAATTTTTTTCATTGTGGATTGTATCGAGAGTGTGGTCAGTGTTTTTCAGAGATCCTTATTAGGGGACAAGGTGCTCCTGTTAGCTTTTCTCAAGTCACTGAGGTTTGTGATCCGGTTTACACTTCCCCTGCATGCTGATTGGCTGATGTACCTGTCCCAATGTCTCCCTTTGTTTCCCCATTATTAGCCTGTGTGTTTGCACAACGTTTTTACTGTAAATCACCGTGGGAAACCAGGGCCTTTGCTGAGATTGTTGTTGGAAAGATTTCATGGGCAGCCCTCATGTTTTGAAGTGTCCTCCTGGGGACAAGTAAGGCAGCTCCCCATGCTTTTTGTCTGGGGCATGTTACCCAACCCTGGGCTTTATCCGCCCCCCTACGCTGGGGACATTTTTAAGGCCTGGTGCATGGAGCAGAGCCAACTCAAATAAAGACCTTCCAGTGTGCCCTTTGTCTACTCTGACACCGGCTACAGTGGCGTTGTTCACCGGCAGGCAGGCAGGCAGACAGGCAGGCAGTGCTTCAACTGTTAGCTCAGGCTGTTCTGTTTGCACATGCCTGGCATTGATGGGCACGTCACCATGGGAACGGCCAGGGAGAAGGCCTTTGCTCGCCATTGCAGAGAGAGAAAAGGAGATGATAAACTAGCAAAGTGTCAAGTGAGAAAGTGGTGTGAAAACGTCTGTTTTTTCGGCATCAACTGTTCCTTTTCAAGGCAAACGCAAGCCACCATGGTGTGAGTTTTGTACTTCTTTGTAATTGTTCTTGTTCCTTTTGACTTTTAATCCTTATGCTAAATGTTGTTGTCCATACAACAAACCAATCCATTTTGATACTTTCCCATAGAGATGTCAGAGGAGGGCTTTTGTTTGCAGTGTTGGACTTTTTGTTCTGTACAGATGGAAGTAGTACAGCACACATGATGAGGTCAGTGTGAGTTCAGTTCTGACACTCAGACCTGTCTGAACTACATTCCTACAGCCTTAGAGGGGACCACTGACCAGGAACAGTCCATTACTTAATTATTATATAATAATATTAGAAGTTAAGCACTTAGTTATTTGAGCTTTTTTTGTATTTTACCCCCTTTTTCTCCCAATTTCAATTGGTCGTGTCTCATCACTGCAACTCCCCAATGGGCTCGGGAGAGGTGAAGGTCGAGTCATGCGCCCTCTGAAACATAACCCGCCAAACCATGCACATTAACACCCAGCTGCTTAACCCAGAAGCCAGCTGCACCAATGTGTCGGAGGAAACAATGTTCAACTGAAGACTGAAGTCAGCCTGCAGCCGCCCGGCCAGCCACAAGGAGTCGCTAGAGTGCGATGAACCAAGAAACCAAACCATAGTGAGGACACTGAGAACCAATCAGTGGGCAGCACGACTTGGCATCACACTCTGTCCACTCTCTCAACTGGCAGAATGTTCCAGTGTGTATTTGGTGGTGTCTCGGCACCATATTCCAAACACAATAACCGTGTTTAAGATGGGGGGACATTTTGTACATATTTTCTCATATGTTCGTTCATACATGTGTGAATTCAAAGGCTTATACATATCTTTATTATTATTTGAGTTGTTATTTCCACATCTTCACCTTTTTAAATGCATCCCTTTCTGATCCAGAGAGAGTGAAACAGGGATTATATGGCCTCTAAGCCCCTTGTCTGCCCCCATACAGTAGATCTCAATCCTTGGCTCTAGCCCTACTGTCAGGTCGCCAGACTCACACAGGCAAAGCTGTGGCCTGATGCTTCCATAAGTTTCAGCGTCCTCAGTAGACCCCTGAATAATGCCTTCTGTCAGTGTTAATGGCAGCAGTTTAGCTGCTGGTTGATGGATCTTTAGGCTTCACCAGAGTCCTCTGAGTGAACATATTTTCTGAGTGTGTGCAGTGGTGGAAAAAGTACCCAATTGTCATTCTTGACTAAATGTAAAGATACCTTTTTAATAGAAAATGACCAAAGTGAAAGTCACCCAGTAAAATGCTACTTGAGTAAAAGTCTAAAAGTAGGGCCTCCCGAGTGGCGCAGTGGTCTGCATCTCAGTGCTAGCTGTGCCACTAGAGATTCTGGGTTCGAATCCAGGCTCTGTCGCAGCCGGCCGAGACTGGGAGCCCCATGGGGCGGCGCACAATTGGCCCAGCGTCGTCCGGGTTGTGGAAGGGTTTGGCCGGCAGGGATATCCTTGTCCCATCGCGCACTAAAGACTCTTGTGGCGGGCCGGGCGCAGTGCACACTGACAATCGCCAGGTGTATGGTGTTTCCTCTGACACATTGGTGGCTGGCTTCCGGGTTAAATGGGCATTGGGTCAAGAAGCAGTGTGGCTTGGTTGGGTTGTGTTTCGGAGGACGCATGGCTCTCGACCTTCGCCTCTCCCGAGTCCGTACGGTATTTGCAGCAATGAGACAAGACTGTAACTACCAATTGGATACCACAAAATTTGGGTGAAAATACAAAAAAATACTAATAAAAAAACCTCAAATAAAGTAAAAGTATAAATAATTTCACATTCCTTATATTAAAGCAAACCAGAAAGCACAATTTTCTTGTTTTTTCATTTAAGGATAGCGAGTACTTTTGGGTGTCAGGGAAAATGTATGGAGTAAAAAGTACATTATTCTTATTTAGGAATGTAGGAATATAGGAAGTAAAATTTGTCATAAAGTAAATTACAGATACCCCAAAAACTGCTTAAGTAGTACTTCAAAGTATTTTTACTTAAGTACTTTACACCAATGTATGTGTGTGCGCGCCAGTGTGTATGTGTGAGTGCCTTCTTGGTTTTGTTGTTTTGATCTAACCGCAGTCTCTTCTCCTTGAAATGCAGAGGAATCTTCTTGGACACAATTCTGCCACGCTATGATGTCAATGGAGTGAGACCGCCGATTGGCCAGAGGACAAGGCTAAGCAAAGGGGATATCACACAGGCACGCAAACTCTACAAGTGTTCCAGTAAGAACAGCACAATATTTGTAAACAATATTTTGAATGAGTTCAACATACATGTTGGTGTAGAGTTGATACATACCATATGGTAGATATTAAACAATAGGCTTATGAAGTTGAGATAATATTGCATAATGGATATAATATAGTGCTTGCTTTAGCTTACTGCTGGGAGTGTGATTGTATTTTTTTTCGTGTCTCATCACAGAGTGAATACTGAAAACACTTTGTTTTCTGAGGTCTTTTACTGTACATTGGATGGAGAAAGATGAGCATTTACCATTGATGTGGCGTGGTTCCCTGGCAGTGGAGGCTGCTGGGGGGAGGACGACTCATAATAATGGCTGGAATGGAGTTAATGGAATGGCATGAAAACCTGGTTTTCATGGGTTTGATACCATTCCATTATACTCCATTCCAGCCATTATTATGAGCCGTTCTTCCCTCGGCAGCCTCCACTGTTCCCTGGCTATGGTTGCTGTGACTTCCCCGGGCCAGGAGAAGGAGTGTAAACAGTGCCCTGGGACAGGAAGTTTGTCATCACTCTTTCCCAGATAGACCCAAAAGAACAGCTGGTTTCAAGAGGGCAATGACTAGAATGATGGCTAGGAATCAACACTCTGTTCTTAGGATCCAGAGATCACGACATTTACAATGTAAACTGAATACACACAGTTTAAGTCGGAAGTTTATAGACACTTTAGCAAAATATATATTTAAACTCAGTTTTTCACAATTCCTGACATTTAATCCTAGTAAAAATTCCCTTTCTTAGGTCAGTTAGGATCACCGCTTTATTTTAAGAATGTGAAATGGTGGAGAATGATTTATTTAAACTTTTTATTTATTTCATCACATTGCCAGTGGGTCAGAAGTTTACATACACTCAATTCGTATTTGGTAGCATTGCCTATAAATGGCTTAACTTGGGTCAAACGTTTTGGGTAGCCTTCCACAAGCTTCCCACAATAAGTTGGGTGAATTTTGGCCCATTCCTCCTGGCAGAGCTGGTGTAACTGAATCAGATTTGTAGGCCTCCTTGCTCACACAAGCTTTTTCAGTTCTGCCCACACATTTTCTATAGGATTGAGGTCAGGGCTTTGTGATGGCCACTCCAATACCTTGACTTTGTTGTCCTTAAGCCATTTTGCCACCACTTTGGAAGTATGCTTGGAGTCATTATCTATTTGGAAGACCCATTTGCGACCAAGCTTTAACTTCCTGGCTGTCTTGAGATGTTGCTTCAATATATCCATATAATTGTCCTCCTCATGATGCCATCTATTTTGTGAAGTGCACCAGTCCCTCCTGCAGCAAAGCAACCCCACAACATGATGCTGCCACCTCCGTGCTTCACAGTTGGGATGGTGTTCTTCGGCTTGCAAGCATCCCCCCTTTTCCTCGAAACATAACGATGTTCATTATGGCGAAACAGTTCTATTTTTGTTTCATTAGACCAGAGGACATTTCTCCAAGAAGTACGATCTTTGTCCTCATGTGCAGTTGCAAACCGTAGTCTGGCTTTTCTATGGCGGTTTTGGAGCAGTGGCTTCTTCCTGGCTGAACGGCCTTTCAGGTTATGTCGATATAGGACTTGTTTTACTGTGGATATAGATACTTTTGCACCTGTTTCCTCCAGCATCTTCACAAGGTCATTTGCTGCTGTTCTGGGATTGATTTGCACTTTTCACACCAAAGTATGTTCATCTCTCCTTCCTGAGCGGTATGACGGCTGCATGGTCCCATGGTGTTTATACTTGCATACTATTGTTTTTACAAATGAACGTGGTACCTTCAGGCATTTGGAAATTGCTCCCAGGGATGAACCAGACTTGTGGAGGTCTACACATTTTGTGCTGATTTCTTTTGATTTTCCCATGATGTCAAGCAAAGAGGCACTGAAAGTTGAAGGCCTTGAAATACATCCACAGGTACACCTCCAATTGACTCAAATTATGTCAATTAGCCTATCAAAGCTTCTAAAGCCATGACATAATTTTCTGGCATTTTCCAAGCTGTTTAAAGGCACAGTCGACTTAGTGTATGTAATCTTCTGACCCACTGGAATTGTGATACAGTGAATTATAAGTGAAATAATCTGTCTGTAAACAATTGTTGGAAAAATGACTTGTGTCATGCACAAAGTAGATGTCTTAACCGACTTGCCAAAACTATAGTTTGTTAACAAGAAATTTGTGGAGTGGTTGAAAAACAAGTGTTAATGACTCCAACCTAAGTTTATGTAAACTTCCGACTTCAACTGTACATGTAGGTGTTGGCCACTAAAACAAACCCTCCTGGCGCTTTACTAGTAGTTCCGTTGGTCTTTAGAAATCCTTTTTTGAAGGCTGAACGGACAAAAACATTCACAAGTTTGAAATAGTCATTAAAAAATAAAGGTGATGTCAGTGTGTTAATTGTGGCTCAGAGAGGGACAACGGGGTTTGTCAGAACCACATTAAAGCTCAGTGAATAAACAGCATACTGCTGACCAGAACTGGACCGCTGAATGTGGTTTTATTTGGGGCAATCATCCGTCTTGACCATAGATGGTTCAGAGGGGTGGGGCTGGTTGAATGGGTGTGTTATGTGTCTTTCCCAGTGATTAACTCCGTCTCAGTGGAACAGGAGAGAGTAGATGATGTGGCGCACAGGGGATGCAGCTAGGAGGGAGTCTGTCTGTTTTCCTGGTGCGGTGGATCCTCATTCATACAGCATTCCTGGGAGCATTTGTCATATCCCAGTGTGCTTGTTAATGGTTTAATATCAGCATACTTTATTAGACAGATCTCTCGCCTCCTCTTTATATGCTCACACAGGTTTGGAGGGAGTCAATGAACGGTAACTGTTGGGGGAGATATTTCTTTCTCCCACTGAAAGAAAAATAATCTAGGTTAGATTACTCATTGGTTATTACTGCATTGTCGGAACTAGAAGCACAAGCATTTCGCTACACTCGCATTAACATCTGCTAACCATGTGTATGTGACAAATAAAATGTGATTTGATTTGAAGCAGAGGAAGGTGAAGTGAGCAGGGAAGTAATATCTGAGGTTTGTGTCCTAGAGAGACAGTACTTATATGCTTTTTCCTCTCCGCTGTTGATCATTGAGTAGAAAGCTTCCAAGGTCTGTTCAGTTCCCCTAGAGCCAGTTTTTCACAAACATTTTATAGTCCTGTACCCCTTCAAACATTCAACCTCCAGCTGCGTACCCCCTCTCGCACCACGTTCAGCGCGCTCTCAAATGTTGTTTTTAGCCATCATTGTAAGCCTTCCACACACACATTATACGATACATTTGTTAAACATAAGAAAGAGTGAGTTTTTGTCACAACCTGGCTTGTGTGAAGTGACAAAGAGCTCTTATAGGACCAGGGCACAAATAATAATACAGTGCCTTGCAAAAGTATTCGGCCCCCTTGAACTTTGCGACCTTTTGCCACATTTCAGGCTTCAAACATAAAGATATAAAACTGTATTTTTTTGTGAAGAATCAACAACAAGTGGGACACAATCATGAAGTGGAACGACATTTATTGGATATTTCAAACTTTTTTAACAAATCAAAAACTGAAAAATTGGGCGTGCAAAATTATTCAGCCCCCTTAAGTTAATACTTTATAGCGCCACCTTTTGCTGCGATTACAGCTGTAAGTCGCTTGGGGTATGTCTCTATCAGTTTTGCATATCGAGAGACTGAATTTTTTCGCCATTCCTCCTTGCAAAACAGCTCGAGCTCAGTGAGGTTGGATGGAGAGCATTTGTGAACAGCAGTTTTCAGTTCTTTCCACAGATTCTCGATTGGATTCAGGTCTGGACTTTGACTTGGCCATTCTAACACCATGTTTATTTTTGAACCATTCCATTGTAGATTTTGCTTTATGTTTTGGATCATTGTCTTGTTGGAAGACAAATCTCCGTCCCAGTCTCAGGTCTTTTGCAGACTCCATCAGGTTTTCTTCCAGAATGGTCCTGTATTTGGCTCCATCCATCTTCCTATCCATTTTAACCATCTTCCCTGTCCCTGCTGAAGAAAAGAAGGCCCAAACCATGATGCTGCCACCACCATGTTTGACAGTGGGGATGGTGTGTTCAGGGTGATGAGCTGTGTTGCTTTTACGCCAAACATAACATTTTGCATTGTTGCCAAAAAGTTCAATTTTGGTTTCATCTGACCAGAGCACCTTCTTCCACATGTTTGGTGTGTCTCCCAGGTGGCTTGTGGCAAACTTTAAACAACACTTTTTATGGATATCTTTAAGAAATGGCTTTCTTCTTGCCACTCTTACATAAAGGCCAGATTTGTGCTATATATGACTGATTGTTGTCCTATGGACAGAGTGTCCCACCTCAGCTGTAGATCTCTGCAGTTCATCCAGAGTGATCATGGGCCTCTTGGCTGCATCTCTGATCAGTCTTCTCCTTGTATGAGCTGAAAGTTTAGAGGGACGGCCAGGTCTTGGTAGATTTGCAGTGGTCTGATACTCCTTCCATTTCAATATTATCGCTTGCACAGTGCTCCTTGGGATGTTTAAAGCTTGGGAAATCTTTTTGTATCCAAATCCGGCTTTAAACTTCTTCACAACAGTATCTCGGACCTGCCTGGTGTGTTCCTTGTTCTTTATGATGCTCTCTGCGCTTTTAACGGACCTCTGAGACTATCACAGTGCAGGTGCATTTATACGGAGACTTGATTACACACAGGTGGATTGTATTTATCATCATTAGTCATTTAGGTCAACATTGGATCATTCAGAGATCCTCACTGAACTTCTGGAGAGAGTTTGCTGCACTGAAAGTAAAGGGGCTGAATAATTTTGCACGCCCAATTTTTCAGGTTTTGATTTGTTAAAAAAGTTTGAAATATCCAATAAATGTCGTTCCACTTCATGATTGTGTCCCACTTGTTGTTGATTCTTCACAAAAAATACAGTTTTATCTCTTTGTTTGAAGCCTGAAATGTGGCAAAAGGTCGCAAAGTTCAAGGAGGCCGAATACATTCGCAAAGCACTGTATAATAATAATCAATCATTTTGCTCTTTATTTAACCATCTTACATATAAAACCTTATTTGTTCACTGAAAATTGTGAGTAACTCACCACAGGTTAATGAGAAGGGTGTGAATAACTCACCACAGGTTAATGAGAAGGGTGTGCTTGAAAGGATGCACATAACTCTGCAGTGTTGGGCTGTATTGGAGAGAGTCTCAGTCTTAAATGATTTCCCACACACAGTCTGTGCCTGTATTTAGTTTTCATTCTAGTGAGGGCCGAGAATCCACTCTCACATAGACACGTAGTTGCAAAGGGCATCAGTGTCTTAACGGCGTGATTTGCCAAGGCAGGATACTCTGAGCGCAGCCCAATCCAGAAATCTGACAGTGGCTTCTGATTAAATTACATTTTCACAGAAGCACTGTTGCAATTTCGATGAAGCTCTTTTGTTCAGATCTCGGTAAGTGGACTGGAGGCAGGGCATGAAAAGGATAACAAATCCAGTTGTTTGTGTCGTCCGTTTCGGGAAAGTACCTGCGTAATTGCGCACCCAACCTATTCGGAGGTTGACATACACTTAGGTCGGAGTCACTAAAATTCGTTTTTCAACCACTCCACAAATTTCTTGTTAACAAACTATAGTTTTAGCAAGTCGGTTAGGACATCTACTTTGTGCATGAAAAAAGTCATTTTTCCAACAATTGTTTTCAGACAGATTATTTCACTTTTAATTCACTGTATCACAATTCCAGTGTGTCAGAAGTTTACATATACTTAGTTGACTGTGCCTTCTAAACAGCTTGGAAAATTCCAGAAAATTATGTCATGGCTTTAGAAGCTTCTGATAGACTAATTGGCATAATTTGAGTCAATTGGAGGTGTACCTGTGGATGTATTTCAAGGCCTACCTTCAAACTCAGTGCCTCTTTGCTTGACATCATGGGAAAATCAAAAGAAATCAGCCAAGACCTTAGAAAAAACGTTGTAAACCTCCAAGTTTGATTCATCCTTGGGAGCCATTTCCAAATGCCTGAAGGTACCACGTCCATCTGTACCAACAATAGTACGCAAGTATAAACGCAATGGGACCACGCAGCCGTCATAACGCTCTGGAAGATGACACGTTCTGTCTCTTAGAGTAGAATGTACTTCCGTGTGAAAAATGCAAATCAATCCCAGAACAACAGCAAAGGACCTTGTGAAGCTGCTGGAGGAAACGGGTATAAAAGTATATATACACAGTAAAATGAGTCCTATATCGACATAACCTGAAAGGTCGCTCAGCCAGGAAGAAGCCACTGCTCCAAAACTGCCATTAAAAAAGCCAGACTACGGTTTGCAACTGCACATGCAGACAAAGATCGTACTTCTTGGAGAAATGTCCTCTGGTCTGATGAAACAAAAATGTAACTGTTTGGCCATAATGACCATCGTTATATTTGGAGGAAAAAGGGGGAGACTTGCAAGCCGAAGAACACCATCCCAACTGTGAAGCATGAGGGTGGCAGCATCATGTTGTGGGGGTGTTTTTCTGCAGGAGGGACTGGTGCACTTCACAAAATAAATGGCATCATGAGGAGGAAAATATATGTGGATATATTGAAGCAACATCTCAAGACAGCAGTCAGGAAGTTAAAGCTTGGTCGCAAATGGGTCTTCCGAATAGATAATGACCCCAAGCATACTTCCAAAGCTGTGGCAAAATGGCTTAATGAAAAATGGATTAATTTCAATAAGCATTTCTCTACGGCTGGCCATGCTTTCCTCCTGGCTATCCCAACCACGGCCAACGGCTCCGCACCCCCCGCAGCTACCTGCCCAAGCCTGCCCAGCTTCTCCTTCACCCAAATCCAGATAGCTGATGTTCTGAAAGATCTGCAAACCTAGACCCGTACAAATCAGCTAGGCTAGACAATCTGGACCCTCTCTTTCTAAAATGATCCGCTGCCATTGTTGCAACCCCTATTACCAGTCTGTTCAACCTCTTTTGTATCGTCCGAGATCCCTAAAGATTGGAAAGCTGCCGCGGTCATCCCCCTCTTCAAAGGGGGTGACACTCTAGACCCAAACTGTTATAGACCTATATCCATCCTGCCCTGCCTTTCTAAAGTCTTCGGCTTTAAACAGATCACTGACCATTTTGAATCCCACCGTTCCTTCTCCGCTGTGCAATCCGTTTTTCGAGCCCGTCACGGGTGTACCTCGGCCACGCTCAAGGTACTAAAAAATATCATAACCGCCATCGATAAAAGACAGTACTGTGCAGCCGTCTTCATCGACCTGGCCAAGGCTTTCGACTCTGTCAATCACCATATTCTTATCGGCAGACTCAACAGCCTTAGCTTCTCAAATGACTGCCTCGCCTGGTTTACCAACTTCTCAGACAGAGTTCCGTGTGTCAAATCAGAGGGCCTGTTGTCCGGACCTCTGGCAGTCTCTGTGAGGGTTGCATAGGGTTCAATTCTCGGGCCGACTCTTTTCTCTGTATATATCAACAATGTCGCTCTTGCTGTGGGTGATTCCCTGATCCACCTCTACTCAGACGACAACATTCTGTATACATCTGGCCCTTCTTTGGACACTGTGCTAACTAACCTCCAGGTGAGCTTCAATGCCATACAACACTGCTCTTAAACGCTAGTAAAACCAAATGCATGCTTTTCAACCATTCGCTGCCCGCACCTGCCCGACTAGCATCACTAATGTGGACGGTTCTGACTTTGAATATGTGGACAACTACAAATAACTAGGTGTCTGCCTAGACTGTAAACTCTCCTTCCAGACTCATATTAAACATCTCCAATCTAAAATAAAATCTAGAATCGGCTTCCTATTTCGCAACAAAACCTCCTTCACTCACATAGCCAAACATATCCTCGTAAAACTGACTATCCTACCGATTATCGACTTTGACGATGTCATTTACAAAATAGCTTCTAATGCTCTACTCATTAAACTGGAAGGCAGTATATCACAGTGCCACCCGTTTTGTCACCAAAGCCCCTTATACCACCCACCACTGCGACCTGTGTGCTCTAGTCGGCTGGCCCTCGCTACATATTCGTCGCCAGACCCACTGGCTCCAGGTCATCTATAAGTTTATGCTAGGTAAAGCTCCGCCTTATCTCAGCTCACTGGTCATGATAACAACACCTACCCGTAGCACGCGCTACAGCAGGTATATCTCACTGATCATCTCCAAAGCCAACACCTCGTTTGGCCGCCTTTCGTTCCAGTTCTCTGCTGCCAATGACTGGAACGAATTGCAAAAATCGCTGAAGCTGGAGACTTATATTCCCCTCACTAACTTTATAGATCAGCTATCTGAGCAGCTAACCGATCGCTGCAGCTGTACATAGCCCATCTGTAAATAGCCCACCCAATCTACCTACCTCATCCCCGTATTGTTTTTATTTACTTTTCTGCTCTTTTGCACACCAGTATTTCTAATTGCACATCATCTGCTCATCTATCACTCCAGTGTTCATTTGCTAAATTGTAATTACTTCGCTACTATGGCCTATTTATTGCCTTACCTCCTCACGCCATTTGCACACACTGTATATAGACTTTCTTTTAAAAATTGTGTTATTGACTGTACGCTTGTTTATTCCATGTGTAACTCTGTGTTGTTGTAGGTGTCGCAATGCTTTGCTTTATCTTGGCCAGGTCGCAGTTGTAAATGAGAACTTGTTCTCAACTAGCATACTAGCATACCTGGTTAAATAAAGGTGAAAAAATAAATAACTCAATCCTATCGAAAATATCAGTTTCAGTTTCACCAGCTCTGTCAGAAGGAATGGGCCGAAATTCACCCAACATATTGTGGGAAGCTTGTGGAAGGCTACCCAAAACGTTTGACCCAAGTTTTAAACAAATTTAAGGCAATGCTACCAAATACTGAGTGTATGTAAACTATTATTCTGACATTTCACCTTCTTAAAATAAAGTGGTGATCCTAATTTTTACTAGGATTAAAAGTCAGGGATTGTGAAAAACTGAGTTTAAATGTATTTGGCTAAAGTGTACATAAACTTCCGACTTCGACTGTATATCACATTTGACACTGTCTGTAAGCTTGAGTTCATTTGCACACAAAACAATCATAAAATGATGACAAGACCTGATGATGACAGTGAGAGGACGTTTCTTTTTTTGCTGAGTTTATATAAAATTTACAGTGCATCCGGAAAGTATTCAGACCCCTAGACTCTTTCCACATGTTGTTAAGTTACAGCCTTATTATAAAATGGATTAGATTAAAACAAATTCATCATCAATCTACAGACAATACCCTATAATGACAATACCCTATAACAAGCAAAAACAGGTTTTTCGACATTTTTGCAAATGTATAGTAAAAAAGGTTTTAAAACTTATTTACAGAAGTGTTCAGACCCTTTGCTATGAGTCTCGAAATTGAGCTCAGGTGCATCCTGTTTCCATTGATAATCCTCGATGTGTCTACAACTTGGTTGGACATGATTTGGAAAGGCACACACCCACTCGGTAGCACACCATATAAGACGCTTCTAGCCCCTTCTTATTAATGTTATCTCTTGCTTTTATACATGTCTTACTACTCAAAAGTCATCTTATTTTTCAAATGGGTATGTTTTCTTTCTAAATGTCTGCACAAGAGTGAAGGTGTCATCAAGTTGTTAGATAGTACTTTTGCACATATAACACATTGTGGCTGAGGAAAGGCACTACTCCCAATGTAAGTGAAGCCCAAATCAATGTTGTTCTCATCATATTTGCGTCTCTTCGATGGTCCAACGTCCCTGTCTGTTGTTCGGTGTTTTCCCTGGTAAAGGGGCAGTAGCTCTTCGGCTGCATCAGATCCACAACTGTCAGTGTCCATGCTAGCTGGGCTAACAACAAATGTAGAATTACTGATGCTAGCATTAGATGTACTCGTGGAAGCAGAACAACTTGTGTCATTGACAGCTGCAGGTGTAGTATGTGTCTCTATGGACACGGGCCTTACTAAATGGACTGTTTGAAAATGTGAAGAAATTACATTTTTAATATTTTATTGTATTTTTAAATGTGAATCACATTTTTATTTGGCATGACCCCAATTGCATTGCGCGTACCCCAGTATGGGAATACTTGCCCTAGAGCACTGTCCCCCAAAGCCATGCGTGCTGGTTGGAATGAACCCCTGTAGCACAGTTGGTTTAGCCAGTTGTCCATGGGGAGGCTTGACTACCAGAATGTACATTATGTATTACGTCTCCCAGAGGGTTGGGTTATTCATAGTAAGCCAGGTTTATTTTGAGACAATGTACAGAGGATGTGTCTCATACTGTTTTCTGCTATCGCTTCTCATCATCTGGAAGAGGTTGAATATCATCACGATCAGCAGATGTGCCTCTGAACATGAAAGAGTTGCCCTCCTCTTAAGATTCAGGATTATACAGTGCCTAAACAAAGTATTCATACCCCTTATTCCACATTTTGTTTTGTTACAGCCTGAATTCAAAATGGAGTAAAAATAATAATAATTCTCACCCTTCTACACACATTACCCCATAATGACGAAGTTAAAACATGTTTTTAGGAAGTTTTAGCAAATGTATTGAAAATGAAATACAGAAATATATAATTTGTATAAGTATTCACACAAAGGTGAATCTGCCTCCCAGTGTCTGCTGGAAAGCAGACTGAACCAGGTTTTCCTCTAGGATTTTGCCTGTGCTTGTAGCTGTATTCCATTTCCTTTTATTATGAAACACTCCCTAGTCCTTGTCGATGACAAGCATACCCATAACATGATGTAGCCACCACCATGCTTGAAAATATGAAGTGTGGTAGTCAGTTATGTGTTGTGTTGGATTTGCCCCAAACACAACATTTTGTATTTGGGACATAAAGTTAATTTCTAGGCCACATGTTTTGCAGTTTTACTTTAGTGTCTTATTGTAAACCGGATGCATGTTTTGGAATATTTTTATTCTGTACAGGCTTCTTTCTTTTCAATATGTCATCTAGGTTAATATTATGGTAGCTACAATGTTGATCTATCCTCACTTTCCTCCTTTCACAGCGATTAAACTCTGTAACTGTTTTAAAGTCACCAAACAAGAAACCACTCACCCAGAGGTGGCGCTCCTAGTGGCCGGAGACTTTAATGCAGGGAAACTTAAATCAGTTCTACCAAATTTCCATCAACATGTTAAATGTGCAACCAGGGGGAAATAAATTCAAAATCACCGGTACTCCACACACAGAGATGCGTACAAAGCTCTCCCTCGCCCTCCATTTGGTAAATCCGACCACAACTCCATCCTTCTGGTCCCTGCTTACAAGCAAAAATTAAAGCAGGAAGCACCGGTGACTCGGTCAATAAAAAAGTGGTCAGATGAAGCAGATGCTAAACTACAGGACTGTTTTGCTATCACACACTGGAACATGTTCCAGGATTCTTCCAATGGCATTGAGGAGTACACCACATCAGTCACTGACTTTATCAATAAGTGCATTGAGGATGTCGTCCCCACAGTGACTGTATGTACATACCCCTCACCAGAAACCATGGATTACAGGCAACATTCGCACTGAGCTAAAGGGTAGAGCTGCCACTTTTAAGGTGCAGGACTCTAACCCGGAAGCTTACAAGAAATCCTGCTATGCCCTGTGATGAACCATCAAACAGGCAAAGCATCAATACAGGACTAAGACTGAATCATACAACACCGGCTCCGACGCTCGTCTTATGTGACAGGGCTTTCAACCTATTACAGACTACAAAGGGAAGCACAGCTGCGAGCCACGCAGTGACACGAGCCTACCAGATGAGCTAAATCACTTCTATACTCGCTTCGAGGCAAGAAACACAGAGGCATGCACGAGAGCATCAGCTGTTCCCGGACGACTGTGTGATCACGCTCTCCATAGTCAACGTGAGTAAGACCTTTAAACAGGTCAACATACACAGGGCCAGACAGATTACCAGGACGTGTGCTCCGGGAATAATGCTGACCAACCGGCAGGTGTCTTCACTGACATTTTCAACATGGCCCTGATTGAGTCTGTAATACCAACATGGTTCAAGCAGACCACCATAGTCCCTGTGCCCAAGAACACAAAGGCAACCTGCCTAAATGACACAGACCCAGAGCACTCACGTCTGTAGCCATAAAGTGCTTTGAAAGGTTGGTAATGGCTCACATCAACACCATTATCCCAGAAACCCTAGACCCACCACAATTTGCATAACACCCAAACAGATCCACAGATGATGCAATCTCTATTGCACTCCACACTGCCATTTCCCACCTGGACAAAAGGAACACCTATGTGAGAATGCTGTTCATTGACTACAGCTCAGCTTTCAACACCATAGTACCCTCAAAGCTCATCACTAAGCTAAGGGGCGGCAGGGTAGCCTAGTGGTTAGACTAGTAGACTAGACTTTTGGACTAGTAACCGGAAGGCTGCAAGTTCAAACCCCCGAGCTGACAAGGTACAAATCTGTCGTTCGGCAAGTCAGTTAAGAACAAATTCTTATTTTCAATGACGGCCTGTTAACAGGCAGTTAACCCACTGTTCCTAGGCCGTCATTGAAAATAAGAATTTGTTCTTAACTGACTTGCCTGGCTAAATAAAGGTTAAATAAAAATAAAAATAAAAGGATCCTGGGACTAAACCACTCCCCTCTGCAACTGTATCCTGAACTTCCTGACGGGCCGCCCCCAGGTGGTGAAGGTAGGTAGCAACACATCTGCCACGCTTATCCTCAACACTGGAGCTCCCCAGGGGTGCGAGCTCAGTCCCCTCCTGTACTCTCTGTCCACCCACGACTGCATGGCCAGGCATAACTCCAACACCATTAAGTTTGCAGACGACACAACAGTGGCCTGATCACCGACAAAGACGAGACAGCCTATAGGGAG